>NW_004955415.1:30868712-30909517 GCF_000276665.1 Chinchilla lanigera
TATATATATACCAACCATGAAAAAAATGGAATCATGCCATTTGTAGGAAAATGAGTAGAATTTGAGATAAAATGAATAAATAAGAGAACAAATTAAAGGACAGGAAGGAAGAAACCAGAGGGCACACTTACTGGAGAGGAAAGGGAGGGAAAGGAGAGGATGAGTGAAAGGGTAGGAAATGACCACCGTGTGCTGTACACACCCAGCAACTCCCCCGGGCAATTGTGACTGCAAAGTGCACATAAACAAATAAAAAAGTAAAAAAGATTCCCTTTTAAAGACGTCTTTTAGAGTACACTGTTAAAGAGGCAGCCAATATTTTGAACTATTTTTATGTTTCAAAAATATTTGTTTAAGTCATCTGTTAGAGAAGTGTTTCATCTGGTGACAGAATTTCAGGTTCCGCTTTTCCACCTCAGACATCATTTGAACTTTTAGCCATCACCTTCTTTCCCTGAGAGGTATCCTGGGGTTCTCGCTGATCTCTTCCTCTCCGCCCCAGAGGGTCTTGCCAGCGCCCTGCGCCCAGGTCTTAGGAAGCCTCACCCACAGTGCCGCAGCTCTCCCCAGTGCACATTCACGCCCTGCTCTGCTCTAAGAATGCCTTTCCAGCTTCTGAGCATCGCTTTCTCTCTCCTCCTACCTGAGGGTTTGATTTCATTACCCTGGCTAACTCTGCAACCGTTCCTAACCTCTGCCCAGGAATGGGCCTGAGGACTCCGAATCCCATTGGTCCAATTCAGAAAGGAAGCCACAGGATGATTAAATTTCCAGTTGTAAATTGGCTTGTACATGATTACACTTTGAGGGGCAGCATGAGATTAATAATCATGGTTCATGAGAAATCTGATCATTTTTAAAAATTTTTTAAATCAGACCAAGCTCTCCATCCTGGGGGCTGTGGGCAACGAGGGGAGCCAGCAAAAGCACCCCCAAAGGCTCCTGCCCTGAGCCTTCAGTTGCCCCGATTCCCCCCTCTTCTGCTACAGTTTACCACCACCCCTACCTGCGGAAGTCAGTATCCATCTACTCTGCAGCCCAAGCCCACTGACCTGTGGAAACATATCACCCATATAATTTAAGAAACAGGCTTCGGTGGAAAAACCATTCATTCATTTTATGGGGTGTTTGAAGTTTCACACAGAGGCAGCTGGCGGGTTATTAAGCACATCAATTATTAATGCATCACACTTAGGAGCCTGGTTTGCTTATTTTCCATATTCTTTCCATAGTAGTTGAGTTGAGTTGCTTTTATTGCATGGGTTTACACTGTGATTATAAAACATAGTCACATCGAGAGTTCCCACCCCCCATGCTGCTCCCACCAGATCATCTGAGGACTAGACTTTGGGGGTGGATTGGGGTAGAATGGGAGAGAAGAGTCAGACAGAAGAGAAAGGGGGGTGGAGGTTGAGGCCTTCGTTCTTCTCTAACGTGAATCTGGCAACTGAGCGGTACCTGAACCAGCCCACCAGCCCTGGACTGCACTGCAGCCCGTTCCAGGAATGGCCACCCCGGGCAGAGCCCCCATCCCACCCCTGCCCTGGTAGCAGTGGATAGCTCTGCCTCAGCCTGTCCCTAGCCTCCTGCTCTTGTATCCCCTGGGCTCTCTAGTCATGAGGATGTAACTCCCTTTGAAGGCACCTGGGTCCCTGTTAGCCGGGAAGTCTTCCCTGGGGCTTAGTTCTCTGATATTTCTTTTGCCCACACTAGTATTGCAAGATGTAAATATTTTCTAAATGATTTCATGATATATTCGCTCCTCTCATTTGCAGCTGTACAGACAGGGCCCTGCAGAGAGGTGAGGAATCCACTGTGGGGCCTCAGGAGACCTGTGACAGCTCCCTAGTCTCCCAGCCCGCTGGGATCAGTCCCTTACTGTAGTAGGTTTTGATGGTGGGGGTAGGGAGTCCCCAACACCTGCTCCTGCAGCAGCTGGGTCTCCTTGCTAAACCACAGGAGATAACACCTGTGGAGAGGCATGGCAAGCCACCTACAGCCTATGTGTGACCAGTGCTCATTCTTGTGGTCACCCCATGGAGCACGGCTGAGGGTCCTGGAGCCCCATGGCTCTCTGCACTGCTCCCACCTGCTCTCAGCAAGTGGCCTGAGTGGGTGTGCAAGGCTGCACAGCAACAGAGGGCCAGGGCAGAGGATCTGGGAAGGGCAGCCCCAACGCTCCATCTGTCCTCAGGGTGGGGTCAGATGGAAAGGGTGAGCATTCTGAATCTACCACTTCAGATTTGTGATTGCCAGGGTTCAGACCTGAAATGTCCATCAAGAGTGCCTACGTGGAAGGCTTGGCGGGTTCCCAAGGCAGCGATGCTAGAAGCGGAGTTTTGAGGAGCTGATGGGATCCCAAGGACTCTAACCACACAGGTGGGTGAATCGAGGACAGACTAATCCTGAGAGAGATTCCTAGGAGGCACCACTGGGAGGCTGCTCCTAGGTGAGGGGGTGGATCATGGGAGTGACTCAGGATCATGTTTCCACCCCACCACTTCCCAGGTCTTCTTTTCTCGCCTCCTCTCTGTTCCTGGCTCCCTGACCTGAGAGCTGCTTTCCTCTGCCCCACAGACCTACCTGGTGCTTCTGGCCACCCAGCCCTGGAGCCGTGGACCTCAGGCCAAAACCTCTGAAATCATAAGCCAAGCTGGGCCTTCCCTCCTCAAGCTTACTCCTAGGCAATATGTCACAGTAACAGGAAACTGGCTGACACAGGGACCTGCACAAGCCATCTGACCTATCTGTCATCAGTTTACTCACCCACACAATGGGTAGTGCAGGGACAGCTGTCACTCACCCTGCAGGCTCACAATGAAGCAGTTTCCTCACCTTCCCTGCAGTTACACTGACACCATCCGACAGGCTTCTGGGGAGCCGCAGAGGCCACTTCCATGCCTGGCATCAACTCCCCTTCAAGTTGTCACACACTGTCCCCACCACAGCAGCTCATCCACCAGGCAGAAGCATCCTGATGTTGGCCTGCAGCTCAGGCGTCACTCTGGCTCTGAATCCAGCAGCCCCCTTCCACACCACCCTGGCCAGCGAGTCCCACTTGAGCCCAGCCCCAAAGCACGGAGGTTTCTGGCCACCCACAGGATGGACTGCCAGAAGTGGAGCCGTTTGCGCTCCTCACAGCTGGGGCTGCAGGTGGAAGGGCAGCACCTCGGGTCTCCTGCGGCTGGTGCTGAGCCCGACACCTGCACAGGAGCTGCACCTCCTGCTGGCTCTGAGAGTCCAAGCTGCCAGTGCTCACCGAGTTTGGAAGGGAAGGGAAGGCACCAGGGGGAAGGCACAGAGACAGTGGCACCCGTGTGTGATGCTGGGCTGCCTCCTTGCGACCTGTTGATATCATTCGCGGCACTGTGACCGACAAGGCAGACAGGCTCCCAGCAGGCCCTGAGCCCACATCCAGTGGGATATGTAGGACGTGCCTGACAAATGCTCTCTGACATCTTCAGCTGTGGCTCAGAGCAATAAACAGGAGCTATAGCCTGATGCCCCTGACCCCATTCTTCTCATCTGATGCCCCAGTTTACCCTTCATAGGCCTGGGGTTCCAGGGTGTGGTGGGAAACTTCAGCAGTACCAAGAGAGAAGCAGTAGGATCCAGGCTTAGTGAACATCTTTTCTAAGTCATAAAATACTGAGCACTGAGCAACAGAAGTTAAATAAACATGCGTACACATGGTGGGACTCCTGGGACAGGCTGAGTAAATCAGCCTGCTGTCCAATCAGGATGGTGGACACTCTCCACTCTGCTCTCCAGAGGATGGAACAGCTGGGGAGGGGACACACAGGCTCCTGTCCAGGGCCTAGATCCACACGCTGGCTCCACAGCTGTGGTAATTTGTGCAGATTCACCAAGCTACGCACTGATGGCCGGTGCACTTCCTGTTTATACATATTACGTGTTGGTAGAGTTCTGAAAGAACATGTGTTTGCATTGGTTTCATTAGTAACTGTTAGTAAATAGATGTGCACATTCGCATTCACAATGTAATATATGTGTTAGTAGAATATTTGTGAAATTAAATCATATTTAGCCATTAATTTAATAGTCATTTGTTAAAATGAAGGTAAGAGGCCTGCTCTGGGGATCCAGGAGGTGTGACATCACAGTCCCCAGAGCGGCGGTTGGAAATCCCCTGTTCTCACCCCCAGCCAGGTTGCACCACAAGGGACCAGCCTTCCATAACAGGGGACCCTGCATCCTCACCCAACCACAGCCGGTCACTCTGAACTTTATCAATTACAGTGATTTAAATGTCAAACATTCTCCCAGATCCCAACTCCTGCTCTTATTCTTCACCTGAATCTGACTGTCTTTTGCTGTTTTGTCAGAAGTCAGCAATGTTGTTCTCTCTTGGCTTGACCTGTTTCACTATGTGGGAAAAACTACCCCAAGGCCATGCTATGGTGGATTCTGAGCCCAAACGGTGTCAGAAATAACAGTGTGACAGCAGAGGGACCAAACTCCCTGGACGGAGAGTCTTGAAGAATTAAACCCAGACACATTCATAGAGAGCAGTATGTAATACACATCCCAGCAGGTATCACCAATGACCATCACGTGCAATCTCCCAGCTGCTTCTCGGCAGCTCAGAGCACTCCTTTCCTAGAGACCCTGCGGGACAGCACAGTGACTGGGGGAAGGCTACGGCTGCACTGGTACTCTCTGGACCTGTAATTCCTCGCCTCTTTCCTGTGCAACCCAGCCTGAGTGAGTACTTCCCCAACCCCAAGGCTTCCCTGTTTGTCCTCCAAGCCCAGGGAGGGTTGCTCTTCCTGTTTCCTCCACATCCCTTGAGCGATGAGCAAAGTGAGCCATTCATTTCCTCCTGGTTGCACAGTAAACTAGCTGGATTATAAATGTGCTCTGGATGTTCATCCTGAAATGCCAAGCTCCTGTCTGACCCTGACACAGCTGGTGACGGCCGCTTCTCCACAACTCCAGATCCAGGCTTATCTTGGCTTCAGATTCCTTCAAAAGCAGACCCTGGGACAGGGTCCCAGGGAAGGAGTTTACTCGGGAAGATACCCAGGAAGTCTGATGAGATAGGCACAGGTGAGGGAGAATTAGGCTGGGAAGCAGCAGATAGGGTCAACGTGAGTGGCCGTGTGGGCTCTACCGTGCTGCAGGATGACAGCGCCAGTGCCCACAAGGATGCAGCCCTCACTGATGACAGATGCCCCGGGGGGCTGAGCCCTTGGCCCCTGCAGACAGCCGTGGGCTGCAGAACCAATAGGGAGAGAGGCATGCAGACCCAGGGGTGTGAGAACAGGTGCCACCAGTTCACCTGGAAGGATGCAGCAGTGACAGGCATGCTTTGGGCTGAGCGATGGGATCCGAGTTGGGCAGGACATGTCCATCAGGCCTCTCACCTGAGCACAGCCAGCGCCAGCGTCCATACCCTCCACACCCCACTTGAGTGTGCAGCCTGCAGGGGAAACACCCATTGTCACTGCCAGCCCTACGCTGAGCAGACAGCATGTGGCGCCCGCCCCACTGGAAAAGCGGCCGCTCCAAGTAGGGACTGCAGGCGGCCTTCCAGCCTCACCCGTGTGTGCTTGTGCAGAAGGCATCAGCGCCTCATGTCAGCCACCAACAGGAAATATCACGCCAGAATAGGAGCTTCAATCTGTGCCAGACAGCAGCAGCCTGTTCGCACATGCAGTGACAGAGAAGAATCCCACCCGAGGATGCACTCTCCTGGGCTGGAAAACAACTTTCAATGCCAGAAGAAAAAAAAAAAAAAAATCACCTGAGTACGTGTGCTGTGCATGCAGTTGGGATTCTCCTCCTAGTCTCAACCCCAGAATAGTCATGATTTTTTGGCAGCTCTACTTGGCTGTTTTCTAATTTTTAAAAATTGAAACATTAACTATCTATTTTGGAGAATAAATTCATGCACAAGGACCCCAGCTCCATCTGTTGAAATCTGCGTTGGATGCGAGTGATCAGAGCAGGCTGACAGTAAGTGCTGATTGCTTGAAGGGTGCTGAGGGTCCCCAGCATGCTGGTCTGGTCACTGCAGCTGTGCCCCATATGTAGAGGGAACTTGATGTGAGTCCGGTGCAGTCTCAGCTCCTGCCACTGGCATCCAGGGACCCTAACCAGACTCAGGATTGCTGCAGGCAGTCTGGCCACTTGCTGCTGTCCACAGCAAGGAGCTGCCCTGCTACATCCAGTCCTCAGGCTCTGGCTCTGAATGGGCATACCAAGCAGCGGCCATGTCCTGGACACCTTCACCTGACCTATACTGGCCATGGTTCCTCTGTTGGACAGTCTTGCCCACCAATCTGGACCCACCTGCCAGTGCCACCCTGTCCTGCCATCAATAGCACAAGGAAAAGACAAAAGGCCATTGGGAAACAACCAGGAGCCAACAGTCTAGTCCCAAAGTGGTGGCCACCAAGCAGCACGCAGACAATGCTGCCTCAAAGAGGGAGGAGTAGGAAATTCTCCACCCCGGTGACCCACTGGGGTGACGGGGCCATGAAAGACTCCTGACACCCAGTTTTCCTGCCAGGCACCCTGACTTCATGGGTCTATAAGTGGTCAGGCTTGAAATATCCCCAGAGAATGTCATGTTGGTGTGGAGTCAGGCGGGGAACCACGGCACAGACCAATAGGAAGTGCAGAATGCGAGGCAGCCCCTCTTCCTCCCTCCTCTGTCTCCCCGTGGGTGGGCTCCAGTGTCTTGCTCCAGGATGGGGACCGACAGCCACGTGTGCACAACTCACTCATCCCAACAGAGCCACAGGGCCAGGGACAAGGCTGACTGGTTGCCCTCCTGCTTGAGGAACCCTGTGTCCCGCCTGCCCTGTGACCACTGCCAGCTAAGACCCCAAAGCCACCAGTCACTCTCAGCTGCTTCGTTTCTGAACCTGGGCACCTTTGGAGGCTCCACCGTGGGCTCTATCATGTCCGTTTCTGGCCAGTGCAAGGGCACTGTGTACTCACCCTGCCTGGCCAGGCCCTCATTTCTGTAGGCGCTAGGGATGTTGGATGAGGCCCAAGGTCTGTGCTCTGAGGGCCCAGGGACCCCAGAGGCAGTTTCTTTGTGTGAACTAATTTCTGCTGTCATTTTGGTGAGCACATCTACCAGCTCCACAGTGAGGAAGAGCTGGGAAGAGGGGACAGAAAGGAGGAGGGAGGTGGTGGCCGTGGCTGCGTGTGTTAAATACACAGCAGAGTCAGGCAGTGTCAGGCAAGGTCTCCTTCCGAGCCAGCTTTCACTGCGGCTGACCAGGGAAACTCTCTTCACTACTAGCGAAGATTGTCTTTTTAAATCCAAAGGAGGCACACAAACAATACCAAAACAAAAGAGAGAGAAAGACAGAGCGAGAGAAAGAGAGAGCCAGTGGTACACAGGCCCTGAAGATCTTGTGATAATTATATGTTTCTATTAGAAACACAGGAAAACTTCCGAGTAAGGAAGTCAAAAGGCAGAGTCTTGATTCTATTCCATGTTTATTAATCTGGGAGAGTAAAGAAGAGACCAGAGGGAAAGAGGAAAAACAGAAATAAACAGTGTGCAGGTGGTAAAAAATAGATCGCCTTCCACAACTCTGCACAGACAAAGATAGGGTGGCGCCGTGTCTGTGACACAGTTCTGATAGGGAACGTGTGGACAGCGAGGTGTCTTGATTTGGTGGTAAAGGTGTCATTTTTCAAAAGCAACAAATGGGTTCAATTTAGCATTTCCTGTTTTTAATGACTTCAATAAGCTCTTTTCTCCCCCTTCACGTCATTCTGTCAGGCTCTTTTTCATTGTTAGTAATTTTTATTGACAGAGCTGCACATCTGACCCAGTATTACCCAGCAGTTTGAAACCTGCAGACCTAGCAGAGGGCTAACAAACTGATGGCAGGGGCACCGCCCCCCACATGACGCTGCCCGCGGGAGAGGAAATCAAATTTATTCCACAACTTTTGAGAACACACGTCGCCATGGTTAACGACAGCTACCCAGTGCCACAGGGAAGGCTGTGTGGTTAACAATGGCCACCAGCTTGGGCCTGGTCCTCCCAGCCCTGCCCTTGGGTCAGAATCTGACAGGTGTGGGCACCCAGCAGCTCCCCATAGAACCTACTTTCTGACTGGGCCCAGACACAGCCTTGGGAGTGACAGGGAGGCCACAGTCCAACTCACAGCCCTGTCAGGGACTCCTGTTTGTGCTTCGGAGTATATGGAGTTCGCCACCACATGGACTCCCCGCAGCAGGTCCTTGTGCTGTCCCTGCTGATTTCCCACAGATGCAGCTCATGTCTGCGGTGTTGATCAGATCCCCAGGTTGATAGGTTTCCCTCCGTGGGGACATAGCTTTATTTAAATATGTTGAGTTATCACTCAATTTCTTACTATGGCAGACAGTTTCCAAGGGCTTTCAAATGCATGGTCTTCTCTGTACTAGGCACCATTTATGAGACAGTTCTGTAGGGCAGGTGAACCTGGCTGTGCTACGCTGACTATCATGCGGGTAGGGGTCACTGGGTTACCAGTGTCCTTTTTGGATGCAGGGTGGACAGTCACCATCCAGCTGTGGCCACATAGGCCAGAGCATGTGATCCCTGGACAGTCCGGAAGAAGGAGCTGGGACACATGCTGCTGCGTACAGTACATCAATCAGGGGCCAGGGGTCAAGGTTGGGATCTCAGCCCAGGGCCAGAGAGCAAGGCCCTCTCTGCCTTGAAAGACAGTGTGCGGCCATAAGATGGCACTAAGCCTCGGTCAGTATCTGCTTATATCGAGCATCTGCTGTGTGCCCAGCAATATGCCGGCCCTTTCAGCTGTTATCCTTATCCCTGTTCAACACTTAGGAAAGAGAGGCTCAACACTGTGAAACAACCGACCAGTCAGAAGCTTAAATCTCCAATTAAACATTTTTTGTTCCCCAATTAACTACCCCCATTTAGTTTCACTTACTGTCTTGACATAGGTAAAAACAGTTCCTTAAAATTTATCCTAATCTAAGAGTTTTAAATTCTGTGATGAAAAATGGCCATGAGAAACAGCGATCCTTATTTTCCTACCAACTTCTGTGTGACAGCAATGTCCTAATGGCTGATCTAGAAACCAGTGGGACGAGGGCATCAACTTGCCCACTGAGGGGCAGATGTGACACAGAGTGTGAGTGGCCCAAGTGACTAACAGCCACATCCTATATGATTCTGTCCTGCACAAGGTTCCTCTGCAGGTCACCATGCCCCGCTATCAGGACCTCTCAGCCTGAGCTCATGGCTGATGAGCAACACTCACTTCTGGGACACAGTGGCAACTGCCTGGTCGACTGAAGGCTGCTGTGTCACTTCAGCTGTTGTTGCTGACCCCAGATGTGGCCCAAGCAGTAAACTGTGGGCTGCTATTTGTTTTGCTGACTTCTTACTCATGGATCTTCTTTGAGTCTTATGAAGCAATCTCCAAATTATCCCTCTCCTCACTTCTTAATTGGAGAGCATTCTGTTGTCTTTCTCTACCAAGGATAATAGTTTAATAGACTTCAAAAAGACAGAGAAATGCATCATTGAAAGAGGCCTTTTTAATTTTCAAGGTGAGGCGTTTCTTCTTGTGTGGTGAGTAGGATCTTTCTGATGTTACATTCTGAGCTATTTTCCCTTTCATGTCCTAGAGCTCAATTAATAAACATGTAGACTAACCAGTTTTTTTGAGCTTGTCAATGGGCTGTGCATAAAGAAAAGTGAAACATGAATTTTCATTCAAGAAAGTTAACCAGGAAATTTTATACCCTCAAACCCAGACCTCAGCCTTTACACAGGAGCCTGTCATTGCAGGGTGATCATGCTTGGCAACAGGTGGGCAGTCTCGCAGCAGCCCTGCCAGGCCAGCACTGCAAGAAGGGTGCCTTTGGTAATTACACCAGCACACACATGATGAGCTGGCATCTTCTAAAGCAAGAGTAAAAATCCAGATTCCCTTAATACGTACAGCACAATAGTTAGCATATAAATAAAAATTGCTAGACACACAAAACCAGAAAATTATCTATAGTCTAGGATAAAAAAGAGAAGGGGTAAAAAATCCTCAAGAAACAACTGTGACGCTCAGAGCACAGAGCTACAGGTCCGCTCAAAGGACAGCACCTCTGTACAGTGCTCCCTGAAGAAATAAAGGTCTGCATCAGCAGTCCCTGTTACCCAGTGCACTGTCTCCACCTCCCAACAAGAAGGCTTCAAGGAACAGACATCAGAATTAGACATGGCAAGGATGGTGGTGTTATCAGACAGCAAATTTGAAACAACTGTGGTTAATACACTGAGAGGAAGGAGGGAACATTGAGGAAGAGCAGAAAGCATTGCTAGAGGTCAGAATCCTTGATGGTTCATGAGCAGGCTAGATACAGCCAAGGGAGAATCTTGAGCCCCAGAGTGTCTCTATGGAAACCTCCACACTGAAATCAAAGACAACTAAGACTGGAAAAATCAAAACAGAATATTCAAGAATCCAAGAATGATTATTGTCTTAGTTACTTTTCTCATTGCTGAGACTCCCAAAGTTAAAGGAGGAGCTCAATTTGTTAAAGTTATTCAGCTCAATTTGTAGAGGTTTTAGTTCATAGTCAACTGGCTCTGAGGTAGGGTGACATGATGTCTTGGTTACTTTTCTCTTATTACTGAGACAAAATACCTGACACCCAGAATAAAGGAAGGAAAGGTTTACTTAGCTTACAGTTTGTGGAGGTTTCAGTCCTTACTTAGCTGGCTCCAAGGCCAGGTGGCACACGGCAGAGGGCTACAGTTCATGGCGGCAGGAAGACAGCAAAAACAACAGCACACAGGAGGAGGGGCAGCAAGCAGCCTCTTTCTCCCCTTTACATAAGCAAACTACCTGCCCCAGGGTGGGTGTAGCACTCACACCCATAATCCCAGCATTGGATCATGGATCAATCATAAACTCTAAAAGCCCACCCCCATGACTGCATGAGGCTTTGGGGGGACATGCAGACACAAACCATAACACATGGTGGAGAGGCATTACAGAGAAGAAACAGTCCATGCTGGGCAGAAGGCAGCAAAACAGCAAAGTGACAAGCATCAAGTCACCAGAGATGACAGCAGCCCTCTTTCTGTCCCTCATATCCTACCCTTAGGGTAGGTAGCACTCACACCCAGGGAGGGGCAACCTTAATCTTAACATCACACCATGAATCAATCCCAGCATCAAATTCTTGGTCCCAGCATCACACACCCTAGACCCAGCCACCTCTGAAATGACTGCTTGAGGCTTTGGGCCCACATCTAGACACAAACCATAACAAGTATTAAAGGGTGAATATATGCATAATGAGACTCTAGAAGGGAGAGAAGGAAGAACACAGACCCACATTCCTGTGGTCAGTTGATTTTTGACAATGAAACAAAGAAAATACAATGGAGAAAATGTGGTCTTTTCAGCAAAATGGTGCTAGATAGCATGTGAAAAGAGAAAAAACATGTGTACGTAGCTTTCATTCCTTTCATAAAAATTAACTCAATAAAAGTCACAATCCTGCAAATACTATGGAAAATTATAAGCAAAACAGAAAATATTGACAACATAGGTAACATTGGATTAAATCTAGATCACTTTGGGCTTTTAGATATGACACCAAAAGCAATCCATGAAAAAATGATGAAAAGGTTAGATTTCATCAAAGTTAATATTTTCTGTTCTATGACAGACAATATGAAGAAAATGGAAAAGACAAGCTATAGACTAAGAGGAAATATTTGTAAAGACATTTCTGATAAAGGACCATTATCCAACATGTACAAAGAAATCCTGAAACCCAACAATACAAAACAACCCCTTTAAAAAATACCTTGAAGACCTTAACATACACCTCACCGAAGGAGGTAGGTAGACGGCAAGTAAGCAAATGAAAAAACACTCCAACCACAGGTCATCAGAGAGGCGAGAATCAAACAGTGAGACGCCACCACACACCTATGGGAGAGGCCCAAACCCAGGAAGCTGGCATAGCAAAGTGGGCCTCAGAGGAGCAGGAACTCGGGCGGTTACCATGAGAGTGCAAGTTGGTGCAGCCACTCTGGGAACAGTTTGGCAGTTTGTTTGTTTTCTTTTGCAAAATCAAAATACTCTTACATTATAATTCAACAATCACATTCTTTGGTATTTAAACAAAGGAGTTGAAAGTTTACGAACACAGCAGCTTTCCCCATAATTGGCAAAACATGAAGCAGTCAGGATGTCTTTCAGGAGGTAAACAAACAAGCAGGCTGTGCTGCACCAGGCAATAGGACTCAAAACCATGAGGAGACACAGAGGAGCTGGGGCTCTGTAAGCACAAGACCATCAGCCTCCCTCCTGCCCTTCCTTGAAGAAAGGCTCAGTACATCTGGCTCACGGTCTGGGCAGCTCTGGCCCACCCATGGTTTGAGACCCATGGTGGGACAGCACCTCATGGTGGAGCACATAGCAGGACAAAGCCATTCACCAAAGGGCCAGGATAGAAGAGATAGTGTCGAGAGGCCAGGCCCCATTGTCCTGTCGAGAACTCACCTCTGGGGAGCTAAAACCTCCACCTCTCTTACCTCCCACTATTGGGAACTAGCCAGGCTCCAGGTCCTAGAGATGGGCATACAGAAAAGGGTTAGAAAAAAAGATAATGCAAATATGATTTGTGGAAGTCCAGGAAGGTCAGAACTTGCTTGGAGCTAAGACAAAGACTTCTCTGGATCACTCATTTTTACTGGGTCCTTAACAATTCAGGAGGGTGCAGGAAGTGGAAGGTGCATTTGAGGTAAAAGCCAACAAAAGTGAACAGGCCTTGAGAAGTTAGAACAAAGACATCCAAAGCAGTAAATCTGGCTCACTAAGAGAACTGTCTCCTCTCCAAGGTTGGCAGTTATTACACTTGAACTGGAGTAAAAGCCTAATGTCCTCAGCTGCAGCCTTATTTCACCTTCTGAGGCAGTGAATCTGGGCTTTTCCAACACTGTCAGACAGCACTGTGGTCAGCACCTTAACCCTTACACAGCCCAGGCCCCAACATCCTACCATCATCTCCCAGGGTGCTGCCCTGGGGGCCACACCTCCAGGCTGTTTGGGGACAGTCCAAGTCGCCACTGCACTGCAGTAGGAACTACCATGCCTCTGCCTGAGTGAAAGGAGCATTCTGAAAGGCCAAGTTCCAGATGATTTCAGATGTGCAACATCCAGAAGAGGCAGAACTACTGGACAGTGTGTAGGGGCAGGGTAGGAGGGATGGACAGGTGCAGCAGGGACGTTAAGGCAGTGACGATGCCACACATGACATCACCACAGTAGATGTGTGGCATCATCTGTCCGCCGAGCCCACAGAGTACGCAGTAATAGATGAACCCTAAAGTGAGCTGTGGACTTGGGGGCTGGTGGTGTCCCCTAAAGTCACACATGCACCTCTCAGGTGGGGTTACTGATGGGGAAATTCTCCGAACATGTGTGTTCGGGTTACATGGCATCCTCTGCATCTTCCCCTCAATTTTACTATGAACATAAAGCTGTTCTAAAACAATAGTCTTGGAAAAACAATACAAATACACTGAAAGCTGTCCCCAGTGTAGGAATAGCAATGAAACCACTTAAACAGTTAGATATAAATGTGTTGAAATCTTAAAGAGAAAGTTGGACAGCAATGACTGAATGAGTCTCAGCGGAAAATTATAAAAGAGCCAGATGGACATTCATTCTCGAGCTGGAAGGCACAGCACACAACTTGGATGCTCCCTCAGGTCCCTAAGCAGATCAGAGTCAGAAGAAGAAAAGAACAAACTCAGTCCAAATCAGGAGCAAGGATGACATCTAAGATCAAAGAGGAAAAAGAGTGAAATACACAGGAAACCACTCACGTACAGTGCCAAGGAAAAAGGTCATGAGAACAGAAAAGTATTTGAAGAAATAATGACTGAAATTTTCTTTGAAATGGGGGAAAATATCAATTTACAGATAAAGGAATATTTGCAAGCCCCAATCAGAATAAATACAATGAAAACACCAGATTTAGGTGCATCTTACAAGTATCCTGAGAAGAGAGATGGATTATGAATAGTGAACCACTATGCTAGGGAGGGGGTGCTTGCCATGAGAAACCAAGGGACAGTGGAGTGACTGCTTGAAAGAACAGAACTGGACACGAGTGTGCACCCCATAAAACACCCTCCAAATGGCAGGATCAAAGACACACACACACACACACACACACACACACACACACACACACGAGCAGAAGCTGGGAAGTCCCACTAGACCTCCACAATGATAAATACAGGGATTTCTTCAGGGGCAGGGCATGGAGCCAGGTGGGGACATGAGTCCAAAGCAGGAACACAAGCAATAGAAATATTAATTAAATGGTAAATACAAAAGATTATGTTTCTTCTTATCGTTCCTTGATAGGTACTTGAATGTTTAATGAAAACACAATAGCATCATGCTGGGAGGTTGTAGTATATTACAAATATATATATATGATCCTTTTATATATATTATATCATATATACTATATATCATTATAATATATTATAATATAATATATTATCTAATATATCATATATAATATATTATCATATATTATATCATATATATGACAAAAAAGTATGAATTATGTAAAGCAAAAGAAATTATTTGGGCTTGATGTTTGAATATTTTCTGTGGAGTGACACTGTTATACACAGAATTGCAACCAAAAATCAGATGACAGATAAAATTGAATGCTAACAATTTGATTACCTAAGAAAGGAGAAAAAAGAAACGTAAAACCTAGGACCTAAAAATAAAATGCGCTGATTAATAAAATTCATTATGATAGATACATAAAAACACCCTTGTATACACAATTATAAATGTTTCACACTTACATAAGTGAATGTATACAGTTATATGTATAGTTACATACAAATAAAGCCTGTGTTATACCTAAGAGAACTTAGGAAACAGAAGGTACCCCCCCACAAGGGATGACACCTGTAACCTGTCACTTTTGGATCCCTTGAACTCTCTGAGGAGCCTGGGTTCCCCAGGCCAAGCAGCACCAGTACCCACCCCACCTCTTCAAGGAAAGATGCCAGCCTCCTGCCAAGCCTTCCTTCTCTGCCTGTTTCCATTCTCAGATTTTTCCTGAACAAATTGAGCAGTGGTGAACACGCATTTATTGAAAGCAATTATTTATTTCTGCCTTTTCTCCTGACTGTGGAAATCACCTGAGGCAAAACTGTTTAATGGAAAGGAAATGATTAACAACCTTAATTTGTGTATTTGAAATTCTAACTCCAAATATTTGTCTATGTAAAAGCTCCGATAGAGTCAACTAACCAAGTGCTAGAACTAATAAGAATGCTGGGCCAGGCGGCTTGGTAACGACTCCGGCCAAAGAGATCACCTGTTCTCACTGGTGATGACAGAGGAAACAGAGATCAACGTTAAAACGGAAACTGCAGGACCTGAGGTCAGGTATGCGCTGATGGAGACCAGGAGGCCGTAGCCCAGAGCTGCGCACACTGAGCCTCCCTTCTGCTGCAGATCTCAGAGGCCCGATGGTTCTGGAAGGGCAGCAAGGTGTCCCATCGTGCACTCTTGCTCTGAGCCTCCAGCAGGGCTCTCCACTCACGTGGAGGGGAAATATAAAGCAAGAGCAAGGAACTTCAAAGACAATGGTCTCAATGAGGTGCTGTCCCTCCACATGCAGAAACCAACGGCAAAGCACAGGAATTGGATCTGTGTGGCATCTGCACAGGGTTAAAGGGAAGGGCAGGGAGAATAGACTTCTGGACAGAGGTGGTGTGACAGCCACAGGGTAGCTTGAAACAGTGGGAAGGAGCGTCCCATGGGAACATTCCACTCTGCCAAGCAGTAGGCAGAGTCACAGCCCAAGACGTCCACCCTATTTGCTAGAATTTGTGCTGCAGAGGGGACTTTCCAGATCCTCAGATAGAGCGGTGAGCTGGACGAGGGGCTAGCCCAAGCTAGAGAGCCCAAGGTTCCTGGATGTGCTCTGTGGCAGAGACTTTGCAGAAGGGCCGGGAGTGGGACATGCTGGCTCTGAGGATGAGACCTCAAGCAATGGAATGGGGTGGCCTGGAGCTGGAGCTCAGAAGTCCTGTCCCCTCCGGAGAGACTGGGGCTAGGGAAGGAACCATGTAGCAGGCCAACCAGGCTGCAGCCCAGAGGCCATGCTGGCTCCCTTCTCTCCCTCCCGCCCATCCCTTCCCTTCCTTCCCTTCCTTCCTTCTTCCTTCCTTCCTTCTTTCCTCCTTCCATCCTTCCTTCATTCATTCTTTTTCTTCCTTTCTTTTCCTTTCCTTTCCTTCCCTTCCCTCCTCCTTCCTTCCTTCCTTTTTTCCTTCCTTCCCTCCCCTTCCTTTCCTTCTCTTCCTTCCTTCCTTCCTTCCCTTTCCTTCCCTCCTTCCTTCCTCCTGATCTAAGAACTACCCCATGGTCCTTGTACACTGATCTAAGCCACAGAATTTTGGATCAATTGTTACAGCAGCAAAAGAAAACAAATACAACTCTGAAGAAGAAAAGTAGGACTCCTACTTCGTATTACATACAGAACAGATTCCAGGTAACTAATGAGTCAAGCATGAGCAATGCTCAGATAGTTCCCATGGAGTTGTCAGAATCTAGAGGGAATCACTTCTGTCAACCCTGACAAAACAAAGAGGAAGTGTTCCCACAAAGGACCATCTGACCAGAACCTGCACAGGGCAGCCGCAAGTCTGCTTGGGTCACTGAGACATCACACCTAAGTACCTCTACCTGGACATCCGCAGCCCCTGTCAGGCACCTGGGAACCTGCCCACTGTCACTATTCATTGTGAGGATAGAATGCTTTCCTCTGTGTTCTTGCCTCTGCCTTCAACACCTTCCCTGCCACCTCTGAACCCGCCTACAGTCACCTAGGGCTGAGTCCTAGCACCAGGCTGCTCGAGCAAAACCTGATCTCTGCATTCTGCTCAGTCAACAACACACACACACACACACACACACACACACACACACACACACATGCACAAGCAATATGTACGACAGGGCAGGGACAGAGGACGCTCTGGTTGAATGTGCGCATACATAAAACACATGTTGTATGTGATACATATGCTTGAAGTGAGGGAAGACCTTTAAATAACACATGAAATCAAGACAGGGGTAAGTTTGACTTTAAAAATAAGAATTTATTGAAAGACAAAAAAGATGAGAAACAAAAACAGACTGAAGGAGACTATTTCTAAAGTGTGATTGGGAAAGCAAAGAAGGCTTCGCCACATAAACCAGGTGCCACAACAAGCAAACTAAGACCAAGAGAGTCCCACAGTAAGCAGATGGATATGTCACCACCTGCACTCTCAAACCCTCAGCTTTTCCTAGCAGTCGCTGCTGAGCTCAGCGAAGAGATCTTTCAATTTTTTCCGTGATGCGTAAATATATGAAATACAAAAGAAATAAAATGAAGCTAGACCTTTTCTTGTGTAGCTTACACCACAATTAAGTCAGCCCTACACTTTTTTCTTTTCCTTTGAGAGAAAGGCAGATGTTGTTATGGTTTGTGTCTGGATAACCCCCAAACCTCATGCACTTTTAGATGAGGCTTTTTCAGAGGTAGCTGAATCCAGAGTTTGTAACTGATTCCTGGTTCAATGCTGGGATTAAGGGTGGGTGATTGCTGGATTAGCCCACTGATTGGATTGGTACTGCCCTAATCCCAGCAGTCTGGATAAGATAAAAGGAGCAGAAAGAGGCTTGTTTCCCCCACCCTTTTGCTTTCACTTGTTGCTTTTGCTGTCTTCTGCCCCCATGAACAGCTGCCCCTCTGGCACATGCCACCCTGCCTTGAATCTATCTGATTATGGACTGAAGCCTCCACAAACTGTGAGCTAAATAAACCTTTCCTCCTTTAACTTTGGGTGTTGGGAATTTTGTCTTGACCATAACAGAAATGTAACTAAGACAAATATGCAAGCACACAGTTGCACGTGCACACACACAAGTGCACACACAAGCCCCAGGGTGAGAAGTCAGGTGTCACTGGCATGATTCTGCATCTGGAAAGCTGTGGCGATGCCTGTGTTTCCAGGCTTGGGAGGATGTCCTGGCAGAGGATCTCCCCTCCCTTCCCTCCCAAAGCTTCCTGCCTGGTATCCCTTGTCACCCTGTGTTGTGTGGCACTTTACTTTTGCCATTTTGCTTCCTTAGGGAGTCTGGAGGGTACTTCATGATGGCAGGAAACAGCATTACAGTTCATCAACATGAGACCCAACCTAGGAGATGCACTGGGCATGAGTGCAGAGTCAGAGACCAATAAAAAGAGCCTGGGACACCCTGGAGCTGGGAGCCACCCTCCACACCCATGGCCAAGAGAGCCAGGAGCCCTGAGGTGGGAAAGAAAGATTTACACCCAAGGGTGTCCCTGTCCCTGGGCTCCTAGTAAGAGGCCAGAAACTAGGAATAAATGAAGTAGTTACCAATAAAGTTATGGTTAACCTGTTACACTGTCACTCCTGTTGGATATTATGTTGTGAGTAGGCACCTGTGTGCATGTGTGTGCATGTGTGTACGTGCGTGCAGGCCTGTTTGCCTCCCTGGAGCATCACAGTGGGACTAATAAAAGCAAATTCCACTGCATTTTAAGCCTCTCTCAAGAGCAAAGCCACAGTGCTTAAGTGAGGCCGGGACTCTGGTGACCACACCTGCTGGCCTGTGGGAAGCTCCACTCTGGGCACACAGCTCCTGGTGCAAAGCCCTTGCTTGTCAGTGGGAGAAGGGCAAGCGCTAAAGTCTACCTTGAAATAAGTCAGGAGCTGCAACAGTTCTCAGGTGTTTGCCAGAACCTTTTACTGGTCGCATCATTCCACTTCAGGGAGCAGGAAGCGCGAATTCTCCAAAATGAGCAGAAAGCGGCTGGTGCTTGGAGCTTTAGACTTGAATTGCTGCCCTGCAGCTGGCTGCACAGGTGATGCTGGCTGATTTATTTCTCACTGAGCCTTGGCCATCTACTTTACGGAGTTCCTGTGAGCTCTAAGGATGCCCGACACTGGCAGACGTTCGGTGCATTCCTTTTTCTAAAATCTCTCTCTGGAGTCAGCAAACTGCAGCCTGCGGGTCCAGCCCACCCGCCTGCTGCATCTGGGCACAAAGTGCCCAGGACACAGCCAGGCCTTCCCCGCTGCACCTTCATCTGTAGCCGCCTCTGTGCCCAGCAGTGGTGGAGACGAATTCTGGGAACAGAGAGCCCCGGACATTTGTGCTCTGGCCTTCAGGGAAGATCGCTGGCCTCATTAGTAGATGCCTTCCTTCTCACTGCTCCCCTGTGAGGGCCACAAGATTATTAGACCCAGGTAGAAGGAAATATTGGTACTAAGTGCACACACACACACACTCATACACACGCAAACTTGTGAATAGGGCCTGCTTAAAGTTTCCATTGCTAATTATACTTTCCAACTTCGTCTACATCTTTTTCTATAGAAAAAGATCTTAGCATAGATGAAAATAAGCTGGATTTCCATACATCTTGTATTTCATAGTCTTTTCTTAGAAGAAAGACCCAGTTCTTCCCCGTATTCCTGACAAGGCAGCCTGATCGCCCTACAGAACCTGCCGGAGTTCCTCTCATCCCCGTGCCAGGACAGGCTTGGGGTGCAAGGGACATGCAAGCCCTCTGAGGCCCCATGGTCACTCCAAGCAGCAGGAAAAGCCCCACACCTCCCATGCTCTCCAGGGCTTCTTCCTCAATTCTGCAGCAGACTCAGATTCAGTCTAATTGGGCCAAATCACAGGACTCTCCCACTGCCCCGGTGCTGGGAATCACACTAAGGTCACTGTCATTTCCTCCTCTCCAGAGCAGACGGGAAAGGCTTCGGGTGTCTGTGGGAGACTGGTGAGGTGACTGGCCACACCCCAGATTGTGACCACTCCTTCAGGCCCTCTTCACTGTCTCTGTTGGCTTCATTTGGAACAAGGCCAACTCACAGCCATCTCAGCGGGACAGTCCACAACACGGCTACCGGATGCCTGTTCCATCCACCAAGTATTCCTGTAGACCTAGAGAAGCTGTGTAAGGTGACCAGTGGCCTAAGAGTAGGCAAGTGCAGTGGTCACAAGAGATGGACAGTTGAGTCCATATGCACAGAGGTAAGGTAGCCTGTTTGTGCTGTGGGGGTCACTTTGTCCACTACCCTGGAGTGAGAGGGCTCCATACCAGAGGACAGGGTCCTAACCAGGAGTCCTCAGCTCCCTGCTTCCCAGGTAGAAACAGCACCCCCCAGTTCATCTTCCACCTGACCCACTTTCCTCCTCTTAACCCAGCATCTCCTGCTGAGGGTGGAAGGACGTATGGTTTTCCTTCCCTTTGAACCAGGCTCCCTTCTGCAAAAGAGACTATTGATTTGGATGCAAGACTTATAAACAAGTACAGTCATGCCCAGCATCCTGGGGATGAGGCCCAGGTGTCAGTGTGCAAGGATGTCCCTTATATAGACGAGGTCATAGGACATAGGACACAGGTGCATCCTTTACAGACTGAATTATTGCATTGTTTCAGGGACAATGTCAAGAAAAAATGTCTGTACTCGTTCAGTAAAGATTTTTTTATTTTACAGAATATTTTCAACCTTCGGTTGCTTGAATCTGTGGATGTTGCAGAAATGCAGACACAGCAGGCTGTTTCCGTGTGTGCTGTGTGATCCTCAGAGGTGGGAAAGCTTCAGAGAGGTTCTCCCCGCAGAGGTGAGCTCATTTCATAACAAGAGGCTGGTTCTGCTGACCACAAGGGGCCGGCTCCGGTCTGCTCTACTTGGAATCGAGGCCATTGACTCATGAGGTCTCAGAAGGCAGCTGCCGGGCACAGGCTGCCCAAAGCATACCTGAAAACGCCACCTGAGAGATCCAGCGAGCCGTGTTCCTGTTTATTTTTCATCTTCAAAACTATATTTTGCATAATTAACATTTAATAACATCTTAATCAAGTGATGCAGTAGAATGAAGTAAGAAGATGCTCTTTATCGAACCCTGCTAAGACGAGCGGCCAAGAGGGCAAGGGAAGTGTCACCTGGGCTGAGAGCAGAGGCTTCTAGGAGCCCTGGGCAGGTTTACAACACACCACGTACAAGCCCTGACTTACCCAGCCCAAAGGAACATCTGTCAGTGAGCAGAAGGTCTGCTTTTCCTTGGCGATGCTATCATGACACCAGCAAGGCCACTTCTGCCCTGGTGCCATCAAGAAATTTGAGCCACAGTCAGTTTATATTGAAACCACATGTTGTTCAAAAATAACAGCTACCATTTGTGAGAACTTGCCCCAACTCAGGGCTGTGTTCAACCCTCACCCGACACCCAGTGTCCCCTGGAGACAGCAGTGGTGAAGACAGAGGTAAAGTCCTTACCACTGGTCACCACTCAGCCCCGATTTCTCTGGTGACCTCCAACCCCACATTCTTTCCCCGCCCTGCAAGATGGAGCTTCAGACAGCAGCCTGCTAATGGTCTCTAAGACCCCAGCTTTTCTGGGTTGGACAGTGTCAGTCCACTTCTGTCCCTGTGACACATATCTGAGGTGCTGGACAGTCGGAGAGAAGAGAGTATCAGGAGTGACGCTGTGTCCCAGCGTGATTTCTCCCTCACAGCAGCTGTGCAACCTTGAGTGGCCTGATCTCTGTGGACCTGGGACCTCACACATGGAAAGGTGGTGACACTGAAGCAGCTATTACTGTGCAAACCAAGTCTGTTGCCTCACAAAGTCAAAAAAGGAAACTGCACACAAAAAGAGAAAGTTAGATGAGGGTATATTAGAAATATAAGAGGAGAGAGCTCCTGGATAGGAGCGCTTCTGAGTGGGTCACCAAGTGCTTTCCTTGTCTTGGTTTTATATGGATAAGCAGCGCACAGGAGCTTTGTAATGTGGAGTATAAAAATCAGGCACTCAGCTGGCAGAGTTTAAGGGAAATAACTTTGAAGGAAACTGATTGTTTTTCATTTCTACTTTCAGCTGAAAGGCAGGGAGGGCTAGGGTCAACTAATTTAGCACTTTCTGCCTAAGAAGTTGCTTTCCTGGGAGTTATGGTTCTTATCTGCCCACTCTTATCTTAAGACTTTCTTCTTTTCTCAGTTTAACTTTATCCTTTTCTCTGTTTAACTGGCTGTTTGGTTTGAGCTAGCTCTTAACTGGGTGTTTGTGCCACTGTCTTTGTAAGCAGCTGACTCTATCATAGGCCCTGCCCTTTACTGACTGTCTACTTACAAGCTAACTAACTGCCTTTTACAGCATGAGTATCGGATGAACCCATGAGGCACCCTCCCATCCACAGGCAAGGCCTGTTCTGAGGCTTGGACAGAGCCCTCTACCAGCTCCTGATGCTCTGAGCTCAAGTCCTGTGTGATGCTACACTCAACAGCAGCTGCTCTGTGCAGCTCACAGTCCTCAAAGCCCCCAAGAAGAGTGAGCCCCAGCCCCAACCCCACCAGCAGTAAGAGGAAAGGGAGAGGGTAGCCCATCTCAGCTCAGCCTCCACCCTGTCCCATTCTCTCCTGAGGCCCCATGAATTAGTCTCAGGATTGAGAGGGCCCTGCCTCACCAGTCAGTCACCCCTGCATCATGCTCAGCAGAGCGATGAGGCAGGAGCACATGGTAGACACTAAGGAAGACCCAGAACTCTCGAGGCCAAATATAAACTGCTGTCAGAGTCACACCAGAGTAGCAAGTATATGTTCTCACATGCAGGGAAAAAAAAGAAAGTCCTGCACAGGATTCCATGAAGTTGTTTTAAAATGACAAACCCTGGGGATGGCTGTTGCTGTTGGGGGTGCATTTTCCATATGGATTCTCAAACACTGCAACTCTCAAAGGTAAATTTCTGCTATGTGTACTGACTTTTCACTTTTGATTTTACTCAACCTGGGAGGATTCATCTGCAGTGAGAATCCCTTTCCCTGTAGCTGAATGACCCCCAAGGTTACCTCTTCACATGTAAGAGTTGGATTTGTGCAAATCCAGTGTGGTGGTTAAGCCAGGAAACAGGGCATAGGAAAAAACCAGCAAGACACATACATGCCCTCCAAGGGATCCTCTTCTCCACCCGGCCCCCATCCTCACAGCACACTCTCATCTACCAATGAGTACAACACCTTCATGGTGCAATAATCTCTGCAGGCATTTCTTTTTTTTTTTTTTTCTTTTTTATTATTTTCTCTTTTTTTGAGACAGGGTCTCACTATGCAATTCAGATTGGCCTTGAGCTTACTTTGTAGCCCAGGCCGGTTTTGAACTTGCAAAATCCTCCTGCCTCAGCCTCCCAAGTACCCTGGGATTACAGATGTGTACCACCATGCTTGGTCCTGCAGGCATTTCTAAGGCAGACAAGTTGATGATCAAGTTGAACCATCCCATTCCACCCCCTGTCAATTTAACTCCAAACATATCTCCTTGAACCATGCTTAATCTTCAAACACAAACAATAACTAGATCATAATTCCCCCTAGTATAATGTAACTATCCTATGTACAGCCAAAATGCACTAACCCCTTCCTCAAAATCTTAACAGTTCCAGCATTGCTCAAGTCCAAGTCAAAATCTCCTCTGAGACTCAAGGCAAACTCTTTAGCTGTGAACCTCTGTAAAATTAAAAAAGTAAGTTACTAACCCCAAAATAGAATGGCACACAATAAACATTCCTGTTCCTAAAGGAGGAAAGAGAGGGATGAGAAAGAATAGAATCAAAGCAAGTCTAAAATCTGGCAGGGAAAGCACTAAGGCCTGTAGCTCCACATACAGCACCCTCGCAAGTCATGGTGAGGCGTGAACTCCAAAGGTTTGGGTGGCCTTACCCTTAGAGCCTCAGTTGTGGGCCATACAGCCTCAGCTTGTGATGGCTGTGTTCAATATAAAGCCTGTAGCTTTCCTCAGCAGACATTCTATATGCCTGGCATCTCCAAATTTCTGGGGTCTCCACTGAATTCTTGGCTTCACTCTAATAGCATCATGCACTGCTCTTCAGGGACACACTGCCTCACCTCTCAGGCCTTCCTCTGAAATCTGTAGGAAGCTTCCCAGACCCCACAACTCTTGCATTCTGCATACCCAAAAAAGCCAGCACCACACTGATGATGTCAAAGTCTGGCACTAGTGCAAGAAGGAGCTTGGGCCATGGTCATAGCTGTCTCTGAGCACCTGGGTGTCAAGCACAGGGAAATGAGCCTCAGGGAGCCAGTTCCTCAGGCAGCCTCCCAAGCAAAGGGCCCAGGGGCTCTCTTCTCCAATGAGAGCTTTAAATCCAGCTCTTCTCTGGAAAGTCTGGAAGGTCTGGCTTGGAGGACAACCTGCCTGCTCTGTTAGCACACCTCCTCCCTGTGGCAGCCTGCCTGGCTCTGACACAGCAAAGGTTACACTGTGGACCCTTCTAGGGCTCCTATCTCTTCTCTATGGGAACTAAGCCAAGTTTGAAGCTGGAAGCTGCTGCCTGAGACTGGTGTACTTGTCCTGCAGTGTGGCAGGAGCCCTTACGCAGGGACTAGGCTCTGGATGACCTTTGTGGGAAGCCTGGAGGCCTCATATCCCCCAAGGCAGAGCCCATACCACACAGGCACAGCACACCATCCTCAAACCAGGTTCTGAGATCCCTGTCCCAGCAGGAAGGCCAGGTGTTTTCCACACGATGGGTCTGAAGGTGGGAAACTGTGATCTTTTCTCCATACTCACTCACACCCTGCTGCTCCTGCACTGTCAGGCTCCTGTCACAGAGCTATAGACAGTGAGGGACCAGATATGGAGGTTATTGGCTGTGGCTTCATTGGGGGCCTTGAGCTGTAACAAAATTAGGGACAGGAAGAATGGAAAAGGCTCTGATTTGAAGAACAGGGTTCCTGAGATTGTGAGTTCTGAAGATGAGTGAGGAAGTGTGGTTGAATGGCGCCATGGCCTCATTTCACAGAGGGAGGTGAGGTCCTAAATCAAAGGTAGGAGAAGGAAGAGCTTGGAAGCAGGCTCTGAAGATCCCAGAACAAGTCTCCTGCAACTCTGGGAGGCCACGTGACAGTCAGGGGACTCCTCATCCTCCTCCCAGATGACAATCTTCCAGGCAACTTCCTGGATTGGCCATTTCTACTTTTTGGGCCCTGATTTAAGACGGCTACCCAGAAAAGCCACACACTAAGCCACTCACAATTCAGGGGATCTGACTTCTGAGACCAAACGAGTCAGCACCCAGAGCACCCAGGGAAGTGGGATGGAGACTATAATTTCAAAAGGGGGAAAAATATCAAATTCAAGAATAAAGAAAAATATAGATACTGGCATCTCATTTTAGCACATGTTGAAATTCTGAAGCTCCTATGCTATTTTTATTGTGCTAAAACCTACATAAGATTTACCATTTTAATCACTTTGAAGTGCGCAATTCAGTAACATTAAGTACAGTCACAAGTTGTGTGGCTATCACTGTTGTCCATCTCAGGAACGTGTCAGCCTCCCACATGTAAGTCTGTCCTTACCTCACCCTGACTCCCTCTCCCACCTGTCCAGCCCCTGGCCACACCACACTGCCTCCTCTCTCTAGGAATCTAGCTGCCATGTCCTTGTATGAATTTCTACTGTGGCTAGCCTGTTTCCTTGGTATAACGTGTTATAGTGTGTCCGAAATTTCTTTCCCCTCTACAGCCGTATGTATTCTATTTTATGTCCACACTGTAATTTGTTTACCCACTGGTCCACTGGTGGACATGTGGGTGGCTCCCACCCTTTGCCCATTATGAACAATTCTGCTATAAACATGAGTGTTCAAAGATCTATTCAAGTCTCAGATTTCAATGATTTTTGGGTCTCTACCCACAAGTGGGGTTTCTGGATCCTACAGTAATTCTATTTTTAATTTTCTGAGGACACACGATACTGTTTTCCACAGTGGCTGCCACACTTTGCTTTCTCACCAGCGAGACACAAGGGTTCCAGTTTCACGTTTCCCACACCCCACCCACACTTGCTGTCTTCTATGGGGCTCCCGTTTGGTTGTAGTAGCCTCCTAATCTGTGGAGTGTTGATTCGCATCTCCCAAATGATGAGTGATGTTGAAGACACAGGCTTATTCCTCCTTGCACATCCTCTTTGCAGAAATGTTTCCTTCGTCCATTTTTAACCGGGCTGTGTGTTCCTGGGTGTGTGATTGCAGGAGCTCTCTCGGTGCTCTGCTTAGCAGCTGTCTCCAGACATCATTTGCAGCAGTTACCTCCCATTCCATATGCCTGGCCGCTCTTTCACCTGGGACAGAGCTTTTGTTTGTTGTGTTGTGCCTGCTGGGCTTCATGGGCCTTGAGGACTCGTGCATTTCTCTCACCCCAGCACAGCATTTCTCAGCCATCTCTCGCCTTCCTCTCACCCAGCCTGGGGAGTGTCTGATAGGAAGTAGCACATTTTCACATTTCTCTACCGCGTTTCCTGGGAGACGTCCCAGACCTCGGTGTGCTTTTAAGTTAATTAGAAAATCAGCCCTGCTGTGATTTCTGTGTCCCCCAGAAATTCTCATGTCAGAACCTCAGTCCCCAAGTCCTGTGTCCATGGTGCTGGAGGTGGGGGCTTTGGGAGGTGATCAGGATTAGATGAGGATTAGATGAGGAGGGACCAGGATGGCGTTGGCAACTTCCTAGGACGAGGATGAAAGACTGAGCCACAGGCTTGGTTGGCCCCGCCCTCCAACATCCTCACCATGTCCTGATGCCGCAGGAAGCCCTGGGCAGGTGGGAGGCTGAGCCAGCACCAGGATCTTGGACTTTCCAGCCTTCAGAACCTAGATCCACTGTTTTTATTTATTTATAAGTTACCCAATCTTGGGTATTTTATTATAGCACCAGAAAATGGACTTAGACAAAGCTTTTTGTTTGTTTTCATGTGATATTTTCAAAGAACTTAAGTAGACAATCACAACCATGAAAGTGTTAGGAGGCTTGGATTCCTCAGAGTAAGGGGCAGGTTCAGCCCCAGGAGTCAGCTGGGAAAACGTCACCCTGGAGCTCCCAGCCACAGAGCTCCCACTTGGCACATGGGGTTGGGGGGGTCCCTGAGGCCCTCTCAGCTCTGCAGGAGAGACGCTAGCATAAGCACCAGACCCACAGCATTGGCTGTGCTCCTGTTGTTCTGCAGCTTTTAGTTTGGAACTGGGGCTCTGCCTGGCTGTCCTGCTGCCGAGTGCTGCTCTAATTCTGCCCAGCCCAGCCAGGTCCCCTTGTGAACCCCCAGTCCTTTTGGGGCCCCCAGCACTTCTGCATCCCTTCCTGGGGAGCCCTCTCCACACCATGTCCAGTGCAACAGGTCCTTTGCACACTGGCAGCCTGGTTGCTCCTGTCAAGTTTGTCCTCCTGTGACTTTGTCCCGTCAAGTTTGGGGCCAATTCCACCTTCTTTTTTTTCCTTTGTTTTTTTTTTTCCGATACCGGGAATTCAACTCATGACCTCATGCTTGCCAGGCAAGTGCTGTGCTGCTGAGCTAAATCCCCAGCCCCGAATTTCACCTTCTTAAGGTGATTTTAATCCTGCAAGTTTGTGGAGAAAGTCAGCAATGCATCCCTCAGCCTCTGAGCCCAACCCCAGCTGTGTGGAACTCAAAACCGTGTTAGGTGTTGGTGACCATGGTGTCCCAGGTGGGCAAACCAGCCTGCACCTGGCACCAGATGTCCCTCCAGCCCTGGGCCCTCCACTCCCATTGCCCCCCACACACACACATACACACACACCAGACTCAAATCCAGATCCATGGACTCACACAGATACACATGCAAACACAGATACACAGACACATGCTCACATTCACACGCAGGTGCATACACACTCTCTTACACACAGGCATACATGTGCTTACACACTCACAAACACACTTCTACTTTTTTCCTTCTGTCGTACACATACTCTGTATCACACACCTCCAGCCAGGTACACCCCATCCTGCTCATCAGCTCTGGCTCCTGGGTTTTCCCAGCTGCCTCTGCTCTGTCTGCAGACCCAAATCCCCTCTGAGCCCCACTCAGGACCCTTCCTGAGCAGATCCCAGCCCCTGGCCCACTCCAGCAGCAACATTGCCAGGCATGATGCCTGTGTAGGGCAGCCCCAGCTGCTCCAAGAGATTCCCTGGTTTCCTGTGATGGAGCCGCCCTGCCCTCACTCCCTTCCCCTCCACACTGCCTGGTGCCACCCCTCAGCCCCCTCCTGTCCTCCTGTCCAGCCCTTCAAGGCCCCTGATCTGCTCAGTCCCTGTGACTGTGACAGCCACTATGCCGATGCCTGGCAGAGCAAGATCCCTTCTGCTAGGGTTCACACTCACCGTGGCATGGCCTGTCCTCCATGGCCGCTGGCTGTCATGTCCCATGTCCCACATGAGTCCTCTCTGTCCAGCGGGAACATGGTGGCAGGTCCAGTGCCCAGCTCAGCCCTCTGCAGCTGCTGGCTACCATGCCTTTGAGTGTCATGGCTCCTGGGCCCTGTGATGGGTCTGTTCTCAGCCCCACTGCATGTATCCCCAGAAATCCTTATCTCCCTGATGTCACTGGGAGGGGGAGTTGTCATCTGGAACCCACAGCTCAGCTCCTCTCCAACTCTTATGTGTCCCCATCCTGGTTGTGGATGGTGGAGCTGTGGACAGGGACAGGCAGCTTCAGCATATAGCAGAGACACTGAGGAGCCTCCCTTACCCTCTGTCTTCTCAGGATCTCCCTTCATCTGGCCTGGGATGTTGCTGGTGTACTCTTCCACATGGGGGTCATCATCTTCTCAACAGGCCTCTTGCCAAGTCCCTCCCTGCCCCACAGTCCCCAAGGCTCCATGAACAGCCAGAACCAGCCAGGAGCCTCCTCTATGAAGGTTTTTGGACCCCAAGTCTCCCAGGTTCTCACATGCTTGACACCTGTCCTTCCTGGCCAAGCAGCTTTGCACGGCTGTCTATACTGTCCATAGACCTCCTTCCATCACTGTCCTGCTCACAACCTGCTTCCTGCTTCCTGCCCTACTCAGGTCCGTGCCCCGCCTGCCCTCTACCTGGAGTGTCACCACCCAGTGGGCTGCACCTCCTCGTCACTCAGCCTCAACCCTAGGTCACCTCCCCCAGGTCTCCCTGACCATTCAATAGGTTGTGGAATGCTGCCCCCAGTCAATTTCCATATGTCATGCTGTCTGTCCCCTCTAACCCCTCCAACTCAGACTTTCTTCATGGTGTCCTGGAGCACTGGGACCAAGCCAGTCTGGCCCATTTCCTGTCTCCAGGGATCGGAGAGCCTGGAATGTACAAGGCTATTGATAAATATCTGTTAAACATGAATGGTGGATGATCAGGTGACAACTGCCAGCCTTTGCTGCCTGTGGTTCTCAACCCCAAAGTCTCACAAGGGTCCCATTCGAAGCTTTAAAATGAACAAACGTGAGGCCCTATACCCAGACTTTCTCATTTACTTGTTCTGGGACGACCCAGACACCAGAGTTCAGATTGCTACTGTAAAGCAAGTGCACAGCCAGGGCTCAAGATCCCCTTGAATGCAAGTTTCACCAGAGGACAGCTGTAGTCAGATGCTGAGGACCCTGAGTCCTCAAAAGCATCATGCAAGGACACCCAGGCAGGCCACACCCTGATGGGACTGGTGCTCAGGAGAGCAGAAGCTGGGACTGGTCCTGATGAGATATGAGACCTGAACTCAGTAGTTGCTAAGGGGGTCCCAGGAGCTGGTGTTGGGTGTTCAGGGCAGAGGTGGGGTTGGCACAGACAGCAGAGGTGGGATAGGGTGAATCTGCAGCCAGGCTCTGCTTGCAGGAGCACCGGGCCGATCATGTTCCCCTCTGAGTCACCTATGCTTGGTTCCTGGTCCCTGGAATGTTGTTTTCATCTCTGGATATTAATCAAAACCAGGCTGAGAAACAAGTCTGAGTTCACACAAAAGAGAGAAGGATCCAGAGAAGGCCAATAGAAAGCCCAAGAGGGGAGAGAAACAGGCCTCAGCCACAGGCAGAGGGAGTCGGAGCTCAAAGCTCTCCAGAGCTCTGTGGTCCTCCCAAATTAAATAGTAATTTTTATTTTAATATGATGCCTTTCCATGATTAATAATATAACTCATCTGCTAAGCACAGTTTAATGAATCAACCTAATATTTTTTTTGCAAAGAAGGAGATACACGAAGAATATAAATTAGTGATTCCAATTATTTATTCTGAATAAAGCAATATAGTGTTGCTACATCCAATTAGAAATTAAAATCAGGAAACTGATTACAGACAATCATGAAAACTGCTGATTTTGTTAAATACATAACGGAAGGGGCTTGGGAAGAATGCAGGACCTTACTTAGAGTGGTGCCTGCCAGGAAGTGCAGGTCCAAGCGGGTCCCATCGTGTCTGGCGCAACGTTGAAAGGCTGCAAGTGCTACCACTAGATCCAGCCACTGAGACAGAGGAGGAACCTCCCACCCCAGTCTGGGCACCACGGTGAGCCTCTCCATTCAGATCCTTACACTCCCTATTCATGAAGTTACAGACAGAACTTTCTTTCCAGAAAGAGGCTTTATTATATCCAAAACAATTTAAATCAATCACAAAGTTAAATGAAAATATGATAAACCCCACTGTCTCAAGAGGCACGGTCATCTGTTTTTGTGGTTCTAGATGCTAGGTCTTGTGGGCTCTGGGCTCTGAGCCCTGGACCCTCAGCCACACTCACCCCAGGATGCAGTTTTTAAGTTTTTTAAGTTTTTATTTATTTTTTTATTTTTTTTTATTTTAAAGATAAAAGGAGGGAAACATTAACAGACATACAACATTTTACAACATATCACAAGCACAATACAGACAATACAGAGTTACAAACAAAGTGGTTAGACCAAACATTTAAGGAGAAAGTTCTTAGGGAGACAAAGGACCTGATCCCAGGGGCTCCTTCCAGTTGCCTGGCAACAGCTGGCTGCAGAGAGAGACCATCTTATCCTCCACAGGGTGGTAGGGGGCTGTGTGTGTCCCCCTCCCAGAGTTAGGAATAATCCCCTTCTTCAACTCAGACTCCTGCTGCTCTGCAATTCCGCAGGCACTTCTGGGCTTTGAAAGTACTTCTCCTAATCTCCCGCTGCAGAGTCGTGTGCCCTTGCCACACAGAGGCTGCGTTATAATTATCTTTTTATCCTCCATAGCATGTAAGGTGACATCTTGCACTTGCTAAACTAGCATGTGGAGGGAACGAAGTCTCTTGCTGCCCACAGATCTGAGGGAGGGTGTTTTCCTGCAGAGTCCGAATCTGCCTCTCCCAAGCTTGGGTCATGACTGCCCGGCTCCCAGCTCAGCTCAAACATAGCCAGGACTGACCACCCTGGAGAAGTGGGGCTCTGGCTGGTGGCCACAGAGACTGCGTGACTGCATGGGAAAGTGTAGTAGAAACATTGCTGTCTTCCTTGCTGATTGAAATTCAAAACAGCCCCTGGGGATTTATTTTCTAAATGGCTTCTAATTCCCCTAAGTGTTTTGTCCTTTTTTCTCTTGTGCGGGCATCCAAGGAGCAGCTCCCTGCAGTAAATTTCTGACATTCCCTCCTTCCCTGGAAAAATTCTCTAATTGTAAAGATGGCTGGTGGCACAGCCAAAGGCAGAGTAAATTACTTCACTTTTGCTGTCACCAGAAGATCCAAGGCAAAGCCGCCCTTGCTGCCCCTGGGTGAAGGCTGTGCAGGTGCCCTGTACTCAGCACCCTACCCTTCCTACCCGTCTTGGGGATGGACAGTGGCTGTGGTCTCTCTTGGCCACTGCAGGGGTCCAGGACAGTGGCCCGCCACTTGTAGTCTTCTCAAAGGTCCCCAGTCGAGGGCAGCAAGAGAAGGGTTTCTTATGTTCCCTGCAGGGGCAGAAGGCTTGGAGGAGCACCCTCCGTGTCAGAAGCGTGATAAACACCAGCAGGTGTGTGATGGGTGATAATGGCCAGTGTGTTTGGAAAACTAACACTGGACTCCTCACCAAGCAGGTTACACGGGGGCCATGTGATCCCCTAATAGACCCACAAGGAGGCAGCTGTGATCATCCCAGTTGTGCAGGTGTAGAGTAAGTAACTTGCTGGGGTCAATCTCTCTTTTTCTCACACATCGGTATGCACACACAGGCAGATGCATGCACACAGGTGTGCAGAGTTGGTGAGCACCCAGGCAACCTTCTGATCCCAGGTGCTCTAACCCTGAGCAGGTGCTCATGTCATCCCGTCGCCCTGCCACATGTTCCTTTACGTGTCCTGCCGCAGTCTTGGGAAGTTCAGTGAACAGAACTTGTTCGGTGATCAAATCCAGGCACAGAAGATGGTGGGCCATAAGCGCAGCCAGGGTCACAGGGATAAGGTTGTCCCGGCCTAGGGGTGCAGAGCACATACTCACACATGGGCTCCAGGGATATGGGCAAGTTCCTCCTGAATCTGACCCTGGGACAGACCCCGGGGTGAGCAATGAATGGTCAAGGTCCTGGGGAGGCCAGCAAGAAGCAGGACAGGTGGGAGAAGAGACAGGGAGTAGGGGACAGCTCAGGAGAGGTCAGCATGCCCTGCCCTGTAGATGGTGAAGGAGGCCCAGCCTCAGGCTGTCCATCACCAGTCAGTGCCCACCAGTGGCCAGAAGCTACAGGCCTAGCTAAGAAGCCAAGCAGTCCTAGTGTAACCCTTCTTTAAAATTGAAAAATAAAATTTTTAATTGGCTGAGAATGTAGCTTAGCACTCCGTTGGTTCAACTCCTTGTCCCAGCCCCCAAACACACACACACACACACACACACACACACACACACACACACACACACACAGAGGCCTGGCCTGGGAGGTAGTGTTCATGTACATGGTGAAGCCATAAAGATCAGAACATGGATTCTGAAAAGAAGGTTGACAGAATTAGCATACTTGGTCTGAGCCAGCAATGAGCAGGTTTGCAAACTCCTGAGAGTGCTGGAGCTGTTTCAGACCCTAGAAGTAAAATGAACGACTCATCAAGAGAAGGGGTTTGCATTAGGCATAGAGCAGGGAAGCCTGTGACTTCTGGAGACTGTTTTCTCTTGGGTGGATATGAGAGCTGGCATATGAGCATCACCACCTCCTGACTTGCAGCAAAGGCAGGAGGAGCTGCCCCATCCTCCCCCAGGTTGTGGGTTCCTCAGCTCCTGCTCCAGCAGCCCAGCCGGCTCTGCTCTGACTCCCCACCTCTCCTGCTCCGCTGTCCCCTCCCTTCTCCCCATTTTGCTCCTGCTGTAGAGATGAGGTTCTTTGCAGGCCCCTTGCAAAGCAGCAGTGGAGGAGCACACAGAGAAGGCATGGGGATCATGGAGGGGCCCATCCCCGACCCGGTGCCCCCAGCTCACATACCCCAGGGCTATCCCCACTGCACATGGTCACCAGCTGCTGGACTTGTCATCTATCCCCAGTGATGCACAGCTCTGTGGTCTCAATTCTCACCACCATAAATCTTTCATATTTTTCTGGTCACAGGTACATCATGGGGGTCCTAACTTCCTTCATCCAAACCCGAGGCTGTCAGAGATCAGACCACTGCGTCGGCCTGCTCCAGCCATGCTCACACAACCTACACTCTGTGCTCCCTGCTTCCTCTGAGCTCAGAATCCATGGGAGCCTCTAAGAGCACCACGTTGCAGCCCCTGTGGGCATGGGCGTCACACACAGGTGGGACCCTGGCCTCTCCCAGCCTCAGATGTCCCGGCTACTCCCTCCCTCTGTTCCCCTGCAGGCCCTGCTTCCCCCTCCTCTAACCTGCCTGGGCCACACCTGCAGCTGCACCTGCCCCCACCACCTGCCCAGAGCAGACACCAGCAAATACCTCCCCAGCAGAGGCACAGGCAAGGACAGAGGGCTGATAATTGGCCAAGAGCTTGTCCAGTGTGAAGGTCCTGCAGCTTTCCCAGTTCTGGGTCTCACATGGGGCCTGGTTGCCCTTCCATGGCTGGGGGTGGGGCAGCGCTACCACCTTGGCCAGCAAAAGACCCTCTAATCCACCCTGCTGACCTTGGCCAGCAAAAGACCCTCTGATCCACCCTGGGTTTCCAGCCGTCCTTGAACCAAGGGACACTGTCTGCTGCTGCCCAGACCACATTTGTCTTGCATTTCCAGAGTGGACAGGCTGTCCTGGCTGAGCTTGCTACCTGTGAGGGGATATGACCCTCAGAGGCCTGGGCAGTGACATCAGCCAATGACACCCAAGGGACCCTCAAGGGCAGCTGCAGCTGGCCTCAGAGGACACAGCGGGGACCTCGGAGTAGCTCCTGCCCTGGTGGTGTGGAGAGGCCTCCTGTCCTTACCACACGAGGGCTGAGCTGGAGTCACTGACACAGAACTGCTTACCTTTGTGCTTTTCTCCTCCAGTTCCACACCCTGTAAAATGACAGAAGCGGTTATTTTTGCAGTAGAACTTTTTTTGCAGCAGAAGAAAGTAAATGCAGTAAGAAACACATTTTCTTGAGCCAAAAATGAGTTCTCAGGCCTTCTGGAAAGTGCCAGAGTCCATGCCAACAGCCCATGATACGCTGAGTGGCCGACTCTACACAGCCTTGTTTGAGGACCCAGCCTCTCACTGTTCACCAGGTTAGAGTCGTGCACGGCTCTGTTCGGCGGGAAATCATGGTCCTGTGTCACTGAATGACAAGGCCACAGCCGGTCCCCTCAGAGTGGGGTTGGACTGGATGTCTGCACCTGCTTTTCATGCTGGCATTCTGGAGTACAAGCTGCAAATTCTTGCCTCACAGCCCATCCTGATAGCAAGGTTTTGTGAAGCTCAGCTTTTTCTTGGTTTTTTTTTTCTCCCTCTCTCCAAAAGTCCTAGGAACAATTACATTTTCCAGCTCTCAGCTGAAGTAAGATTTTCTTGATGATAACTGGTGGTTGTGGCAGTGCATCCTGTAGTAATAATGAGTGTGCATTGTGGATAATTAACCGGGTCACAGAATCATTAACTGGATAGGATTCAGAGGAAAAGCATATACTTCGCGGGACAGCACACACAGGTAGGCACCTGGCACTTACAGGGATCGGCCTTGCTGGTGACCCCGGGCTTGGGGCAGAGGACTCTGGTGTGGATAGATGATTGTCACCTGCAGTGGCTGAAAATGTCGGGTGAACATGAGGCCAAATCTGGGTTCAGTGTCAGTGAGATGTGCTTCCCCCTCCTCTAACCAGCAGTGAGGGTTCAGTGTCAGTGACTAGGAAGAAACTGGTTGTTCGGTCAGGAGGTGACCACAGAGAGGGGTCCCCAGTGTTCATGCACAGCTGGGCACACACGAACGTGGCTCCTTCCTACCTGACTGCTGCTGCTATGTCGGGGGGGCCTCTTGCTGGTGGGGGCCAAGCTGTCCCCACTGGAAGCAGTCACCATGCCTCCTCCCTCGGGGCTGATCTGATTGTCTCAATGGTATGCTGGGTGCCTTGTGGCCTGTTGTCACACAGGGACACCTTCCAAGAAAGATCAACGTCCACCTCAAGTCTTGAAGCAGAATGAGGTTTTGGTCTTTAGTCTTTCATTTTTTTGGCTCAAACCCAGGGCCTCACATGTGCAAGAGAGCACCGCACCCTGGAACCACCCTGGGCCCAGCATGCAGATTGCTGTGGTCAGATAGGGTGGCAGGAAGTGGGCATGGTGCCAAGGACACAGCTCCCAGGTCCTGGTGAGAGGCCTCCACCATGCCAGAGAAAACCACATGCCACACTCAGGCCCTGCCCAAGCTGCACAGCCATGTCTCCAGGGGGTGGAAAACCTGTGGTCCGGGAGTCCCCAGTGCACAGCTCTCTCCATACACCAGCTCCTCTTCCCCCACTGCAACCCTCATCCCCGGTCCCTGTTCAACCAGCTCTGCTCCCAGGAGAGGAGGCACCACCAGGTGTCACCTGTCACCTGCACTCTGGGTATTTCAGTGCCTGTGATTCCTGAGGGATGACAACACTTACCCAATTAAGGCCCGGGAAATATAAGCTCAGAGCAAGGAATCCTCTCCTCGGGGGTGCAGACACTGAGGGCAGGGAGCAGGCTGCCTTCACCTCCTATTGGGTCTGCAGGGACACCAGACCTTGCCCATTTTCAGGCCAACACCTCGGATCCTGTGCTCTGATATCACAGTCCTGCTGTTCAGGCAGCCGATGCTTGGATGTGTCCTCCACACTCAAGGCCTTGCTGCAGACATAGAAACCATATCCCTAAGATACCCAGGAGTTTGCTCAATGCTTACCAGATAAAGGATGGGTAAGCTGGAGTGCAGTGGGGTCAGGGTCCTTCCCACAGGACCTTGCTCTGATTCCCGCTGTCCCAGCCATGGCCTGATGTCTCTCCAGCTCCAAGCTCCAAGGACAGAGAGAACATGCTTCATGCTCCTCAAGAGATAACAAAACCTCCCAGGAGCAGCAGCAGGACCTGCAGGGCCTGCCCTCAGAGGTACACAGTGACGAGGGAGCAGTTCAGGGAACTGGTCAAGGGGACCAGGACATTGGCACTATAGGACAATGCCCATCCCATGCACCTCTGCCCACTGCAGCAGGAAGAGCCTGGGTGGGAGAAAGGACTCCAGGCACCTCTATCCAAGTTTCTCCCCACAAAGACCTCAGCATCACACCCATCCATGCGTAGGATTCTGTATGACCACTAGCTTTCTTCCTGGGAAAAGCACCCAGCAGCCCTGGCTGGCCAACTGTCTTTAAGAACAATGCCCAGTGACTCTGACCAGAAAAGCATATCCTTGTCTCTGCTGCACACAATACCAGGCAGCTGATGAAATTATGCTCATTTCAGCTCCACAGAATCGGCTGTGTCCCTGTGGGTAGAGTGATGGGAAGTGGCAGGTGCCTACTGCCGGCCCAGGCTGCCTGGCCCCAAGACCGGGGCTTCCTACCTCTCTGCTGAGGTGTGGCCAGCCCCTGACAGGACCCAGCTGTTCATGCTGGCCCCTGGGGAGCCAGACAGGCCTGGACTGAGCCATCAGCATCCTTTGCTGGGCGGGGACAGGGAGCGCACAGGCCCCACGTTCAGCTCAGCATTTTCATTCCCTGGGGTCAGCCTGAGTAAAAACTGGGCTTCTGCTTGTGACTGAAATAGAGAAGCTCTTCCTGCTGCAGGGGGCCGCATGTGCTGTCCTTTCCACGCTAACTGGTCACCAGGGCACTTCCCTTCCTTCTTCAAGGCCTTTGTTTCAGGCCCACGGAGCTCAGACAAGATCCCGCCAGGCTATTTACGAGAAACTTACCTCACTACCACACTGCAGCCTTGGAACGTAAACCCCCACCTCCGCTCACCACATGCTCTGCCTAGCCCAGCTCCACAAGTCACACATCAACAGGGAACACCGGTGTCCATGTCGCCTAGAACTGTGCTTTCAGTCCAACAAACCATTAGGCTCCTAAAGAGGAGACCCGCAGCCAAGCTGGCCAGCAGGCCCGAGTGACAGCCAGGCCTGGTAGCCAAGGGCAGCACACAAGAGGGCACAGCCTGCCCTCCTCAAACCACTGGGCTTCAGTGTGGAGTCTGTGGTAACTGCCAACTGACACTCTGACAGCACACGCAGGAAGACATATTTTCCTTTTCTCTCCCTTGATTCTTTCCAAGCAAACATCCTGGATTTGGAGACTAGACAGCGGGTCTGGGGTCAGCAGGCTGGACCTGCATGCCAGGGCTCTTGGAAACATCCTGCAGGCAGCACCTCCTGCACCCCTGGGTGGACAAGGAGTCTCCAATATGCCCTGGGACATGAACATTCAACTGCACCCATGTTTCCTGTTCTAAACTTATGCCAACATTTTCCTGGACTTCTTAAGATTCTGAATCTTTTTCCCTTTATTTTTGGTAGCAATTCATGTTTTTGACAGCATTTCCTCTATCAGGTCTGCAGCAAACACAACATCTTCCTACCCTACGTTAGCAAGTGGCGACTTTCATAAGGAAGCCTTTTGATTCTTGCTTGGATCTCATCAGTTGAATAACAATTTGGCTAAGAAAGAGAAAAAGCAAGGTTAATTGCTTAGTTTTAGAACTGCACACTGGTATTTTTTATCCTTGGTGTCACAACCAATGCTGGAAGCTGAGACCTGAGATCTAAACCTAGTCTCTGAACGGCCACCAGCCTGAACATCAGGCAACCCCTCACTCTGGAGATTTCGGTTCAGGCTTACTGAGGAGCAGCTCCTATCTGGAAAACTTTGAATCTATGTTTTCTCTTATCATATCACCATCTCTGCCATGTAGCAGCTTCTCCTGAAAGTTGGCCAAAGGCCTGACAGCTCTCTGGGTGCCTGAGTGACAGTTCCTCGAAGCACAGGAGTTGGTCCTGCAACCTCTCCTCAATGAGAGTTCTGTAATCTCTTTTAAGCAATAACTGTTGTTGAGAAGGTTACCAATTTCCAGGGGCTTTGGCAGTTTCTGCTGTGTTCTGTCACTACCTGATACGTGACTCTTCACTGACTTTCTTGAAGGCCTTTATTTCCATGCTATGGCACAGTAAATCGATGATCACATTCCGAGTAACAACTGGGCTTTCCTGTGTAACCAAAGCAGAAACTCTGGTCATGTGTGCTGGCCCCTTTCATGTCACCTGGGCACCAACTGGACATCACTTAGGATTCCTTCCTGGAGCTGCCGTCTGCCAGGAACAGGTGACAGTCAGCTGCTCACCCTTGATGGCTGCACCCCAGGGAAAGAGCTCTATTCGATACCATGAGGCCCATGTGGGTCACAGAAAGACTAACTTGGGGGGCAGGTCCTGTCAAGAAAAGACAATTGCTAGCTGGGGATCTGGCGACCACATGAGTGCATGGGAGAAATAATAACTTCAAGTTTAAGTCTCCCACATCATGGCAATTTTTTAGTTTTTCTTTCAGGCGGCCTTTTTTCTTAAGTGGACACCCTTTTACGGACCACAACTTCACCCCATTTCTTAATCTCTCTCCAATGGCAGCTACTCCCATGGAAGATGCCAAGGCAGATCTGCGCAGGGCCACCCGCAGCCAGGAGGGAGAAGCAGGACCTTGAGCACTACCAAAAATAAACGCAACACACTCAGAACCAAAACGCAGACTCAGGAGCGTTTTTAGGAAATGCAACCTACTTAAATGTCTCTGTCTCTCCACATCTCCACACTCAGCACAGCCCCCTGAAGCCCTGCAGGGGAGACCCAAAACCTCCACCAGAGAATTTTCTAGGCACTTGGCACTGGAGCTTCCGCAAGAGCTGACATTGGAGCTGTCACCCTCACTTTTGGGGGTGCAGAGTCAGGGGGCTCTGGGGCCTTGTAATGTGCTGTGTCCCACAGGTGCCTACCTGTTAGATCAAAAAAAGTCCAGTTTGAGTCACAAAACACCCCGGGGGCAAAGGTATAACATCCCTGGCATTCTGGCCAACAGCTGGCTCCAGAGCCAGCCGAAGGATGGGGCAGAGAGAGCCAGGACGGAGGAGAGAGGCCGCTTGCTGCTGGCTAGCAGTGGGACTCAGAAGCCTCCTCAAGCCTGGGCTCTTCACCGGAAGCACAGTCTCCTGCTGACTCTTTCTAGAGTGGGTCTCCAGGGTCAGCTCTGTTCTGTTGGGCCACAAGACTGGAGTGTCCTGGGCTGGGGATTTAGCTCAGTGGCACAGCGCCTGCCCAGCAAGCTCAAGGTTGTGAGTTCGATTTCCAGTACCGGAAAAAAAAAAAAAAAAAAGCAAAAAAAAAACGAAAAAAACAGACCGGTGTGTCCCATGAAGGGTGAGCTGCCTGCTAAGGTAATGTGGTGTCTTCCTCCAGTTTAAAACTTTCTGTTGGAGGGGAGACAGCGCAAGGCCTTCCTGAGGATCCCAGGCCAGGACCCTGCAGCCTGTGTGGGGCAGACGCCAGGCTGCTGCCTGCAGAGGTGGAGGTGGGTGTCCCACAGGTAGGACCGGGACCTCAGAGTCACCCAGCAAGGAGCTGAGAACAGCGGGCAGCACTGATCTGCTCCCCGGTGCCCCCTCCTGGCCACAATGCTCTCAGGGCTGCTGAGGGTCCCCAAGAGGAAGAAGGACCCGGTGTCCCCTTCACACATTCTGGCCCTGGGTCACCAGAGACCTAGGCGAGCACCACTAGCTAAGGACAGTGGCCCGCTCTCCACAAGGGGCAGTCTGCCCTGGGGAAGTCGTAGACCCTGCTCCCTGGAGCCCCAGCCTGACCACCCAGACGCGGCCAGGGAGCAGGGCTGAGGCTCCGCAGGGCTGCTCTTGCTGTTCAAGTGGGGCGCACGGATGTGTAACTTTGACCGTCTTTCTGGTTCCCTAAGAAACTCCAAATGTAAGGCGCCCTGGCACTCCCATAACGTTAGAAATGCCATTGTCCTGGTCAGTGTTCCTAGGCGCAGCCACGCTCTTCGCCTCTGTCCCTCCGCCCCCCAGTTCTCCCGCGCCACCACCCGGGGTGGGGTCTTGGGCTCCACCTGCTGTCCCCTGGGTTGTTGCACTGCAGGGCGGGGTGGCACGCAGACACTCGTCAGACCTAAGGGTGGGTCCCTCAGAACCCCAGCCCACACCGAGCCTGGAGAGGCCTTTAGGACCAAGGGGAACGCTTGCTTCCCGGAGTCGCTACGAATTCCTCCCCGCCCGGTTCCTGACGCGACCCCCACGTGGCCGGTGAAGTTGGCTGCTGCCTCCTCTCCCTTCCCCTTTCCCCTCCCGACCCCCGACTCCCTCCTTCTCCTCTTCCCTCGTCTCCTCCCGCGCGCGTCGCCAGCCTCAGCCAGGAGCTGCGCCCCGGCCCCCGCGCCCCGATCGCCCCCGCCCGGGGTACAGAGAAAGCGACTCCGCCCGCCCGGGATCCTGGGCTCCCGGGCGCGCAGGGCGACCGGGGCGCTGGGCGGGG
>NW_004955415.1:30909618-31172832 GCF_000276665.1 Chinchilla lanigera
AGGAGGAGGAAGAGGAGGAGGAGGAGGAGGGACGAGGAGGAGGGAAGGAGGAGGAGGAGGAGGGGCAGGAAAGGGACTAGAGAGGGGGTGAGGAGAGGGACGAGAGGGACCTGAACGCCAAGAGCCAAAGGAGGCGGGCGCCGCCACGCGCCCCGCACCGCCCCGCACGAGCGCCCGCCCGGGAGACGCGGGGCCGCCTGAGTGCGGGTCACCTTGTCCCGAAGGTGAGTCCCCTTCCCAGGGGTTGGCTGGGGTGGTGGGCGCGAGGGGCGCTGGGGACGCGGGGGACATGGAGGTTTCCCTGCTCGGTCCGCCTCGGGAGCGCGCAGCCCAGGGAGCGCGGAGCCCGGTGGGTCCGGCGGTCGCCACGGTGGGGTAACCGCGCCAATCCAGAGCCTGTTGGGGGGGGGGTGTCCAGGGGGCTCGGCTGTCCTCAGTTCCAGTGTCCAGCAGCGCAATGTGGCGGGGGCGCACGGCGGGCCGCGAGGCTCAGGTCCCCGCGTGACCCCGGGAGACCGTAGCCTGGAGAGCAGTAATCGCGGGGTTGGGGACCGGAGCCAAGGGGACGGGGAGGGAGGGGACCTGGTTCGCGAGCAGAAGGGTGAGGAGGTGAATCGAGAGCGAGCGCGGCTGGGGCTCCTGGCGGCCCCGGGACGCAGGCCGGGACTCGGAGCCCTCGCCGCCTCTGTCGCGAGCTGTGCGCCTCGCTAGGCGACAGCCCTCAGCCTAGGAGCCGGGATGGGGAGGAGCGGAGGCGCAGGAGCTCCCGTCCAGCCCCGCTGCGCTCTCCAAGGGTCGCGCAGGAGTTGCAGCCCCTTCTCCGAGGGAAAGGAGCTCTGGGTGCGCGCCTCCGCAGACTCCACTGGGTAGGCGCTTTGGGGAGCCTGCGGAGGGTCGAAGAAAGGGTCTACCGGTCGCCCTCATTTCCTGGGGTCCCAGTGCGTGCAGAAGCCCGGGTGCTGGGCACTCAGACTCCAGGGTGCGCAGCCTCCTACAGTGAGAGATGCGCCGCCGCGTTGTCACCGCGGGACTGGGCGCCCGCACCTTCCCAGCCAGGCCGGAGTCAGGCAGCAGACGCTGGAAGGGGTTTGGCTAGTTGGGGGACCTGGTGAGGGCGGCTGGCTCCTTTTTCTGGGAGAATAAGGCCTTGGGGCACGCGCGTCTGTGTCTGCCGAGCTCCCTCCTGCAGGCTGGCGTTTTTGGCCCCAGCCCACGAGGAGGGGGGCAGTTGCACAGACCTGCACCCCGGGGGTGACAGCCTCAAAACAAACCTGGAAAGCCAACTTTTTCTGCTGAGGGGCCGTGATTGGGCGGCCTCGTTGGTGCAGGGCAGGGTCCTCAAAGAGTCCCTGCCAAGCCCAAGGTCTGTGGGTTCTGGAGAGGGCTGAGCCTCTGCTGACCAGCAGCAGGCTGTGTGCTCCCGTGGTGCTCTGGTCTTTGGAGATGGACCACAGGTGCCAGGCCTGTGGGATGTGAGGCTTGGCCTGGCCCAGAGCAAGGGGGCTGGGCTGATTAGGTGCTGCTCCCCCTGCCCTCCCCTGCCTGAAATCGGAGCCTTCCTGATGTTCAGTGAAGGGAAAAGGGGGAAAAGCTATTTTTAAACTTTTTATGATGGAAAATTTCCCTGGTGCACAAAGGTAGCGAGGAGGGTGCACTGCACCCTGGCCGGCACCCAGCCACCGCGCAGGAGGGAGGAGGCCATGTTTGATGAGCAATGCCAGACCTCTTTCCAAAAACGTCTGGGGGAGAGGTACCGGCTGTCACGGCCTGGTTCAGTCCTGCCACATTCTGTGCATAGTCACAGCACCACTGTGTACCCCACAGACATGCACAATTAGAGTTTGTCCGTACCCAAGGAAATTAATTAATTAAAAACAACAAATCACATTGATTCCTCACTCACTTCCCTTGTACATGCGTTCTCCTGTCTCTCCAGAGGATGATAGCTCATTCCACTTCCCCTAACCATCAGATGCCTGCTGTTTGTTGCGGTTGTTTTGCTGTTTGTCTCTTTGGGATGGACCCCAGGGCCTCGGCACGCTATTCCCTGGACATAACCATTGCTAAATCATCCCTTGGAATGTAGGCGATGTTAAAAGTGAAGGCCCCCTCATTTTATTTGGGGATAGAAAAGGACACCTGCTGGGTAGAAGAAGGCAGAGTGCAGACCCTGTGCTAGCTGCAGCTCTGACCCTTTAGTGGGTTTGGGAGCTTGTGAGGCTCCAGATAAACCTGCTAAGCCGAAGTACTTTTCTTCTTGGTGAAAACTTTAGCACTCGATGCACAGATCACGAGCAATTAATTCCTTCCACATTTAGCATTGACGTAGAAGAGCTGCCCTGCGCTCCACTCATGGTTCTCGTCAGCTTTGCTTCTCGAGCTGTTACTATAAAGAGAGGAGAGAGCTTTCCTGTGCGTTGCTGTTCTGAGGCCCCGGCTCAGCACTGCAGTCTCGCTTATTAATGAGGAACCCTTGGGTCATCACACAGGACACACTGATAGGCCCTTTGCTTGCTAGGGCTTGGCATCCAATGTGACTTCTGCTAGCTGGAGAGGCACATAGTGCATGGGGAAGGCCACCAGAGCCCAAGGGAGGGGACATCCTCCCTGCAGGGCCCCTCCCACCCTGCACACCTCTGCAGCTGACTTTAAATGAAAGCTGTGCCTCTAGCTTGTCAATGGCAGCTGATGTCTGAACAGCTTTGCGGGATGCACTGTTTAAATGCACCCTCTGGCAACCTGTCAATAGCTGCAATAACTTCTTGCAGACAGGTGGTTATGTTCCCCCCAAATAAAACTTTGGCCTCTGTGACCAGCATGGCCCTGTTCCCCTCGCTCTGGCCTCTACAGGGCCCTGTACCTATTGGAAAATGAAGATCCTTGGGGACAGCAGGATGCCTGCACCCTGTAGTTACAACAGAAACCAAGTTGTGTTTGCAGTATTCTTTGAAGGGAGTAAAGGCTGCAGGTTTAAAGGATTAAGTGTTCATCTGTGGGCATCAGCAAATCAGGTGACAGAGTAAAGCCACGTATGGCTTCAGGCTGCTGCCACACTGGACCGCTCTGCAGGAATTCCTGGGTCTGAGACCCTCTCGAGCCATGCTGTCTACCTAGCCTCCCTACCCTGGGGACGTTATGCCAAAATGTCCAAAAAGCAAAACTATTCAAGTTAAAGCCCAGCACGAAGGTTTCTACCCAGGTCACTGGGATTGGAGTGATAGCAGTAACAGCAGCCAGCTTTAAACGCGATCCTTCATCATTCGATGTGCAAGATCCCTGTCCATCTCACACTGAGAGTTTGCCAGCGTGTGCGTCAAAGAGAATCTGCAGGACTGAGGACTCAGCCCAGGCTGCAGCCCATGCCGGCCACCGCTGTGTGGAGTCAGGTGGTGTGCTGGGCAGCTGCAGGGGACTCACACTTCTGCCCCGGTGCCCCTGGAGACTTTCTGGAGTGCCTGGGAGATGAGAAGATTCTGGGTCCAGTCTGTGGCTTCTGTTGTTAGGAGCTGGAATAATCTTAGACAAATTTGAGCTTTTCTGAGATCGGTTTCTCTCTAACCATGTCGTCTCCACACTTTAAAGACAAGATGGGGGCTAGGGATTTAGCTCAGCGGCAAAAGCGCCTGCCTGGTAAGCACAAGGTCGTGAGTTCGATTCCCGGTACCGGAGAAAAACCAAAAAAATAAAATAAAATAAAATAAATAAATAAAGACAAGATGATTCCAGCCATCACCATTGGCTAAAGGAAGGAAATTTTGGATTGGAAGACAGATTTGTGTCTTCACCAGAAGTCTGGATGGGTCAGATTTGTGTCACGTGACTTTCTGAGGGAGTAGGAGGAGCCCAGACCCTGCCTTACATGACCCCCCATCCCACAGCTCCACTTGTTCACACTCAGGGGGGTGTGGCCGCTTCTTCACTGCAAGTGTGCAAGTGCAGTGAGCAGCTCTGCCTGCACAGACCAGGAGGAGTGGTGTGTGAGCCACGGCTTTGAGGCACATGTCTCACACAACTCCATGTACACTCATATTACATCATAAAAGTTATACAATGCAGTCTGAGGTCAAATATTTTAAGATGCATTTTAACAATCTGCCACCACTGTGTGTAATCTGTGATGGCCTCAGCTACATTGTGCAGCTCATACAGCCTAAATCACTTATGCCACTGCATGAGAAATAATATCTTAAGTTACTACAAATGAAGTAAAAATAAAATCAGATGCTAAAGGACAACAGCTAATGAAATTTAAGATTGGAAATAACTCTTAGAAGCAAAAATACCATAACCAGGAAAAACTGCACATGTAGAAAATGATAAAACAAAAACTGCTTCTGAATACAAGCCAGGAGGCAACTTTGGGTATTTTCCTGCACAAAAAGGATTTATTTAGGAGTTCAGTGAACATTTCATTGCAGAGAGATGGACACTTTGGTACTGAAGTTTAAATCAGTGTTCAGCGTGAAAACCTGTTGCTGTGTTTGGTTGCAAAGCAATCCTCAGTCTGGCCATCCTGGCCTAGGAGATGTGACAACCAGACCAAGCACTGGCAGGTCCAGATGCGTAAGGTCCTTGGTACAACTGTTGACCCAGGTGGTCAGTATCGGTGTGTTCCCCATGAACAGGAGCCAGGGCGTCCTTTGGAACATCACAGCCTGTTCCTGAACAGTGCAAAGAAGATGGTTTGCCAACTCCCAAGGTGTACATGCTGCTACTCCTTTTCCAGCTGTAAACCTCATATTGTGACCACCAGGGACCTCCCAGGAAATGCACATCTTGCACTTCTGGCTTCCTCCAGACGCCAGCAGCTACCCTGTTTGCAGGCATTAGAACCAGCAGGGTAGCCCGAGGATCAGCTCAGGGGCACAGAGCCACCTGCTGGGCACCATGACCCTGCCCCTCTCCTCCCTGTCTGGCTCAGGCGCTGGGACTCCAGGGCATGGCCTCCTCCCCTTGCTGGCCTTTCTGCTCCCCCAGCTGCAGCACAACCACCTCCCCTGGCCTCTCCTGGGACCTGTCCCTGTGGGCTCCAGACAGCCTGTCACAGGCAGAACCTGGTGGCTGAGGGCTTCCTGGGGGCCCTGATCCAATGGCTGAGCTGTTACCAACAGGACTCACCTGTTCCCCTTCCTCCTGTCCTCCAGGGGATGGGGTTGCATCCTAATGAACGCAGAAATCAAAGTACACCCATGTGCCTGACCTCTGAACATCCCTACTCAGCAGCACAGCACACTGCAGAGCTGAGCTTGTGCCCTGGTCATCGTGGGGCTGGCAGAGAGTTTCTGTCCCTGCCTGGCCTAACCAGAGCCTAAGCCACAGACCCACGCCACACTGGGCTCTGCCAGCCAGCTGTATCGGGGTTCCTGGAGTCCGCCTCTGTGAGCTTATTCCTGCATACCCGCTCCAGTCCAGGCAGCAACCCAGAAATCTACCCCAGAGATCTCGCCCCCTCCCACCCCTAGACTTACCTGGGGCCCCCTCCCCTGGTGTCTTCCCCACAGTCCCTCATCTCCTGTCTAGCCAGCTCAGTAGCTATGGGTGAGGCCCCAGCCTGCCACCCTATGCTTCTTGCCTCTGGGCCTGGGACTGTCCAGAAGCACATCTGTGCCTACAGCCCTCATCAATGCCCTTGCTCTCGGGTGACACAGGACAGTGGGGGAGGACACCAGGCTGTGGAAAACATCCCTATCCAGTCTCACCTCTGCTTCCTTTCGCTCCCAGAATAATGGACTTCTCAGATCCATAGCGCACACGTGCACACATGCGCACAGGTGCACAAACCTGTGCACACACACTCCAGCATTGATTGGCTGCTCCCCTGCTGACTTCAGGGTTTCACCTGGCCATCGCTGCTGCCCACACAGCCCTCTCTCGAGTACCCCTCTCCCCCCTCTTTGGTGCCCAAGCCCCACCTGGCCCTGGCAGAGCAAACCAAGCAGGATACATGTAGCAATCGCTTTGCCAAGAAGCATGTAAGAGCCACGCAAAGTGAGCCAGAGAGATCTAAGAAAACCTTGCATGCAGGGAGAGGAGCATCACATTTCTGGGTAGTGCGGGGACAAGACTGCACTGTTCTCTGATGGTAATTTACAGGATTGAGGCCGTGTAATCAGCTGTCAGTGTTACATCACCCTTGGAGGTTAGCAGCATTATTCAAAAGTTCGTGAAAGAATAATCCAGCTGCAGTGTTCAACATTCCCCCGAATGAAGAATCACCCTACCAGATAATACCAAGCGGCAATATTACATTAATTAACCTGGTGTCCTTTAGAGTGGCTACTATTTTTAAAAGGGAAGGCAAAGATATAATAGGAACAAGCAGGCACTGGTGAGGAGGTAAAATGGCACAGCTGCTGTGGAAGATAGTACGGAGGTGCTTAGAAAAGTAAATGACACTCTCACATAGCCCAGCAGCTCCCTCAGGGCAAGGTCCAAAGGAATGGGAAGGTCTTTGCCGTCCCGTGTGCATAGCAGCTTGGATCACAACAGATAATGTGTGGAAGCCATCAGTGGAAGACCGTGTAAGCAACTGTGATCTTCATGCACACAGAACGGAATACTATTCAGCCCTAAGAAGGGAGGAAGTCCTGGCGGATGCTCTGACACGGAAAAGACACAGAGATGTCATGCTGAATGAAGTAACCAGTCATTGAGAGACAAAAGCGACATGGTTCCACTGACACGGGGGACACAGAATGGCCAGAATCATGGGGAAGAAGGTAGAACAGTGGTGGCCAGGAATTGGTAGCAGGGAATAGGGAGCCACTCTTCAAGACTTCCTTTGGCCTCTGCCCCCTGCAGGAGCCCCTAGGGAAGCCCTTCCACCCCATAGCAGACACACTCCTAGAAGTGACTTCTGCCTGTCCTCAGTGCCCACGTCTGCTGGGTGAGGCGTGGACCACACAGTGCCCATGAGGCCTGCACAGAGCACAGCCCAGGTATGGGTGAGGAGAGGTGGGACCCGGTTAGACCCCAGAGAGGAAAGGAGGTCTTTCCTCCTTTGAGGCAGGAGGCAGAAAGGTGGGCTGGGCAGAGGGTGTGGTAAAGGTGAGGGGTCAGAGTGGCTGGGGTGCCTGGATGTGGGACTTGGAGTGGCTCCAGCCTCAGCCTGGACAATGGTGTTCACGTGGGTCTAATGCATACTCAGTCCTGCCCACCTGCTGCTGCATGTGATGGCCCCTGAACAGCGTGGACATTGTGATTGGGAATTGGACTTAGTACCAGCTCTGTCTCTCCCTCAGTGCCATCACAGGGGACCTGGGGTTGCTGGGACCCTGGAGGCTGCCCAGTGACTCAAATCAGGTGTCCTAAAAGACAACTCAGGGTTCCCGCTCAAGTATTCTAGCAAGAGACAAGCGTCGCATGCACTTTTCTGATTCACCCTTGGAGTCTCCTGAGGCCAATTCTCTAGGGTCCTGAGACACACAGACTCAAGGCAGGGCAGAGAGGCAGCCTCTCCCCATCTTTCCTGCATGCATGGAGGCCACAACATGGGACAGGTGTGGGCAGTGGGACAGAAATACTGTGCCCACTTTCAGAAAATAAGTTGGGACACAAACTCCCAGAAAGTATATATCCAATTCCTCACGCCACACACAGCAGGCTTCTGGTCACAAATGTGTGAGGGCCAAGGCCCCTCCTCACCAGAAAATTACAGAGGTCCATTTTACTTGGAGGCCTTTCCCTGGTCTTGGTGATTTCCCACTGCCTGTGCAAACCCGGTCTGGTGCACAGGAAGTGTATCCTGGAGCATGGGAAGTGTGTTCCAGGGGGCAAGAAGTGTGCCCTGAAGCCTCAGAGCATGGCGCTGCCCTGGATCCTAAAGTCAGAGCCCCACAGTCCTGGGTCACTGGTGCCCGGGCTACCTACTGTGTATTGAGTTTAGCAAGGGACATCTGTGCCACGGGGGATCTTACACCCAGGGGTTTGTTCAGCTTCTACTCTCGTGTTTTCACTGAAATGATGGAAGGGACAGGGAGAGGTTGGTTCTTCAACTCCTCATGGATCAGAGCTGATTGGACCCAGGGCTTTTGCCTCCTCACTTCCTTCCCCTCAGTTCCTTCCTTGGTCCAGTGACATCTCCTTTAAAGGAGAAGCCCTGGGAGCACGTGTGCGTGGACAGGGCAGGTCAAACGCAGCGCCATGAAGACCTCAGCAAAGCACAGGCACAGTTGGTTGAGTTTTCAAGCTGAACACAGGCCCCTTTCTCCACTGACCTAAGCATGGCAGGAAGTACTGACCATCTCCTGGCTCCCAGATAGCTGCTGTTGCCCCAGACATCACATCTAAGGTCAAGGCAAGAAGTGGGAAGGTAGGCAGCTCTGGCTCAGAGATCTTTGTGCCTAGAGCTGAGTCATGGGGCTGCCCTTAGTTATGAAGCTGGGCAGTGCAAGGATGAGGGTTTAACTTTTCTGACCTCATGTGAAGGTGCGGGAAGTGAAGGCATGGCTTGTGGGGTGTGCTGTGTGGTTTTACTTGCCATGGCTAATTTACAAAATATGTATATTTTAATTTTATTATATTATAAATATATTATAAATATATATATATTATAATATTTATAAAATCTGGATTTTGGGTCAAGAAATATAATGTTCTTGTTATGGTTTGTGTCTGGGGTGAGCTTCTAGAGTTTTTGATTCATCCACGGTCCAGTGCTGGGATTATGGGTCAGTGCTACACCCACCCTGGGTTGGATAGCCTGCATACAATATAAGGAAGGGAAAGAGGCTTGCTCTTCCTACTGAGGCTCCTCCCCTTTTGCTCCTGTTGCTTTTGCTCTTTTCCGCTGCCATGAACTGTTGCCCTCTGCCATGCCTTGGAGCCAACCAAGTGTGGACTGAAACCTACACAACTGTGAGCTAAATAAACCTTTTCTTCCTCAGTTCCGGAGCTTCAGGTACTTTGCCTCAGCAACAAGAGAAAAGTAATCAAGACAATGCTTAAAACTTGTCTTATGTAATGGTGTCGTGGGACCCAGTGCCCAGAACCCCTTGTATCTGACACTGGAGCTAGAAGTCAGTGCTGGAACCTCTCCTGCTGCTGTCCAGGCTTGCTGGGGGTGGGTGTTACAAGAAGGTGCAAAGAGCCCAGGCCTGTGACCTCTGGTTGTAGCTACCCACTCTGTCCCTTACCAGCCTTCTGTCACTGACATGGAGCCAGGCAGCTGCATCTCACAGACATCCTGTGCATATCTCCCCTCCCTTGGCTGGATATCTGTGGTGACTCCCATCAACCCTCCCTCATGGGCAGGGTTGCCAGCCCTGAACCTTCCTGCAGGTCCCACAAGCTGAGGAGCCTGGGCTGCTGCTGTCCTGAGCTCTGTACTCCCAGGCAGCCAGGCAAGGTGCAGGTGTTGCACAGAGTGGGGACCCCACCACTCTCCAAGGCTTGGTGCTCAGAGGGCAGGGACTGAGCTCTGCAGCAGGGCCAGGATCCTGGGGCCAGGATGCCTCCTGTCCATGAGAAAAGCCTCCTCTTGGTCATCATCCTTACGCTGTGTGATGAAGCCACCCTGGTCCCTGGGAGCTGAGATCCCTGAAGTGTCCTGACCCTGCACTGCAGGGCTTTCCTCAGAAAACCGGGCTCCAGAAGTGTGATGACCACATCCCACCCCCACACCTTCACACACAGGCACACAGCATGCATGGACACACAGGTGCGTACACAGGGCTCGCATAGGCACAGACACGCACATGCATAGGCATGTATCTGCCACATTTCTCGGCATGAAGACATGTTGGCCTGAGTGTGCACATGTGTACACACACTCTGTTGTAAAGTTCAAGTGGATTTATTTTCACAGTATTTCCTCTGACTGGAAGCCATACCCTCCCATATCAGAGAGTCCATAAAGGACTGTCCTGGCCTGCTCCATATGGTCTGGGCCTCTGCTGATGAGGCCCAGCTGGAACCCAGTGCCACAGTGTGGGGATCACCCAAGGAACACCACACCTTGCTGCAGGACCTGGTCAACACCAGTTGATTCCCAGAAGGCTAGTCAGGAACAGGGTCAGTAGGTGACCAGGTCCTGCTGTGCCTGTCCTCCAGCCTCACTCTGCCCAGTGTCCCCTGAATGCCCCAGTGGCTGCTGGGAAGGTCATTGGTAGGGCCACAGGTACCCTGCTTCATGCTCAGGGTGTGATGACCCTGTTAGCGGCCAGGCTTTGGAAAGGTGGGGCTGGAGCCTCCCAGAGAGACTTAGGTGTGCATTGGAGCAGCAGTCAGTGTGTGATGTATTGTGCTTTGCCCTGTGTGTGCAGACAGGAAGCCAGCCCAGCACTGTGGCTCTGAGCACCCAGCAGTTTTGGTCGGGGGAGAATGACGCAGAGGCTCACGTGGCCAGGTGGCAAGACAAATGGACATATGTGGTAGCAGGAATGGCATCTCTTAGAGGTGGCCCCAGAGCTAAGGCCCTGTGGACCAGGAGGTGCCCACCTTGATAGATGCAGAAGGTCCCATCGTGGATCCAGACCTCTGCAGGGCCCCAGTGGGAGCCAGCAGGCCTGGCAAGGAGCAGGTGGCACCTGCAGAGATGGAATGCCACCTACTGGGCCCGAACATGGAGAACAACCAAGGGGCAGCAGCAGGTGAGCCATGCATGCAGGTTCCAGCCAGGTTGACAGGAGGGAACCTCATTCTGAGTACTCAGCAAGCCTTGCAGGCTAGACCTCAGAGGCACAGGGGCTGGTGACATCAGCCTAAGTGGGGCAGGCTGGGCTCAAGTGGGTGCTGGAGACGGTCTTGCGGGACCAGGGCTGCCAAGGCTCAGGGCAGAGAGAGAGAGAGAGAGAGAGAGAGGAGCTGAGCAAGAGTATGGGGTATGGGCTGGGGCATGGGATCCAGGGACATATCCTAAAGCTCTGTGTGGTCACTCGCTGCACTGCCTGGGACCTGGGGCCGGGGGCTGCTGGACCTATTCAGGGCAACAGGGCGGGGCTGTGCAAGAAGCCTGCTATGCAGAGGAGGCTCCTGAATGGCAGACACCATGCCGTTTTTGTTTTCGTGGCTTTCACTGATCAGCTAAATGACCCTGTCTTATGTTGAGAACACCCCCCATCTCTGTTAGTCCTGGTGACAACAGCTGTGCTCATTATATTTCTTGCTGTGAAGACTTAAGCTCAGGCACTCTTGTGACTTGTATCTAGATGTCTCCCAAAGCCTCATGTGGTCATCAGTGAGGAGTTTCAAGGTGGCTGAATTAGGGTGTTTGATGCTGGTATTAAGAGTGCCCCACCCTAAGTGTGGGTGGCGCCATCCAAGGGCAAGTAGCCTGAAGGGAATATAAAGGAGAGAAAGAAACTGCTTCGGTACTTCACTGCTTTGCTGCCTCCTGCCTGCCATGGACTGTTTCTCCTCCACAATGTCCCTCTGCCATTCCCACCCTGACTCAGAGCAAACCAACTAGAAACTCAAACCTCTACACACTGTGAGCTAAGTAAACTTTTTCTCTTTTAACTCTGGGTATTGGATATTTTGTCTCAACAATGAGAAAAGTAACCAAGACATGCACAGACGTGATGTCCAGATGCAAAGATCACATTTGCTTCCATGCTGTGGTCTGAACCATCACACCCTCAGTCCTCAAGGCAGGGGCACCTTGTGAGTTTCCAGATGCCTCTTGATGTGACACTGAGTCTGCTTAGACCAGAGTCCCAGCCTGTCCCTGGCTTGCTGAAGGCCAGTGCAAGAGCACTTGGAGACAACCCAGCCCAATGCTCTAGTCCTTTGTGGAGAGAACAATCACCTTGGTGTCATCCCTGCCCTGCCTGTGTCTCAGGACAGGCTGTTTTGCAGGCTGAGTCCACTTCCTTCAATTCCCAGGCCATCCAGCTCTGTGTTGGGTGAAGACCAGGAGGCCAGGAAAGTCATTTGGCCGGGGTGGGGTGGGGGACAATCATGGCAGCTCTGCACACTGCCTTCCTCAAGGACACCAGCATGACCACCCTCTTAGATGACTACCCACCTGCTATAAATGCATGAGGGAACCCCTCTGCACTGAGCCAGGGATCCCTTTGGACAGAGAGCCAGGGTCCAGCTCTGGTACCTGGATTTACTTTTCCAACACACACAAAAAGAATAAGATTATCTCAACACTGTTGAGGGTCAACAAGATCACTCTGGGCACATGAGGACAGCCTGGTAAGTGGAGGTGGTTACTGCATCCTGTTTAGAAACTGTGCAGTGAGTGGCTGTCTCTGAGCAGCAAGAAAGGGGCCCTGCCACCTTTTCACATGGGTCTCGGTGTGCTCATCTGTTTCTGCCGGGAAGCCAGCTGGATACTGCCAATCTTTCGCTCAGTCTGTGAGTCGGTCGAGAAGCGTTGACATCCCAGTGATAGGACATTTTCCATCCATGAATATGGACAGCTCCCCATCTATTTAGCTCTCCTGTCATTTCTCCCAGTGGCGTCTGGCAGTTTTCAGCTTACAAATGTTTCAGTTCTTTGATTGAATGTATTGCTAACTATTTATTCTTTGTGATACTAAAAGGGGTTTTCTGCGGTGGGATAAGTGAGGGTTTTAGCATTGGCTGGCCATGACATGACTGTTCTTTAGCAGGTTTGTAGCCTTAGGCCAGGCACTGGTTTCTCTCAACACCTGTTTTCTTGTCTAAGAATCACCTATGGAAATGTTCCAATGCGCCAGTGTTGCAGTGTTACAGTGTTACAATATTTCCTCTTCACAGTGTTACTGTTACAGTGTTTTAGTGTTAGTTTTATAATGTTACAATGTTATGATGTTGCTGTTTTAGCTTTATTTCTTCCTTTACTATACTTGCAGTAAAATAATTATTTTTGGTGGATAGGACATTTCATCTTGACATGACATCAAAATGGACCCAGAAGAGTTTGGGGAAATCTGTTTACTATTGTACTATAGATATTTAAAGTACCTTCTCATCCTTACTTTTATCAGTGATAGAATTTTCATCCATTTCTTATTCTCAGATTTTACCCACTGCTACCCGTCCCAACATACACACTACTACCAAACCCTCTGGTTTGGTTTTCTTCAGCCTGGACCCAGCCTTAATGAACTTATTAAATTCTACTGCATCTTCAAAGTATCACTAACATGATTCACTTCATTTGGTATCTGGCTCTAGCCTGCATTTGCATAGGATCATGGAATTTTACTCCTCTATTCTTAGGCATTAAGTACCTGATAGCACTGATTCCAGGCCCTATAAATCACATACGTTTATTCCTCGCTTTTAATTTAGTGATTTTTAAATGGTGAATGAGGTCCTCCAAGTCCAAGACAGGACAGGGCCCACCTGGGAAGAGGCGACCTGCAGTCCCTTTTTGTCCCCTCCTGCACCAAGCCAACAGAGTGGTAAGAAAAACACAATCTCAGGGACATTAAATGTCTGTCCCAAAGTTAAAGAGATGCATTTTTAGACAACACTGAGACCACTGCTGTTAAAAAGGACTTGGAGCTGCTGAAGAATCTCAGCAGGGCCGAAGAACAGAGTTTAGCTCCTAACTCCCCAGCCTTGCAGGCTGGGCAGGTCCACTCTCCTTTGCTAGAAGCCCAGCCTCAGAGCAGAAGCAGTTGATTGCAGCCTACGGTCTTGGGGTTTCCATCCACATTGAACCTGCTCCTCTGTGCAGCAGCTGTGACAGGAGCTTGTGGACAGGAAGCCTCTTCACCTGAGGGTGGCTGGGAAGCAGAGAGAGGAAGGGCCCAGAACCCCAAGTCCCTGTCTCAGGTGCGCCCCAGAGAATCCAGCTCCTTCCCCAGACCCCACCTCCAGGTTCCACTTTATGTGATTCCTGGGACCAAGCCTCACACGCAGCCGTGGGGACATGCCAGGTCCAAACCACAGCCAAGATCGTGCACTGTCCGGATGCCATGTGTGAGCAGTGGTTCGCTCCTGCTGGAGCTCCATGACAATGCTGTCTGCATACTAACAGGAGTGCTTCCCCAACCTGGATTGTTGGGCTGTGATTTTACACTGGAACCCAGTGCAGGCTGTCATCCAGAGTAGAATTTAGTTATGTCAATGAACACCCAAGCCTTTCATAGCCCTGGGTGCAAAGTGAACACATGGGGATCCCAGTCTGGTCTCCACAGAGCACTGACCAGTGATCTGTAAAACAACATGCAACAAGCAAAGCTGCACATTCGCTGCCTGTAACCAGAAGGGGATGAGGGTGTGTGTGTAGCCGACACCATCTACACAGTCTCAGCCGTGACCCATCCATCCCTCCCAAGAGTCTCCGCCTCCCTTTTATTGAGTGCTGCTGTTGGGGTAAGAAGACTTAACCTGGGACCCACCCTGATAAAAAAGCAGACTTTTCAGAAGCCACTACAGAACAGGGACAGTGGGCTGACTTCGTGCCCTTTGACTACCATCTCACTATTTTCTGCTCCCTGCTCCAGGCCAGTCACCCCAGGCCTCCCCCTATCCTTCCTGTCCTTTTATGTCTGGCTTGTTCCTCTTAGCATGATGTCCCCCAGGGCTGCCCATGTGGCACTCAGTAGGGTGATCTCCTTGTACACCGACTGCTGTCCTGAGCATATCTGAGCCCCCTTTTCTTCATCCTTTTCCCCGCTGATGGGCACACAGGCTGGGTCATATCCGGGCTGGTGTGTGCAGTGAGCCTGGGCCACACCTGGACTCTGCATCACATTGCCATTCTTCTTCTAGTTTTCCAAGGAAGCTCCCTCCTGTTCCCGGCATGGCCATGGTCAGTGGGCCTGAAACCCCTGAGCCCCACAGGTCTGAGGAGAGGTGCAGTCTTAGTGGTGACAGGAGCAAAGCGTGCTCTCCTCTTGTCTGCACACACATTGCAGGCGTCGCAGGAGATCTTCACATTGACCACCTCCCGCCTCCGTGGGCCCGAGGGGCTGCAGGCCGAGTCTGCACTGGCACAAGGGAGTCTACCATGAGTAGGGAGAGTGCCAGCGTGCACCAGCACAGCCGTGACTTCTGGACCAAGAGTGACGTGTCACTGCAGAGAAGCTGGCCTGGCTCACACTGGCTCCCTTGAGAGGAACAAGAAGCATCTGGGACTGAATGAGGGGTGATCACGAACATTCTGCAGACACAGGAAGTCTGGGTGGGTGTCTGAGATGAATACATGCAGAGCCGGCCCATGGTCATCAGCCTTGCATGCAGAGCTGGGACAGACCCTATAAGTCCTGTCATTAGAGGGATGGCTGCACTGCAAGCTGTGGAGCCGTGACCACTCCCACAGCCACCAGACGCCTGGAGATAAAATGGCAAAAAGGTGGGCTAGGAGATGGCTCACCTCCAGGGGCCCGGAGGCAAAAGAAGGCTACACCCCCAGCTGCCTCTCTGCCTTCTGCCCAGGAAAAACCACACCTTCTCAGAGAGCACCAGGGCCAGGGACCACACCTTCCATGCACAGCCCTTGCAGGACACCAGGATCCAGAGCCCTGCGCAGATCACTCCTTGCCTGCCCCTTCATCTAAGGCCATGCCCCTTACCAAGGCTGATCATGACCTCCAGACCCCGCAGGACGGAGACATGCGTCTCCTCCCCAGCCCCAGCTCCCCATGGCTCTATGGCATCTGCGGGAGCTCCGCTCACAGTGCCAACAGAGGATCAGCTTCCCAGGTGAGGGTCTGTGCTCAAGGTCACCCCCATAAAGCAGGATGGTGGACACTCAGAAATGACCATGACCAACAGAGCAAAGAGGTTACTGGCTCACTGTATAAACACACAGAGAAGGAAAGAAGAGATCCCCAAAGCCAACAAGCATACAAAACAAATGGGAGCCTTTGGGAAAAGAAACCTGCCCATCTGTCCACTTCGGTAAACAGTGCATCTGTGCATTTCATCCAGTATGTTTGTGTATGTCATCTGTGCTTTGCTTAGAACACTGCACCGCTGCATAGAATGTATGAAAACCCTCAAAGCAGCTGTTCCATTGAGACCTAAAGGCTGTGCTTATGGGATCTGTGTGTCATCCAGGGAGCACTGGCCAGGGTCACACTCAGGCCAAGGCCACAGCCTCATGGATGTGAAGATGCAGGCAGCAGAGCTAATGAAGCCTTTCCTGCCGGCCCCCGGGGCCCAGTGCTCCTCCCCGAGGCTCGCTGCTCATGATGCACACATTCCAGCCGCTTAGGTCTCTAACGGGCAGCTGCAACTCTGAGGCAGATGGCCAGGGCTCACCTGCAGCTAAGCCCCTTTCCAGCCTCCTGACCGAAGCTTTGCCGGCCTCCACCTCAGCTCCTCTTCCGGAAGTGGCGGTGATGACATTATCCACTTTTCCAGTGGCTCAGGTGGCATGGCTCTATGCCACTCATCCACCAGGCAGGAGCCTTGCACTAGGATTTACAGGGGAATCCACACTGGTGTCCCGTCCAGGCGAGCTTTGTGCCCCACAGCAAACCAGGCCAGTGCCCAGGTATAAAGCCGGGTTCTCTTCACAGTGCTGTTTCCAGCTGGCATCTGGGCTTCTGCCTGGGGCTCAGCCCACATCTGGGTGAGCTCCCAGGGTGCAGGGTAACTGTCCCCTGGGAAGCCTGGGCCACCGATGGGCAGAGCTGGTGGATGTAGCTGTATCTCCCTGCACCTTGTGCATCACCACAACCCTGCAGGACGGAGCCCACTGCCCACAGCAGAGCCTGGCTCCAGCTCCCTTTCTGTCCTCCCTTGAGTCCCACCTTGCACGGGGCTTCCCAGCACCACCTCCTATGTTCTGCCAACCACGGACCAAAACATCCAGAAAACAAAAGACAGAACTTCTTCCTTGTCTTCATTCCTGAACAAGACAGCAGCTACTTCAGAGCACTTGCCTCGTATCACTGGAAGTCCTCAGAGATGCTTTAGGCTGTGTAAACACTGCTTTCCTCTCCTTCGAGGATGTGGGCATCCAGACTGGGGCATCTCCAGGGGTCCTGAAAGCAGCTCCTCCTGGAGTGCCCGGGAGCCGCAATGTCCAGCCTGATGCCCCCTTGGGCCATGTGCAGGTGCAGGAAGCCAAGCCTGATGTTCTGCATCACCTGCTGAGCCCTGAGTGAACTCTGACCTAGGGCAGTAGTGGAGCAGGCGTCCTGTGTCCTGCTGGGTGGCCATGTCTCTGGAGAAACGTCCTTGACAAGCATTGCTGGGGTGACTGAGTCAGGGCTTCCCAGCCTGGTCAGGACAAGTTGCACCAACTCAGGGTTGAGCCCAGGGAGAGCCCCTCAGACCCCTCACAGCAAAGCATCCCTGAGGACCATCAGGGGAAGAAGGTGACTTTGAAGCAATCTTCTTAGACCTAGCAACTGTTTTGGTGACTTCAGAGTAGAGTCCTTCCCTGGATATTCCATCCAAATTCTTCTCAGGAACATGCTGGTGCATTTCCCAGATCAAATAAAAACCACCATGGCACTTGGCCACTTGACCTCCAGTTGGGTAGTGTGTGGCCCATGCGCTCCTCTCCATCATAGGACTAAAGTGCAAAGGTCTCCAAGATATATGCCCTGATGCATCTGAAAGACATGTTCACAGGAGTCCTGTCTCTATGTTTATATTTAATCCATCTTAAACTTTGACAATATGTGATCTTTAATGGAAATGAACTTTAACAAAATCATATCCAATGGTCATCAAGAGGCCACAGCAGGATCTTTGCATGATCAAAAGCAGGACCAGGTCTCACAGCCTCGACTCCACCAGGCAGGTGAGCACGCAATGCACAGGGAGATAAAGCTGGGAAGGAGCCATTCGATCATCTGGTGTCTGGAAGTGAAAAATTGGTGGGCCAGCCGACTAAACAGGAGCCACGCTGTCCAGGCGAGGAGATGGGGAAAGGGTTAAGCAGGAGGGAGGTGGGTGCCCTGTGCCATGCATTGTGATGCCCAGGCAGGCTGTGAGCTCCGCTGGGAGGCCCAGCAACAGTGTGACTCAGCGTCCAGGAGGTAAAAATAGCCCAGGGCCTGAGAAGCTGTCCGCCTTTGCTCCTGGCATGGAGAGGGAGTACTCAGGGCAGCAGCTTCCACCTGCTTCCAGCCCCTCCCCACGCTCCCAGGGTCTCTCCACACCAGCTTCGCATGGCTCTGTCTACACTGGCACCTCTGTGCAGCTCCCAGGCTGTCGCCTACCCAGAGACAGCAGGGCCCATGTAGCAGGGGGCCGTGCATTTGACATCCACTGGCAGGACCAGGCCATGAGAAGGTCCAGTCTCTGCAGACCTCCTTCCTCTGTGAGGCACTCTGCCCATGAGTGCTGAGGTTTTGGATGGTGGCTCTTCCGGCAAAGTCCACAAGGTGCAAAGCAACGACCTGGTCCCCAGAAGCTTCCGGATCTGTGACCTGCAGGCCTCACATGTGGGGCAAGGTGGAGACATGTAGAAGTGGAGAGGTTGGGCCAGTGCAACAGCCTCAGCCTATTCCTCCTTCATGGGGCGGCAGCGGTGTCAGCATAAGGGACGGCTTTGGCCTGGGACCCAGTGTCTACCCTCAAAAGCCACTGAGTCCTTCAGAACCCTGGGAAGTGGGCCGAGAAGGGTGGAGCCAGCCCTGGACTCATCCAGAGTCACCACTGTGGTTAACCAGGCACGGCCAGCTGAGACTGGGACAAGAGCTGCTCTTTGGGGACCACGCGGAGGCCGGAAGCTGCTGGACTCACCCCACTGCCTGGCTGCCAGCACCCATGGACATTGCCGTGATCAGTGCGGCTGAGGCTTCACCTTCCTTGTTATCCCACAGCTCCAGGGGAGGGACGGGACAAAAGGGGCTCAGCGTTGGTTTGCTGGTGAGAACAGGGCTCTCAGAAAGAGGATGTGAGCGGCCCGCTCAGGCTCACGTGACTGAAGCTGCTCCAGGCTGTCTCCGCCCCTACAGCTGGGGGCACCGAGCTCAACTCTGCCACCACCCACAGATGGGAGCTGGTGGGACGGCTCTGAGGGGCTTCCCAGCACCCGGAGAGGGGTGCCCACCACTGCCACAGGGCACCCAAGGGCACCAGGACCCACCGCACTGGAAACGAGAAAGCAGAACAAGGATACTGAGATATGTGAAATAGACTATTGCTCCGACTTTAAAAAGGAAATGATCCTGACATCTGCTGTCCCATGGAGGGACCCAGCAAACTGAGTGAACTAAGCCAGACACAGAGAGAAAGAGATGGCACTACCTCAGCTGTGTAATAGGAAGAGCATCTGGTCCACAGCTCTCTGAACACAAGATAAAAAAGCAGCGAGGGTGCAGTGTATTCCAGGATTTGGATAAATGCGTAGAGGGCAGTGCTATAGCCGAAAGGAGGAGGGTAGGTGTGTGGTAACACCAGATGGCAGACGTGTTAATCTGGTCCACAAAAGCACTCATCTTCTCATCTAGACTCACCCTGTAGCATTGTGTCACACACCCTCAGTAGACACAAGGACGATGGTTTTTATAAAGCGATTCAGCAGCAGGGAGCAGAGGCTTCCCTGCCATGCTCAGGTAGAACTGGCCAGCAGGGACCGGCTGTGGCATCTGCTTCCCTGGCTTGGACTTGAGATGGGTTCCACTTGCCCAAATCCATGGCTCTCACTCGAGGAACCCTGGAGGACCCCAGGGTGGGGCACGCTGCTGCCCCAAATGGCACCCAGTGTTCCTGTGGGAAGCACCCTCAGCAGGCACAGAAGAGCCGGGGTCCAGGGCAGCTGCTGCAGGCAGAACTGGGGAAACACAGGAACTCCCAGGGCATGGAGCAGGGTCTACAAAGCAAAACCAGTAACAAGGAGGGTAAGGAAACCAGGAAAAAAGACACGGCTAGCAGAGGTGAAAAGGGCAAGAGATTAGCATGAAAGGTGCACATGGGGTAGGTGGAGAATTAATATCCAAGGGGATAATATTTAAATGTCAGACCATTTAAAAGCTCCTGTAAAGGAAAAGGTGGGTGAAATAAAAGAGATTTAAAATAAATGTTGAAATGAACAAACAGAAGCCTAGAGCCAGCAAAATTAAAAGGAAAGCCTGGAAGTTAAAGATTGTGTGTTAAAGCAAAAATAAAATTCAAATGAGCATGCAAAGTTAAAACAAGACTAGGAATTGGAAGTGAAATAAATATAGTTCTTTAAAAAGACTTTTAAGAAGATGAAATTTCACCAGCGCCCACTCCACCTCCCCAAGCTCAGACCAGAACAGTCATGAGGAGGGAGGCAGTGGGGGGCCTGGGGGGAAGCTAGAGCCGGGAACAGACGGAGCAGCAAGCCAGTCTAGAAGAAGGCACACTTGCTGTGGGACACCCTCACAGCGACTCCAAGAGCAACATGGCTAAGGCCATACACAAAATCCATGAGGAGGTCGCAAGCAGAGTGCAGATCTTTCTGGAGTGGGTCCTGTATCCTGTGTGATGTCCCTGTATCCCTGTGCATTTGCCTGGCGCTCGGGGTTGAGGGGACACAGGGCGGTGGGCATGTTTTATTTAGGCTATGGAGGCATTTAGTGCACACACGTGTATGTTGGTGTGTTTGTGTGTGTATGTTTGTGTGTTTCAATTATTTATTGTTATTATCCTGGAGCTCCGATTTCTCTTGAACTGTTTATTTCTTTTTTTTTTTTTACCTCCACGCTTATTTAGAAGGTACTTTTTTGTATCATTAGAAGCTACTCTTAAAATTTTAATGTGAATTCCTTATAATGCAAATTCTAGAGCTCATACTGTGTTCACCCTTTTCCTTAATAAGGCTCTTGTAATCCTTTCTTACATCGCTGATCATATTTCTACTCCTCCTTGTTTTTATGTCCCCAGAATCATCCATTGCTGTCATTGTTGCTGCTGTTTTCTATTATCAGTACTTATAGAAGGTTACCCATGTTCTACTCTTGCTTTCCATCCTATGTGTCATATTTGCTTTCTGTGATCAAGTTCCTTGTTTCCCAAGGGCATCCTTTAGTAGCCCTTTCATGAAGCTCTGGTAGTGATTCATTCTCTCAGGCTTTGGACAAAAGTCATTTGTCCTCACTTGTGCGTGATAGTTTAACTAGGTATAAAATTCCAGGTTGAAAGTATTTCCCAGCAACTTTAAAAGTTTATTTTTTTATTTTACTATGGTTTCTCTTATCGTTAAAAAAAAAAAAAATCTATCCTTGGTCTTCTTTTTCTTGTAGGAAATCTAATTTTTTCCTCTGGTTTGGATCATGGTTTTGTCTTTGTGTGGTTTCTGTAAAACACAGAGGTACAGTATAACTTCCCCTCACCACCTGCCCTGTGCATCTCAGTCTGCAGATTCTCAGCTCCTGTCAGGTCTGAAAACCCCCAATTCCTCCAGACATTGTCTCTCCCCATGCTAGTGTCTTCCCCTTTCTCTGAATTCCCAGTCTCCTACTGGTGTTTCTTTTTTTTTTTTTTTTTGGTTTTTCTTCAGTACCGGGAACTGAACTCAAGACATTGCGCTTGCCAGGCAGGCGCTTTGCCGCTGAGCTAAATCCCCAGCCCCTCCTACTGGTGTTTCTGTTAGTTGTCTTCTGAGGGACATTCTCATTTCCATCTTCCAGCCACGCATCTTCACATCCTGTTTCCTGAAGAGTCTGCCCTGGTGTCTTCAGTTCTGTGTCTTGCCCTCCTCAGACATTCTGCCTGCTTATTAATCCATCCCTATGTTTTATTTTTAATGTTGGTTTTCATTTGAAGCCATTCCAGTTTGCCTTGATTTTTGATACTGTATTTTTACCCACTTGGATCGGTTCCTTTTTGCACACTCTGAACATTGTCACAGACTCCTTTTATTCTTTATCTGAGTGCGTGGGAGCTCCTCCATCTGTTGAGTCAGGCTCAGGGTGGACTGCTTCTTGGCAATTTTTAATTTTGGATTGTGACCCTCCTCAGTGGAACTTTGACTAAAAATCATTATCAAGGATTTCCTGACATGAGATGTGCCCAACAGGTACCCCTAGAAATCACTCACTCAGACACTTCTAATCAGTTCCTCGATGCTGGGGTTTTCTGACTGTGCAAAAACAAACCTTCTGGACCCCCACCCACATGACATGCCTGACCAGGCAGACCACCTGTTTTCCCTCGTCACCTGTGGGCACAGGGATTCTAGCTGACATTTTCACTGGAGTGGTGATTCTGAGACCCCATATTCCTGTGAGATCTCAACTCTGCGTTCCTTTTAGGGCCTCATCTCCTCCCTCTAGGTGGCCACTAAAGCCCAGGCTTGTTCTCCAAGGCTACCCAAGCCCTGAGGCTTGCCTGAGTTTTGAGACTCTGCTTCCCGCCCTCCTTCACCTTCGTCCTCAGGGTCCTCACTTCCTTCTGCCCTCTGCCTTCAGAGAACCCTCTGCTGGGATACAGGCACAGGGGCACTTGACTTCAGAAGAGTTTCAAATTGTGTCACTTGGTAACATTTGAAGTGGTTCCTTCTAAAAACATGAAGAGGTGGAGATGCCAGGTTTCAGCAGACCAATGTGGGCAAGGGACTCATGGGCCTTGGTGGGGCCTGTGCTGTCTGCCTGGCCATTGAGCTCCCACCCATGCTGGCAACCAGGGCCCACGTCCCTCGGGCCTCCTCCTTATGACCTGAGGCTCACTTCCTAGGAGTACATCCAGAGCTCCTGCAGTCAGGGAGTGAGCTCTTGGAGGCTGGGAGAATCCTCAGCAAGCAGGACAAGTCATTCCAGAGCTGATTCCGGTTCAGGGACCCCCAGGGATACACAGAGTTCCACCTTTGGCTCCCTGAGAATCTCTGCCTGGGATTCAGAGGAGCTGACTGGCTGGGACACTGCTGAAAGGGGAGCTGCGGCCGCTCTTTGGCTGCATACTTTTTGGGTGCAGATTCACAGTTTAGGGGATTGTGCCAGTCTTGTGGGAACACTGTGTCACCAGCAGGTCTAATTTTCAACGTCTCACTTCCTGGAGCTTAGCTAACCCTGTAGGAAGAGTTTTCACCCAAGAGAAAATCCTGATGTACTGGAAGCTCAGTGTCTGTGAGGCTGCAGATAGCGGGTACCCAGTCGCTGCCCAGGCCCCAGCCTGGTGCCTGTAGCTCTGATTCATAGCCCGGCACTGTCAGAGGTGACTCATGCCACCTCCACGCCAGAGCCTGTCTCAGATCTTCTCCACTGTTCAAAGCAAGCTTGTAGAACACTGAGAAATTCACCTCGAAGAAGCCAGCTCCTGCCTGCTGGCTGTGAGGACAGCCCCACCTCAGGCCCTGCAGGCTCCCCTCAGCTGGGTCACAGACATACTCTGGGGAATGGCAGCAGCTCTGCAGACCCACAGAGTGTGCTCCCTCCCAGCAAATCCCTGACCTTCACCAGGCCTGGGAAGCCATAGCAGCCACAGAGGATTGCTGCAAAGTGAATTTGCGATTCCAGCAGAGGAGGGCGGGATGGAAAGTGACTCATGTCTCCTCAGTCAGACTCTGATGAACTAATTTCAGCTGCTGATTTTTTTGTTTCTTGGGCTGAGTGAAGCTCTCTCCATGAAGGTCCGAGAAGGCCACTGAGAGGTCCTTAGGCTCCGTGATTAGAAGGTGATCGGCCTCGAAGCTGTGCATGTGCTTCTGGATCTTTGCAGCAGAGAAATGGGTGTGGGGGGAGCACTACCTGTGGGAAATATATGAGTTCTTTGTCTTTATGCTTTTGGTTCACTTTAGAGCTGAGGCTCCGTAAAACCCACAGCACGGGGAAAGCTCCTCAAGGCCCTTTGCTCTGCGGCTGCTCAGCAGACCTCCTGACACATCCACGCATCCCCAGACACACCCTAAGCACACACTCTGCCCTGGGCCACAGCCCAGCTGTGACATGCAGGCGGAGCAGCCACCGCTATGTCGTGGGGATGAGAGCACTTGGCTGCTGCAGCCGCCTTTACCTTCCAATGGGCTGGAGTGCAGCAGGTCTGCCCCACAAGGCTCCCTGCTGACCCCAGCACAGCGCATGGCCCTTTGACCCTTGGTAATTTACATTCCTCCAGAACCCTGGGTCCTGCTCAGTGAGTTTCTTTCCCTCCCTGTCCCTGTCCCTCTGACTCCCTTACATACATGCACGTGTGCACACCGCTCACCACTGCCACAACAACCAAACAAGGGATGTATTTGCTAACTGTTGTCATGAAACAGCCACTGACATTAGTCAGAACCTGGAAATACACACGTATAACCCAGCTAGCAGCCAGCCCAGGTGAGCAGATGTTTAGGGAAGTAGACTACACTGTTCTCTCTTATTTTCTCTTCAATAGTGCATTTGTCTGATTCTAAGATGTACATTCTTCACATGTTTAAAAAAAATTTCCAAATTCTTAAATAAGGATGCACCTCATAATCATCAGTCGCTTCTGACACTTGATGAAATATGAGAAGGTTTTCCCTGAGCATACTTTTATATACATTGGTAAATCTAGGTTACCATTAACTGTGTGAAACAATAATTATAATACATTGTGGGCTTAAATATGTGTCTTTAACATCTATCTTTATGTTTCTGCTAGCATAAAATTGTGTATTTGCAGTATTTATATGTAATTTTTGCATTGCTGGATGAAACCCAGTGCCTCACATGCTAACCAAGCCCTCTACCAGCAGTGAGTTCTTGTGAGTGAGTGTGAGCGACCTCCCCACACCCTCATATAAATTAAAACAGGGACAGGAATACTAAATTGGGAGCTTGCAGTCAGAATTAATGTGTCTCTCGGTTCCTGTATTTTCCAAAAAGAAACAAAAACTGTATTATGCAAACCTGAAAGTACACAGAGACACTGTGTTGATCCTTTGCGTGCACAGTTCCATGGTGTTAAGTTTACTCCCACTGTGAGCACTGCTGGCTCCCACCGCTTTGTCTTCCCAGACTGAGACTCGAACCCTTAAACATTGGCTCCCGTCCCCACCGCCTGGGACCACCACCGCGCCCTCTCCGTCTCTGTCTCTGAACCTCCGTGTGTCGCAGAGAAGCCAGAACTGCGGTGTTTGTCCTTCCCCTGAGCACATTTGCTGAGCTCCTCCTCAGACAGCTCTGGGAGGCTTCCTTCCTTCCTCCCTTCCTTCCTTCCTTCTTTCCTTCCTTCCTTCCTTCTCAGGCTGCCGTGACCAGTGCAGCTGTCAGTGTGCGTTTGCTTGTCCTCACCTTTTCTGCAGTGCCCTCTGGTGTCCCTACCCCCTTGGGCATCCCTTTCTCCGTGACCCTTCCGGGTGCAGTGGTCAGCTCACAGGATGGCTCTGTGTCCTGCTCCCAAGGACCCTGGCTGTTTTCTACTCAGCTGATCTGGTCACTTCTGGCCAGCCACCCTGGGTTCCCATCTCTCTACCCCACGTGATTGTGAAAATGTGTTTCCTGTGTGGTTATTCCATCTGAAATAGTAGAGACATATTTTAAAAAGTAAATACTACACATAAGTCCTCATGAAAGTCCTGCATCTCTCACCTGGGCTCCTGGCACACGGCTCATGTCCTAGGCATCTCCTGCCCACCTCCCCCTTGGACAGGAGCCACTGTCCCCAGCTTGTGTCTCCTGGCCCTGACTTCAGAGCCCCCCACCCCACCCCAGGGTGCCCTGCTCTGAAGAGTGGAGGCTACTGGCTGAAGGTCTGGGCTCTGTTCTCGCCCAGGAGTGCACCCTCACCTCATCGAGGCTCGGCCACTCTGTACTGTCCTTGCTCGGTCACTGTTGTCCCTCCCTGTGCACCCTCACTCTCCTTCCAGTCTGCCCCTGTGCACCTGGGAGTGTGCAGACCAGAGAGGGAGTTCAGCCCCTGAGCAGCCGGCTGGGCCAGGCTCCACACTCCTGAGCTCCCAGGCTCAGAATCCTCTACACACTGGGTGGCCTGTGTAATGGTTACTGTGAAAATGCAACAGGACCACCTTGAAAGACATTGGCACAGGTCTCAGCCCTTGGGGAAAGTCCACTGCTTCTTGGCCAAAACATGACGATGACAATGAGGACAGTTTTGTCAGGACTAGTAGCCTTAAACCTCTGTGTCTGTTAAATCATTGTAAATGTGTGACCACGATTCTATGAACATTGTGAATGTGCCACTGCTGTGGTGATGAACACTGTTACTTCTGTCCCAGTTTCCAACATCAAACCAGAGGAAGGAAGATGTTCACCACTGCTCTAAGTAACAGGAACTTGCTCTGCTTTGGATTTGGACATGTGGAGCCCTTGAGCACTTTTCTGACTGTGTTTTCCAGACGTTTCTGCACAAGCTTCTTCCTCTGCTTCCTCTTCACGGTGGCGCCCTTGGCCACAGAGATAGGACATCGCCATGAAGCCCTCATGTCTGCTGTAACTAGAGCGTTGCTCCAGGCAGATGCCAGGTGCAGGCTTCTTTCCATCTGTTCCTCTCATCCCCAGTGAGCCACTTCCTTGGTTTCCTCTGTCATCTTTTTCTGGAGTGTCTGTGAGCTACACGTTCAGATGGGCAGCATGTGAGATAAACGCTCCAGTTCCTAGAAACAAGTACTGTCGTCATTGTCTTGCTTTCTTTCTCGCTTCTGTCTACTCCAACAACCTGGCTTGGATGTGTGACCCTCCTGTCCTCTGCGGCATTGCTTTTGTCTACACAGGGAGCTCTGTGCAGATCGAGCCACAGTGCCAGCTACCATAGTCTCCACCAAGACTCCAACTAGCAGGTTCCACCCATCCTCCTGCTCCATCGACCACAGCTCTTTGAAACTCTCATTTTCATTACAGATTTTGCCCCATTTTTCTCTTGCTTTAGGCAGGTCCCTCACTGACGTTTTAATGAGGTCCTGGAGAGGACAGGAAGGTGACACACGCCCTGTTCTCCCCTCATGCCAGAAGGGCAGTCAAGCTTTGTCGCTTCTGGGTCAAACTTGCTTTCGAATTCATGGCTTCTGCTCACACCTCAGGGCCAACTATCTCTGCCTTTACTGTTGTGAATTTGGATGTTAGTTCATTACATCTTACCATTTCCCAAGCACCTGCATTCTCAGCTACCCTAAGCCACACACTAAGTATTGCTTCCCTGCACCTGTAGGTCTTTTTTTTTTTTTTTTACCTGTAGGTCTTGATAGGTAATTTTCTGTATGATTCAATCCCCGGTAACTGAATGTTTTGTTATGATTCCTCTTTCATTTGATGCTTATTAAGAAAGCATTCTTTTTGCTTTATAACCAAGTGATTTTTTATTAAGCGTATCAACTTTTGCATTAGTCTACAAGATACTGATTGTTCGAAACTTGCTGATACTCTATGACCTAATGCTGGATCCATTTTTTAAAAGAAGTAAGGACAATAGGGCAGGGTGGAATCTATATTCTCTAATTGTGGACCCTAAGATGTACATGCGTTCATTTGATCAAAATTGTTCTTTTATTCTGTGTCTTTACTATTTGGGGCCTGTTTCTGTCTTACTTAACACAGGCGAGAGTATGGTGAAGCTCCCTGTCCCGTTATCCCTCTAATCCTGCAAATTTCCCTTCGCATGGTGTGAAGTGACCATTGCACACCGACCGCAGAGAATCGCTGTACCCACCTGGTGACTGCGCCCCCTGCTGGTCCCCTGCTGCTTCACAGCTGCACTTTCTCCACCAGGCCAGCTCAACAGTCATTGGCAGGCCAGCAGGCTTGTCTTCAGGATTTTCCACGTTTTAGTCGCATGTCTTCACGCGATGTGCGCACTTCCAGACTATGGTTTACCTTAATTGGCAATTTTAATTAATTTATACCCATTGTGAATACCGATGTATTTGGACTTGCTGTCATCCTAATTTTTATTACTATTCTGGCTTGATTTGGGCGGGAACTGTTTCATTTTTTTTTTCCTGGCTCTTTTCATTGGATTGAGGTTTCACTTTTTGTCCGATCATACTCCTGTTCCTCTGTCCCAGTCTGAGGATAGTCAACTCTTTCTATTCACTTGGTAGCTCTCCTTGGCACTGCCTGTGCATATCTAACAGGGCTTAGACCTGATTGTGTTCACAACTCATCCTGAACAGCAAAGGGACCTTAGAGTCACCTCCTCCTGACTCACATGCCATTGTTTTTCCAGGTTCAAATTTTTAAGAACGAGCTTACAACTTAGACTTCTTGCAGAGTCGGTGTCAGCTTTACAATTGGTCGCTGGTCCATCTGCTCAAGTCACCCAGCAGGCCACTGCTCTGGGAATCACACCCTCGGGACACTCTTAGATTTAGGTTTCTCTGTGGTTTTCTCTTATTATCTATCAGTGGCTCCTGCGCTGTGTTTCCGAGAAGCTTGTGTTCCCAAGTCAAGAGCTAACTCCCTCTGCTGTGGGTGGCTGCCCTGCCACCAGTGGCCTGTGGTAGCCCTGGCTGGCCCTACTGTTCCTCTCGCCCTACTGTTCCTCTGCGCAGTCGCCCTCTCTGCTCTCAGACCTTCTTCCCCTCTTTGCTCAGGCAGTTTTCCCAGAGGCGATGTCCCCTGCTGTCCCATGGGTCTCTGATCATCCTGAACACTGTGAAGGTAGCCAGGATTCCGCCTCTTCCCTGCACCACTCCCTCCCTCTCTGGGAATCCAGGTGGAACTCTTGAGCCTTCTTACTTTGTAGTCTAGATGCCCAGCAAGCACCGCTCTTCTTTCTCAATCAACCAGGCATTCTTTCCTGATCTGTCTTCCAGCTTACGTTTCTACAACTATTTCTGTTCTGCTGTTTAATTATTCCATTTTTTTTTTATTTCAACAGAATTGGTTTCACTCTTTGAAACTCAAACTATTTTTGTGTGTTATTTCTGAGAGTCTCTTGTTATCAGCTCATCTTTAAGTGTTATGTAAGTATTTTATAAAGAATGGTTGTACCTGCTATTCTCTGACCATATCTGAAGACCTTGGTGCCACAGCTGTTATCTGTTCTTTCCCACTGACTGATCCTCACTGCCCCAGGGTGCAGACTCCTCTGTCCACAGTGGTCTGTCACTGTCAGTTCAGTGCTTGGTCTTACCCTGTGCTTCTATCTGGAGGCTTTTCCTTGGGAAGTTTTGATGCTACTTTTGCTGGTGGCCTGGGCTCACTCCTCAGATGACATTAGAATCCAGTGGTCCTCAGACAGCAGCCTGGACATCAGCATGGAGCCTGGTGGACTTCCTAGAACTGGGAATTCTGGGGTCCCTCTCCACTCTGAAGGAGAAACTCTGGACCCAGCAATCTATTGTCAAACTCTCCTGGTGATCCACACATAAATTTGAGAGCATTGCTTCAAGAATCTTAGCTGAGAGCAGGGGTTCAGTGTCAATGTCCCCTCGTGTCTCTCCCAGGGCTGTTGCCATTGGCACCCTGAGTCCACGAGACTCTATTCCTCTCAGTAATCTTCTATGGGACAGGATAATCTCTGGAGGTTTTCCTTCAAACCAGCAAAGTCTCAAAGCATACCTGCCTTGGTTACTTTTCTGTCATTGCTGAGACAAAATACCTGACACCCAAAATTAAGGAAGGAAAAGTTTATTAAGCTCACAGTTTGTGGCGGTTTCAGTACACAGTCAGCTGGCTCCAAGGCAGGGTAGGATGGCCCAGGAGCAACAATTCAAAGCAGCAGGAAACAGCAAGAGCAGCAAGAGCAGCGAGAGCAAAAAGGGGGAGCACAAGCTTCTTTTCCTCCATTATATTGTACGCAAGTTCCATGCTATCTCTGTGCCTTCCTCTTCCACCAGCTCAGGATGTTTACAATGTAAGGCCCCAGGCGCCCTGCTGAGTCACTTAATTAAGCTGCTAAACTTCTCAAAATGACACAAGAAACAACATCCTAGAGCAGTAATGGCATGTCCTTTACACCCCAGGATGTAGAACTGCTGAGTTACTGAGTTAAACTTCTAGCCTTTCCCAGTCCACACAGTCTATCGACCATAACAGTACCCTCATCTAAGGGCGAATTTTGCAACAAGTGAGTCTTTCTTACTGAGCATCTTTAATGCCCAAAGTAACAGCCCGTCTGTGGTTCTGAATTTTTAAGATTTTCTTATCTCTAGAAATTTGGGGTCTTTTTGAGCATGGTGAGCATAGTTGCCTTATAATCTACCTGATGGCCACCACGTGTGGTCATTGTGGACATGATTTGTAGTGCTTTCCCTGCCTTTTGCTTATTGCAGCTTATTCTTCATGGACCTAGTGCTTGTCTTCATCTCTTCTTGATTCTGTAAAAATACCACATACTGGGCAGCCATGAACAACAAAATATATTTCTCCTGGTCCTGGAGGCTGAGGAGCCGTCAGGCTTGATGTGCAGGGGTGCTGCTCTTTGCTTCCAAGATGGTGCATCACTCCTCCATCCTCCAGAGGGGCCGAACACTGTGTCTCCACCTGGCAGAAGGCAGAAGAACAGAAAGCAACTAACCCTTCCAGCCCCTTAAAAGGGTTCGAATCCCACCCAATGGCCTCGACACCTGACGCCATTTCTGTGGGGGCTAACTGTCGACGTAGTGTTGGAGGAACACACACATTCAAAGCATAGCCATGCTGTTTCCTTCCCTCTAACCCCAAACTCAGGTTCCTACTAACGCCTGTAGAGACTCTCTGGGCCTCTCAGGTGGGAATTCCCAGCCTGATCACTGAGAACCAGGCATCCAGCTGGGCTGCTCCAGGTTCCTAAGTGTGAGAACCCCAAAGGAGTGGCCTCCGGCTTGCAGTCAGAGGTTCTTAGAGACCAGCTCTTCAGTCCTCCTCCAAAACGCAGCCTCACTTGTGTTAGAGATGGGAGCACTTGGTGGGCTTCCTGTCTCCCCTTCCTCAGTGGGCACCAACAAGACTTCCTGCCTGTCCAGCTCCAGTCTTGTCACTTAGGTCTTTGACAGACAGAGCCTGTGTGTGTTCAAACCACCATTGGTGTCAGTGTTAAGGACAGTGGTGGCTTCATGTGTACCAGGGATGCTGTTGCTGCCAGTGATGGTGATGGCGTGATGGTAACTGTGGTGATGGTACTGATTGTAGTGCTTGTGATATAACTAGGGTGATGGTCAGGAAGCTATAAACTTCTTCAGTAAAAAGCCAACTAATAAGTATCATGGATTTTTTGGTCAATAGGAATTTTGTCATAAGTGCCAAACTCTGTCTGTGTAGTGAGGAAACTGCCATAGATATGTGTGAATGAGTTACTGTGGATGTGGGATGATAAATCATTATTTATGGATGCTAGCATTTGAATTTTATATATCATTTTCATATGCCAAGAAACGGTCTTCTTTTCTTCAACCACGTAAACACAAAAATCACTCTCAGCTTGTGGTTATTCAAACATAGATGTTGGATGTGTTTGACCCGTGGGTCTAGTTCACCCAGTCCTACTGGTGTTGTTAGTGATGGTGTTGGTGGTAGAACCCTTGGTGGTGGTAATGATGGTGATAATGGTGGTGATGGTGGTGATAGATGATGGTACTACCTCTGGTGCTATGACCCCTGGTGCTGTTACCCCTGGTGCTAGTGGTGGTCATGCTATTGGTGATGGTACTATCCTTGGTGATGATGATAGTATGATGGTAGGACCCTTGGTGGTAGTGGTGGTGGTGATGGTGATGGTGATGATGATGGTGGTGGTGATGGTGAGGGTGATGACAGTAGTCATAGTGTTTGTACTACCTCTGCCAATGGTGCTGGTGGTGATGATGGTGTTTTTGGTGCTGGTGGTAGAAATAACAATGTGGCTGGTGAAGGATGTGGTGGGCATGGTAGGGCCTCTTCCTTCCACATTTTCCCTAATGAATGGAACTAATACAATCACTGGAAATCAGTATGGATATTTCTCAAAAAACTGAAACTAGAAATTCCATTTGACCCAGCTATCCTTCTTCAGGGTGTATTTCTGAAGGAATTAAAGACTTCAGACTATAGTGATTCATGTTTATAATAGCACAATTCACGATAGTTAAGCTCTGGAAACAGGCCAGATGCCCATCAACAGACAAATGGATTAAGAAAATGTAGAATCTATGCACAAGGGAATTTTACTCAACCACGAAGGAAAATGAAATCATGTCATTTGTAGGAAAATAAATGGAACTTGAGACCACAATGCTAAGCAGAATAAATCAGAAACAGAAAGTTAAATATTACATGATTCATCTTACATGAGAAACCTAAAATATAAATAAATAAATGAATAAAATAAAGGAGAGATGGCAGGAAACAAGGAGTTGGGGAAGGGTGGTGTTAAAGGAGGGGGGACAAAAGAATTGAAAATGATCAAGGGATGTTGAAAATGATCAAGGGATGTTGCATGCATTACCAGTTCCCCAAACAGCACTACTCTATATTGCAAGCATGTAGTAACTTTAAAAATGGGAAAACTTTAAATCATTTAAAAATAAACAGTATCAAATTAAAAAGTAAACAAAGATGGAACCAATCACCAGCCTGTTGTGATCAGGGTGTGTTGTCTACATGGATTGAAACATTACACTGTGCCCTACACATCTGCATATAAGTATGGGTTGATCAAAAATGTTTTTGAATGTTTAAGGAGATGGGGGAAATGGAGACCCACAAGGTCTGGGACCACGTTGTCTGCAACACTTGTCTGGCCATGAGAGATCAGGTGAGGAATCCCGCAGACATGGTGCCGATGGAACTGTGACCGTCCCCACTGCAGGAAGCACCAGGCCACCAGCAGTTTGTGAGATGACTTAGCAACTTGCAGTGATAATGTGCCATTTAAATGCTGAATAATAACAACAGGTCTAGCTCTGAATGCTTCATTTCCCATCTCCCTGCCAAATCACAGGCTTTTCTCTGTGTCTGCACTGAAGGAAATTTTTGATTGTTTTAATGAGGCACTGCAAAGCACTCTTTTCTCAACACTTGGGCCCCGGTGGAAACACACACATATCATTCTCTGACAGGAGGGAAGCACTGCTGTTTCCACAAAAGCCCTGCCAGCAATGGGGCTTGGAGGACCCCACACCTAGTGCCCTCCCAGTGCTTAGCCTAATGGAGCTGCTCAAGAAGGGATTACCGGTGTGGGGAGCAGTTGCTGACTGCACCCACCCCACTACCGCCTCAGCCCACTTGCACCTAGACTTTCTTCTTCAGTTCTTGCCTCATTTTCCCCATCCAGCTTTGGCCTGAGGGAAGCAGCTGCTTCAGAGTTGGTCTCTATCTTAATGTGACCATTGATCTTTGGTCTATGTAGTTCCTGGCATCAGAGGACATGTGCTGGTGAGATGCTGTTGTAAAGCTCCCCACATCCCTTGTAGAGGATCACAAGCCACAGCATGGTGTTACTCCTTGTGCAGGGTGCGGGGTGGAGGGAGGCAAGCAAGAGAGGAAAGTTTACTAAACCTATGGTTATTGACAGGCTCAGAAAGAAGGGAAAACTAATCTGAAGAAGTTTTCATTCAGCTTGTCTTCACTTCCTGATTCGTGCACTTCTTTGAAAATAATAGCATCCACAACACTGCTTCCCAAACCTCCCATTTCATGGTTTTCTAATTCTTTACTCAGAGCAAAGCACATCTGTTAACAGTTTCAGAAAATGCAGCCTGTAAGTACACACCCAGCTCCTGCAAGGCCAGGCGGATGTATCCCTGTGCCATGGACACAGGACTGGACCTGTTTTTTTGTGTCTATAATGAAACACCTGAGGCAGGCTAGCTTCATAAGAGAGGCGCTTTGTTCAGCACTCAGTTTGGGAAGCTGAACACCCAGGCAGCATACTGCTGGCCCTTGAGAGGACACCCTGTCCTTCCCCTCAAGGAGGATGGCACTGGGGGCAGATAGAAAGGGAGAGAGAGCAGCCCTGTCACTAAGCCAGCCTACCTCTCACCGGAAATAGCTGAGCCCCCCCTGGGGGCGCACTCTGACTGAAGGTCCCTTCAGCCTCCATAACAGTGCACACTGAGCAGGTCAGCCACCCCCAGGCCTGGGGCTGGTGTGGGAGACGGGACCAGCCTGAGACCCTGCTGTCTGCCATGGCAAGGAGGCCGGAGTCACACTCCAGGGCTCAACCCCACAGATGTCTCTGCCTGCTGAGTCTCTCTCCCGCTTGCATTTGGATCAAGCACTGTTCATTTAGGGCCTGTAGAATCAGAGACACCCCAGGACCATGCCCCCAGCAGAATCCTGTAGTCACCAGACAGCCAGGAAACCCGCTTGGCTTGGCGCAGCTGGGATGCAGCTTATCAATTAGTGAGAAGAAATCACTCTCCTGGGACCTAGAATACACAGAGCATGTGACCCGCATGCCCTCCCTGGAATCAAGCAGCTTATGCACTGGCAGGGAGGATTAACTGCAGCTGCTTTGTAATTTCCATTGTAAGGTGTGCTGTCCATGCAACAGGATGCCCTCCGGTTGTAAGCAGCCCTATGTGCAGACAACATCATCCCTTCTCCAAGAGCCAGCCGGTCCTTCCTGATGTTCAGGGTCTCAAGCTCAGGGACACCCGGGGCCCCTGGCTGTCATCCCTGCAGAAGCTGTAGCTGTGCCTCATAGGCGGCAGAGAGGTCTGTGCCTAGGGTTTGTGTTGGTCGTGGCCGATGGCTAGGAACACAGTGCCGCAGCTGAGAAAGGTATGAAAGGAGGTCCATTTGATTCTGTCTGAGGTTGAGGAACATCTGCAATGGAATTCTCACTGCAGAATCCTGAGGGCATGGTTTTACCTGGTGGGAGGAGATGGGACTATGTGTCACACACACACAAATGTTTGTGTGTGTGTACATATGCACATATATGTGCGTGTGTCTTAGTTTCTCCCCCTGCTTGCAAAGGCACTGGGACGCGATCCTGGGTCTCCATCTTAACGACCTGTCTAACCCTAATCACCCCATAGGCCCCATGACTGGACACCACAGTCGAACCAAGCCTCCTCCTCCCTCTGAAAATTCACTTCCACAAAAGTTCCGGGGGAGCACACGGCTCTCTGACCAAAGCATCCATGCAGAGGAATTCAGGACAGGCCCCAGGGAGCAGGAGGCCAAGAAGGAAGGAAATAGCACCCATTCAGCAAGCTGGTCTCTAGGGAGGGTGCAAGCCACAGCCCAGAGTGCCCACTGGGCCAAGGTGCTGGGTGTTTACCTGGCAGCTCTCAGCTGTCCTGGCCGAGGCTGCACCAGCCCTGCGCCCTTCTGACTATGAGTCCTGCCCTCCTCTGCCCACAGCTGCTGGACAAGCAATAGGAATGCTTGCACCTGGTCGGGACTGTGAGTGCCAGGACTTTGGTGATGGAAGGGTGGTCACACTCCTGCACAGGAGGGTGCCATCCACAGAGAGCCAAAGGACTGCATTGTCCGGTCCTGAGATCTAAGCCGGACACTGCTCAGGGCAGCAATGTCTGAGCATGTCAGTGCACTAGTTATGCTCAGTGCAGTGCACTAGTTAGTTATCCATGCACTAGTTAGTATTCATGCACTAGTTAGCAGTCTTGTCCCAAGGCCAGAGCTGGACATTGTCCTGAGCAGCAGTGTCTGACCATGTCAGTGCACTAGTGAGTGCTCGTGGGGTAGTTAATGCTCAGTGCATTAGTTCACTCCTCAGACAATAGTTAGCTCCCTGTGTACTGGCTGGCTCCCCATGCACTAGCTGGTGCTCAACTGAACTACATGGGGCCATGCACACCACAGGTCCTGCAGGGCATCGGGCCTCTTCCAAAACCAGCCAAACAGCAGGGGATGATCATGTCAAGTGCCCGGTCTGCAGCATCTTGTGCTTTCCTTGTCCCTCTCTCCACATGGCACAGGCCCATTGGTATGGCTTGGGGCTCAGCATGTGTCCGGCCTGCACTGGCCTTGGGCTCCATGCCCATCCCAGGGTGGCCCTGTGCCCCTCTCACTGCCCCACACACTGCCTCCTGGGCAACCTTCAAGGCACTCCTCTGTCTGAACATCCCTCCATCTTCACCTGGTGGTTTTTAGTGGAACTGTTTCCTATAGAAAGTCTCGAGCATACTTGCAACCAGGCCAGCTGCGCAGTGCAGCCGGGTTCACTCACGCCCCCTCTGGTCTTTCCCACCCTCTGGGCCTCCTGCTCCTTCCAGTGCAGGTGGGTTTTAAGGAAGTCCCAGGTGTTGTGTTATCGATTCCATTTATAAATACTCTAACGCCAGTCTCTGAAAAGTAGATAGCTGTTCTTTTTGTACATTTTATTTCAGCTTAGTCTGAGGTTTTCCAATTTTTTATTGTGCTAAATGATAAGCAAAGTGTGGTCTGTACACACGAGGAAATAAAAAGAAGGCGATTCCTCTGTAGGCTACAACCTGAATGAATCTTGAGCACATTGTGCTCTATGAAGCAAGCCAGTAGTCATACAAAGACAGCTACTGCTTGCTTCCACTTAGCTAAGTGAGCTACTTAGGCAGAAATGTTAGAGGCAGATAGAGATGGTGGCTGCCACAGCAGAGGAGAGAGAAGGGGAAGTTCTTGCTTAGAGGGGACATTTGAGATACATAAATATTTTAACTGTTGTATTAGTTTTTCCATCACTGAGACATGATGCCCAATACCCACAGCTTACAGGAGGACAGGTTAACTTGCTCGTGTTTTTGGTCCATGGTCAGCTGGCTCCAGCATCATGGAGGAAGAGTACAGCAGAGCAAAGAAACAGCACCGGAGAGGAAGGGGTCAGGGACCAGACATCGACCCCAGGGCTAGGCCTCCGTGGCCCATCTGGAAGTGGGCTTCACCTATCCCTGCAGCAGATCCCAAAGCCAATCATGCTGCTCCTCCGCCTGACTGCCACAACTATTATGAATAATGCTCACGTGAAGATGCCTTTATCAGATGAATGAGTCCACGTACTCTCTATGGATGGCCATTTCACTGGTTGATGCATCATCTCTTTAATGTTTTGCTCTACTCTCTTTTGATGTACAAAATTGTATGCCTTTCCACGCAGTTCACTCATCATTACATACCCTTTTGGTATCATGCCTAAGAAATCACCAAAACATTCAATATCATGAAGCCTTGCCCTCCCTCTGTTTTCTTCTAAGAGTTTCAGGGTTTTAGGTGTTATATTTGGGCATTTAATCCATCTTGAGGTGGTTTTCGCACACAAGGTTACTGGGGTCCAACTTCATTCTTTAATCATCATTCTAGTACTGTTGTTGAAAGGCTGCCCTTTCCCTTCCAGCTGGCTTGGGCAGCCTTGTCCAAAGTTACCTGGCTGTGCGCACAGGTGTCTTCCTCCTGGGCTGTCTGTTCCACAGTCACACCTGTCTGTCTCTGTGCAACCCTACCCTGTTTTGATTAATGTAGTTTTATGTAAAGTTGAAGTCATGAAGCATGAGTCCCTCGGCTTTGTTCTTCTTCTTCAGTGTGTTGAGATTGCATGTGAGAGCCAACGTGAGTTCTGCTATCTCTACAAAAGACACCGCTGGGATTTGTGTAGGGATTCCAAGTCTGTAGCTTGCTTTGGGTGGTAGTGCTATCTTAACAATACTGAGACTTCCAATCATTACCATTGCACCCCTTTCCATTTATTTATATCTTTAATTTCTTTCAGCAATGTGTTGTTATTTTCACTGTAAATCTTTCACCTCCCTGGCTAATTATCTCCTAAGTACTATATTCTTGTTGATGCTATTGTAAATGAAGTTGTTTTTGTCATTTTCTTTTCAGATTGTTCATTGTTGGCATGTAGAAATGAAAGTGATTTTGTACTTTAACTTTATGTTCTACTTTGCTAAATTCCCTCGTTTTCACAGTATTTCGTATGTGAAATTCTTAAGAGTTTCTGTATTTCATCTGTGAACCGAGATCATTTTACCTCTTCCCTTCTGAACTGTTTGTGATTTATTTTTCTTGCTTAACTCCTCCACCTGGGCCATCCTGGGCAGTGTTGGATAGGAACGGCAGAGGCAGGGGTCTGGGTCCCAGTTTTACGGGACAATCTTTCAGGATTCTCCATCACAGGCCTAGAGTATGCCAGACTAGCACTCACCACTGATCTACGTCCTTGATCCCAGGTACTGAATTTTGTTGAAAGTTTTTCTGCGTCACTTGTTCTGTGAATTGGCATGCCCCAGGATTGGTTTTGATGTGCGGAATCATTCTTGCATCCTTGGCATAACCCCACTTGGTCTTGGTGTGCAGTCCCTTCCATCTGTTGCTACATTCAGTTTGCTGGAACTGTGCAAGGACCTTGTACAGTGTGTGTAAGGATTATTGGCCTGTGGTTTTCTTTTCTTATAATGTTCTTGTCCAGTTTTGGTGTCAGGGTGATGCTAGCTTCACAGAGTAAGTCGGGGAGGGTTCCTCCACTCAGTTTTTTATCAAGCTTTTTTTTATCAAGTTTGAGAAGGCCACGATTAGTTCTGGAGTGCTTGGGTTCCAGATGATCCCCTGACTCTGGGTCCAAACAGTAATAATCACGGAGCTACAGGGACCTTCAGGTGCTTCCTGTTCTATGGTTCCATCCTCATAGCGCCCTGCCCACAACACTAAGATGCTTCCTAGGAAAACTGGGGCTCAACCCCTGGCCTCCTGTCTCTTAGTATAGGCTCTTGACACCGCAGCAGTCTCTAAGGAAAGGAGGATGTGTTCATACACAGTGTAAAATTAGTGCTGAGGACATCACAGACCTGCTCTTGTTCGTGGTCTCCATCGGTTTTCTTCTCCCTGTTGTTCCTCTGAACACATGTGTGTGTTGCTGGTTCACCAGCATCTCAATGCCAGGACCTGGGAAGAGACTAAAAGCCAGGGGAGGAGAAGCTGTAGGACTGAGGTGCAGGGCCTGGGGGCCTTCACACCATCTGCTCCTCCAGCAGTGAGGAGGAGAGTAGCTGACCTGCATCCACTGCCTGTGCCAGACCCGAGGATCAGACTCAACGCTCACTAGGAGGAGGCCATGTGTTTGACTGTCCACACTGCCCAAAAAGCTGTGTGGGGAAGCAACTCTGGAGGCAGCACCGAGTTCAAGAAGACATAAAGGGCTAAGCAAGGAGCGTCTGGCTGCAGCCACTGGTTCTAAAGATCATGGACCGAGGAAAACATACAAAACAAACCAAAAGCATCTGTTAGGAAAGGCAGGGGGTTCTGGGGAGACTCTGGGGTAAAGCAGTGGCTCATCCTGGATGCTGTATCCATGACCACCCACTGGGGTGAATCTGAGGGGGCAGACTCAGGCCAGGGACAGGCTCCAAGCAGCAGGACAGGGCGGAACCATAGAAGGAACATGCTGGTAGAATTATAGTCAGAGACGACCTCAGTGACCGGCCATTCTCGGGAGACATCAAGGGTACCGCAACGGCAGACTGGGACCTTTGTCACTCAGACTTTATTTATATACCAGAAGCTGGAAAACTTTGCTTCAATAAGAAAAAAAATATTATCTAAGAATAACCAGATATGTTTATGCATGTACGAGCGCACCAAAATCAAGTCCATTTCTGCAGGACTAAGATGCACTAATAAAAATAAACACATAAATTTTTTTTCATGTATGAATGGTTGATTTACAGGCTGAGCATCCCTCATGGACAATGCTTAGGACCAGAAAGAAGTACATCAGATTTCCAATTAGGGTGGGGGTTGGAATACTGACAGGTATATAATGAGGTGTCTCGGGGACAGGCCCCAGTATGAACACAGACTCCGTCTGTGTTTCCCATGCACCCGGCACACTCAGCCACATGCTCAGTGTACCTGAGTCTCGACCACGGGGCACACCAGGCTGCTGGGAGCACCAAGTCACAGCTCAGGATGTTTCAGGCTTCAGAGCACTCTGGGTTTGAGACACTCAACCTGCATCTATCAGAATACTTAAACTGCGAGAAGTAACCAGCCATAAAACCAAGCATCTGGCACAGAAGGCCAACACCTGCTCTCTCTGCTGCAGGAAAGCACTGCTCGGGATTTTAAGGTGGACTAAGCTGCAGGGATGCTGTTAAAATGGAGATTCTCAGCCAGAAGGGTCACAAGTTCAAGCCCAGCCTGGGCAATTTAACAACTTGGGGAGACACTGTCTCAAAATAAAAAGGGGCTAGGGATGTAGCTCAGTGCAAAGGCCCTGGTTTCAATCCCCAGAGCCCCTGCCATCCAGATGCAGTGTCCAATTCTGGAGACATGGATCCCTCAGGATTATGTTTCCTCCCCGGTGCTGGGATCAAGTCCGGGGTCTCATGCCAGGCATGTGCTCCACCACAAAGCTGCATCCCACAACCAAGGAGATGCTGAGCGGCTCCATCCCTGCAACTCTGTGAGCTAAACTGCAGATGGCACAGAGGAGACTAAGATGCTCTGGTCCCAAAGCCTTCATGCTGGGTTCAACTTCGGGGATACAAACAGCTCAGAACAGTCACAGCTAAGCAGGGTCCTCTCATCAGCGACACTGGGAACTTTCTTCTTCCATACATGCTCCTCACTGCCTGCTCCCTGCTCAGTGAAGAAGAGGGAAGCGGGGATACGGATTTTATGGTCTCAAACCACCTCGGTGGGGGCAGCAGGAGGACACTGGCCTTGGGAGCTGTCACACTGGCAGAGAAGGTGCCACAGGCATCGTGAGAGGAAGCTAGAGACCTTGGCGGGGGCACCAGCAGATGATTCTGTCTGGCTGGGCAAGCACATGTGCCTCAGTGGAGGAAGCAGGATTTGAACAAACCCAGCTACGCATGCTCTGCAAGAGACCTACAGCTCCCGTGGTGGAAGGAGCTCGGGGAGAGATGCAGAGCCAGCTCAAGGTCATCCCAGACTCACGGCGCATCCAGCTCACATGCAGTACACCCAGGTCACACACACGCTGGGAGGCACTCACCTGAGAGCCTGGCTGTGGCTTCTCCGCAGGAGGACCAGATCGTCCAGAAGGAGGCTCTGCACCGAGAGGGATCATTAACAGATCATGCGTGGTATGTACAGATGCCCACAGGAGCTTTGTTCAATTAATGTCTGCCTCCAGAGCCCGCGCTTCAAAGCCACGACCACAGAGAAGACACTGTGTTTCTGACCTCTCTGAATCACACGGTGTTACAGTAACACTCACTCGCACTCGCTGGCTCAGTGCACGCCTGCAGTCTGAACGAGGTGTCTGAAAATGTTCTCTCAGATTTCTCCACAGGTCGCCAAGCTCTCTTCTCTACCTCTCTCTTTCAGTTTCCTGCAGCTTTACTGTGTCTCCCACCTCATAAGCAGTTATAACTGATAAATGCTTACATCTTGTAGAAAGCCACAGCTCCAAAAGTGTTGGAGATGAAATATTTTCATACATAATAGTTATTAACTTGCACATAGAGCAAGCCTGAGGAAAGCCATTCTTTATCACTCCTGAAATCTTAAGCTCTGGGATTCTTCCCCCTCCTTCTCTTCCTTCTCCTCCTCCTCCCCTTCCTCCTCCTCCTCCTTCTCCTCCTTCTCCTATCTCTCTGTCTCTCTGTCTCTGTCTCTCTCTATGTCTCTCTCTATGTCTCTGTCTCTGTCTCTCTCTCGCTCGCTCTCTCTCTTTCTCTCTCCAGCCTGCATAGGAACATGGGCCAGGGAGAAAACAAGTTTTTTCACTAAATCAAGAACATCAAGCAGGGAAGATTCTGGTTCGATTCCTGGCAGTACAGTGGGTGCTGGGCTCACTCTGATAGGCACACTGAACCTTTCAGTCCATACCCACCTGTGTCTCCTTGGGGTGGGAGGTCGGGATGGGGGGGTCTCATCCGCGTCTTGCACTAAGGTGTGGGTCTCTTGTCACCCCTAAGTCTGTGCGGCACGTTGTGTTGACTCCCTTCTTCCTGCAGTGTTGAATGAACAACCATGCGGCCCCTGGAACAGGCGGACCCATTACAGACCTGGTGCTGAGCTCTGCCAGGGCGAGTGGGCACCAGTGTAACTGGACAGCCCTGGGTGTTGGGGTGTCTGTGAGCACTTGGGTGTTTCCGAAGCCTGCCTCAGAGCTGAGGTCAGCAGCTTCTTTCACATGGAAGCAGACTTTGCCGAGATGTGGGCCGTCAAAGTCTGGCAGATGTCCTGGTGGAGCTGTTTGAAAATCCAGGGAACTAGCAGGGCTGTGAGTTTCCCACTCCCACAGCCTGCATGCCTGCCGGGGATGAGTCCACCAGACACAGGATGGGTCGGGTGCTGAGCTCGGTTCCGAGCGTGGTTCTCATCTGCTCTCTGCTTCCTGCTCCCCAGGAGAAATGGGTTCCTCGAGGCAAGTTTGACCTGCGCATCCTGCGCAGCTGGACACCCAGCCAGGAGACCAGCACTATGGACAGCCTCGCTGGGCCAAAGAACGAGCTGGTGCACAGTAAGGTTCTGGACACTGGCCCAAGGAATGGCCTGATTAACACCAGAAGCTTCATGGCCGAGGGCAGGGATGGCCTGGTGTCTGTGTATCCAGCACCTCAGTATCAGAGCCGCCAGAGCATGGACAGTGTCGGGAAGGAGGCTGCACAGCAGCTGCTGGACCCCAATGCCCTGCAGAGGTCGGTGGAGTCTCGTTACCGGCCCAACCTCATCCTCTACTCTGAGGGCATGCTGCGCTCGTGGGGCGACGGAGTGGCCACCGACTGCTGTGAGACCACCTTCATTGAGGACCGGTCACCCACCAAAGACAGCCTGGAGTACGCTGATGGGAAGTTTCTGGACCTGTCAGCTGAGGACATCAAGATCCACACGCTGTCCTACGACGTGGAGGAGGAGGAGGAGCTACAGGAGCTGGAGGTCAGCCAACACATGGGCTGGGCTGTGGGTGTGGGGACTACCAGGGAGTGGTTTTGTCTCGTGGGTCCCTTAACTTAACATTCCTGAGTTACTACCTAGAGGTCATTTGTACAGCTAATGCCTACAGGACAAAAGCATGCCTATGGAAAGGAAAGTCGGGCTGAATGACCAGCCAAGCCTCTCTGAGGACCAGGCAGTGAGGGGCACAGAAATGCGCAGGTCGGGCTCTGGCCACACAGCATCTGCCCTTCCAGAGGTGCTGTGGGACATCGCGGGGGCAGCCCCCAGCCTGAGACACTGTGCTGAGGGCAGCTGGTGTCCTCCCAGGACCTGCGGCAGGGAGGGAGCTGTGCTTTGGTCAGTCTGTGAGAAGTAAGCCTCCGCCCTCAGGAGGTCTGTGATGCATGTGGTCACAGCGGAGGGCGTTTGCTTTTGGCTCGGGTGGACAGGTGTGTCTTGGCGGCACAGTGAGAGGTCTGAGCAGGGCCATTGTGGGGGCAGGTGGAGGACTCTGAGGCCAAGTGGGAGACACCAGCCTTCTAGGGATGGGATGGAAAGGACATGTCCTGCTGTGCTTTGCTTGAGAGGAAGAAGACAGCTGTGCTGTCCCTGTCAGCCAAGGTCAGTGGCCAGAGCTTGGGGGCTATGAGGAATCAAGACCACTAGAGCAATGATGTGGGTGAGAAGGTTCTGGAAGAGCCTCTCATAAGCCACCTGGGCATCTATGAGGGTGGCCTGGCCCAGGGCTCTGTGGGAGCCAAGTAGGAGGAAGTGTAAGGCTAGGCTGGGCAGACCCCACACAGGAGGGCCAAGTTGGGAAGGAGGCCAAAGCCACCACCAGGGAGTGAGGGAGCATCAGGCCTGGAGGCCACAGGGGGACAGCACAGCCAGAGGGGCTTCTGGCCAGGAGGGCGGGACGCAGTGGGAAACCCATGTCTGAGCCGCAGAGAAAACCACCTGCGGCCCTGGACTCCTAGGGACCATCCTGCCGGGCAGCACTGTGAGTCAGCAGAGAAGGGATGTGGCTCGGCCAGGACCTAGGGAAGGTGGAAGGGCTCTGGCTCTGGTCCAGGGCCACAGCAGCATCCGTGCTCCATGGCCCAAAAGTGACAGCAGAGTCCTTCATGCTGCCCAGCCCGAGAGCAGTGGGACCAGGCAGAGGAAGAGGCCTACCACCCAGACAGCATCTCCAGAGGCTGCACGGGGAGGAAATCCAAAGGCACTGTGCTGCCCACCCTGCAGGGAGCTTAGGACACTGACGGAGGAGTTAGGGGTCCCAGAATGGTGAATGAGGTCTCTTAGGAATTTTACGAAATGAAAGATAAGTACTTTCTCAGAAACATTCTTATAGTGTAGCTATGCTGCTTCTTATATAACTTTTCAGCCCATTAAAAAAAAGTAGTGACTGAGGAGAGGTCACCCTACCAACAGAAACGGACCGGCACCATTTCCTGTCCTGTAGAGTGATAAAGGGACAGGTATCATTACCGTTTGCTGCACAGCAGGTCAGCCAGAATGACCAGGGGACTCTGAGGTCAACAGCCTGTGCTGGGCCCAGCTGGACAGCTGCCCACGGGACACTCAGGCCACCCAGGCCTGTTGATGCTGTAGTTAGCTGCCAACCCATGGGCTGGGTGGCCATGCTTAGAATGCTAGAGGCTGTGGCTGCAGTGGCAATGACAGTGACTGAACAGGTCCCCTGCTCATCCAGGGGCTATACTGGGCTAGGGCAGGGGTCCTCAGAGCAGCAAGGAAGGGTGAGGCCCACTCTCCGTGGATTTCCAGGTCTTGCTGGGTCACACGTGTTATAGTCTATTGTCCTAAGCAACCCACATGCCAAGCCTGAGTCTCTATGGATGAGGCCAGCAGGGCCATTTACAACAACCCCCCCACCCTGGCACTCACCAGAGCTGACTCAGGTCCCGCAGACACTGACACCGGAAGGCACAGTATTTCCTGTAGCCTGCGCATCCTCCTGACACTTTGGATTGTCTCTAGATGAGTTGTAAAACCTAAACAGAATGTGAATTCTGGGTAAACAATTGCACTGCTTAGGAAATAATGATGAGGAAGTTCTGTGCAGATGCCATGTTCTCTCAAATACTTTTCATCTACAGTTAGTTGAACATGCAGATGGGGACATGCAGGGCAGGGACATAGCCAACTGCAGTGGAAACGGCCTCAACTCGGTGCCAGAGCCACATCAGAGAGCAGAGCCCTGCAAACGCTGCGTGGCCTTCATCACCCCACTGACTGAGTGACAGCAGCTGCAGCAGTGCTGGAATGGGAAAGGTGCACAAACATTGATCTGGAGCTTTCTCCAAATGGAACTCAACTTCGGGGAAAGGAAAAAATTAGATTTTAAGGTCTTTGGAATTTCTATCGCTTCATTTGATCTACAGAAAATCCATACGGTTAACCTCTGAGTGCAGTTTTCGAAACACCATCCACATGGTTAAGCACCGAGTAACCTGGCTGTCACAGGCTCCTCCTCACTCTCTGCCTCGAGTCCCCACTGTCAGCAGCGCTGCATCACTCCATGTCCTGGTAGCCCAGCCATCACAGATTCTCCTTCATCCTATCCACACTGGCTTGTGCCTGGTGCCACACAGGAGGCCTCTGGACACTCAGAGCTTGCTTGCTGACCCACAGTGATGCAGTGTCAGTGGCGTCTCCTCTTGCCTTTGTGGTTGTGGTGATGACATGCACAGTTCCTTCAGCAGCTGTTTTCCAGAGTCCAAATGCAGCTGTTTTCAAGGTCCCTATGACTCAGCAGACCCTTGGGGTCCCCCCTGTTCTACCTGGGGACGGATGTGCTGATACTCAGTAGCAGAGCTGGTTGTGACTTCCTGTGAAACAAGGAGGTCCTGGAGCCTTGGAGCTATGCTCAGGACCATGCCCTTCTCTCAGCTGACCCGTAGGCCTCCATTAGTGCCCTCTGGACATACCGAGTGGGGTAATTGGGCCTGGCACCCATGGCCCTGGGTCTCCACCCAGTATGCAATCGGTGCTTCACCCAATCCAGGAACAGCAGCTGCAGGAATCTGCTTCTCCTTTTCACACAAATAAACTCAGGCAGAGAGATTTCAGGGCCAAATCACAGAGTAGTTCCACCAAATACACAATGGGGAGTTTGAAGCTGTGAGGAGTTGTTGGAGCCTCGGTGTGTAGAGACGTTGGCCAAGTGTCGAAAGCACTCAGCACACTCGTTCATGACGGCAAACAAAGGCTCAGACCCAGAGCATAGGGACCTCATCAACTAAACACTGCTGTGAGGAGATCCTCTGCCTCCCTGAGGGCAGAAGGGCAAGGGAGACGCCTGTCTATGGGCACTTGTTCCACACCAGGCACCGGTGTGCATTCTGCCACATAATCCTCACAACCCCAGGGAGAGTGACTACTGTCCTTGACCCATGTGTGGAGAGAATGACTCTGGTGTTTCCATGGTCACGCAGCCTTGTGTGGAGCCTGCCAAGCTCAGATAGACCTGCTCATTCAGGTTCAGTCTCCTAAGGATGGTGCTGCTCTTCCTACCTTAGGGAAATGCTCATCACAGTGAACTCCTATCTCAGCGATGTGCCCGAGTCTCCAAATGATCTGGACACCACAGCCCCTTTCCCTTCCTGTGATGGTTTGTGTCTGGATGCCCCCCCAAAGCCTCATGCAGTCATGGGTGCAGGCTTTACGATTGATCCATGATCCAATGCTGGGATTGAGTGTAAGTGCTACACCTGCCCTGGGGCGGGTAGTTTGCATATGTAAGGGAAGGAAAGAGGCTTGCTCTTCCAGCTGCCACTCCTCCCTTTTGCTCTTGTTGCTTTTGCGGTTTTCTGTCGCCATGAACTGTTGCCCTCTACCATGTGCCACTCTGCCTTGGAGTTGGCCAAGTATGGACTGAAACCTCCACAAACTGTAAGCTAAATCAAGCTTAACTTTGGGCATCAAGTGTTTTGTCTCAGCAATGAGAAAAAAGTAACCAAGACAGAATTTGGTACCAGAGGAGTGAGGTCATTGCTGTAACTATACCTGACCATATGGTTCAAGAACCTTTGGAAATGGCTTGTGGGAAGTGTTAAGAAAGGTTCAGAGATGTCTCCTGAAAGTGTAGAGCTGGAATGCCTTCGGCTGTTCTGTATGGGAGATTCTGGTCAGAGCTCAGAAGACTAGAAGGCTGATAGAAATTCTGCCGGTAAAGACCAGGTTTAGGAGGTTTCCACTGGGAAGAAGGACTGCATCGGCTGCTGGACTCCAGATGATGTATGTTATGGCTTGGCAGAAAGTTTGTCTGCATTTTGCTTGTGTCCAGAGAATTTGTCTAAGACTGAGATTAAGGGTGGTGGACTAATTAACCTGGCAAAAGAAATTTCAAGGCAGTCAAATGTTGGGGCAGTGGCATGGCTATTGTTGAGGGCTTTTAGCCAGATTTATGTTGAGAATCAAGAGCAAAGAACCCAGCAGGATGATTTAAAATGTTGTGAGTTTGGCTGGAAAGGAAGCTCCAGTAAAGCTGTGGACTGCAAAGATAGAGCCGAGAAGATCTCCATTGCTAGGAAGGAACAGGAGAATATAAAAGATGGCCTGATGGCATCACAAGAAGCAGCAAGTCTCTACTCTTTGCAGCCTCACACCTGCAAAGATGAAAGACTTTGCTTTGAAGAGGAAGCCTCAGAATGGCAGCAGCGGCCATACCAGGTTCCACAACTGCAGTGGCATAGAAAATTTGTTCCTCAGAATCAGGTTCTGAGTGCCCAGTGATCCAGGCACTCTACCCCTATGGCCAAGAGAGAGGAAAGCTTGGCTACTGCTCCAGGTGGCAGCAGACCTTGGAATCATCCACGTGGCTCTGGTTTTAGTTGCATGGAGAATACAAGAGTTCTGAGGTTAAGAATGCTTCCACCTCAATTTCAGAAGGCCTGGGAGGCCAGGCACTATGCCCTTGAAAGGGCAGTTTATGAAGCTGTGAGTAAGAAGCCAGAGGTTCAGTGGAGACCTCAGAAGTTTGGAAAAGCCAGGAACTTGGATTGTCTAAGGAAAACTGCAAGGAGAGAGCAAAGTAGGCCTAAAAGAGAAGTCATGGGAGCTACAACCACCAGAAGTACCATAGGAGTGCAGTCACACAAGGTCTTTGGAGCTCATAATTTATCATAGATTGCTTCAGATGTTCCACATGGAACTACAGAACATAATGGTAGCCCTGCTGGATTTTGATCTTGCTTTGGTCTCAATGCTTTGTATTCCCCTGTTTATACCTTTTAGAATGGTAATGTTTATCTTGTGCCATTAAATGTTAGAAGTGTTTAACTTTTCATCTGTGCAGGGGCTCACAGCTAAGAGTTTGCCTTACATCTTGGAGGAGACTTGGGACTTAGACTTTTTAGCAATGCTGAAACTGTTAGGATTTTAGCAACTCTTAGAGCTGGACTGAAATGTCTTTTGCATAAAGGGATATGCATGAGTCTTTCGGGGGCCAGGGTGGAATGCTATGATTTGTGTCTAGATGTCCCCCCAAAGCCTCATGCAGTTATGGTACAGGTTTTTAGAGTTTATGATTGATCCAAGGCTGGGACTATGGGTGTGAGTGCTACACCTGCCCTGGGGCAGATAGTTTGCCTATGTAAGGGAGAGAAAGAGGCTGCTTGCCGGCACTCCTCCTCCCTTTTGCTCTTGTTGTTTTGCTGTTTTCCGGCACCATGAACTGTTGCCCTCTGCCATGTGCCATTCTGCTTTGGAGCCAGCCAAGTATGACCTGAAACCTCCATGAACTGTGAGCTAAATAAACATTTCCTTCCTTAATTTTGGGCATCAGGTATTTTGTATCAGCAATGACAGAAAGTAACAAAGGCACTTCCTGAGAACCCTTGTCAGTCACTAGAGCTCCAAGATCTTCAAGGGTCACTGCGGTAAATACACAAGGGCTTCAGGCTCACAGACCCTGCGGCAGTGTGGCCCTCACTCTGCGTCTCTCAGAAACACGGAGGCTGCACAAGGATTTGAAGAAAATCTGAAACCTGAAAACAAAACAGCTGATCCAGAAGAGCCAGAAAGGTTTCAGAAATAAGGGACAGCATTCTAAGAGCTCTCTTTCATAGCCCCAGGACATTCTAGGGCTGAATGGGGTGGGAAATACTTAGGGGTTTTGTTTCATTTGTTTGCTTGGCTCATAGCCCTGGCAGAACCTCAAGCAATGTGGAGCAGGAAAGGTGGAAGCCAGTCACTCTGGCCTCCTCACTCTGGCCCTGGAGGGAGCCCTCATGGTCCTGGCCTTTGTGGCTGAGACTGTGGTTTTTGTAGATGATCTTACTCAGCGTTAGGAAGTTCTCTTTTTTCACTACTTTGTTGAGCAGTTCATTTTTTAAGTCAAAACTGCATGTTCAGTTTGGCAAGTGTTTTTCTCTGTTCTGGTAGTGGGGTGCACGGCCTTTGCCTTCTGAGGGAGGTGTCCCAGATACAGCCCACCTGCCCTGTGTTGCAATGCAAAGGGACCATCCCTGCGGCACTTTTGCTACACTAAGGGACAGGCCATGGATGCCGAGAACAAGACCTGTGTTCGTTTCTCAGACTTGCGCAGGTCCCATCTCTTGATTAGTTTCTATATGGCCATACTAGGTGGGGAGCCCACCCCTGCCTGTGGCCAGCTCGGTGGAGAGATTTTCAAGAAGCTGGACTCTTCCCACTGTGAGACTGTAATTGTTTTAATGAAACCTGGCTTTCCAATGTTAACATGGTTATGTGACAGACGAAGTTCAGGTGACAGTGAAGAAGAGCCTTAACTTTGCTGGCTCGCTTTCCTACTTTGTTTTGTATAAAAATTAGCAGAATTTTTACTGAACAAACCCAGGAGCTGGAGTGCAGCTCAGTGGTAGAGGCTGTGCCTAGCGTGCATGGGGCCCTGGGTTTGAACCCCAACACTGCAAAAAAAAAAAAAAAACAGAAACCCAGGACAGCTGAGAAGAGTCCTCTGGGCCCCTCTCACATAGATCTGCTCAGTGGCTGATTAAAACATCTCTAGACATCCCATTCCCTTCCGCACTTGCCCAACTCTTGAATATGTGTATGAATCTCTAGCATTTCCTCAGTGATTAGCCTGAAGACTTTGAGAATACCAATCAATTTAGCCCATGTTGATGAAAACATTCACTCTTGCTTATCATATCTAAAATCAAAACAGAAAACAGTGATCTAGGGGTGGCAGGCGTCCAGGGTAAAGGAGAATCATGCTCTCTGGATTTGAGGCATGGTGAAGTGAGTGTGTCACTTGCAGGGCCAAGGAGCAGTGTCCATGCTGTAACCCAGGTCAGATACTCGGTAACCGAGCTCCTGAGACACAGTGACAGGAGCAGCGCTGAGACCCAAAGGCAAGCCCAACTTTCATTTTAGTCAATACTGTCCTGTTTGCTCTCTGGCAACTCATTTCAAAGGGTCTCTTACAAACACGGGGCATCCGCGTCAGAAACATGGATGCTTAACATACTTTGGGGCATATCGTTAGCTCTCATGTACAGAAAAAAACAGTAGCAGGTGCTAGGTTATTAGGTGCTAGGTTATGCAGTAGGAGCTAAGTCAGTAGTTGCTAGGTCAGTAGTTGCTAGGTCAGTAGGTGCTAGGTCATGCAGCAGGTGCTAGGTCAGTAGGTAATAGGTCACACTGTAGGTGCTAGGGCATATCATAGGTGCTAGATAACATAGTAGGTGCTATGTCAGTAGGTGTTAGGTGCTAGGTCACACAGCAGGTGCTAAGTCAGAAGGTGCTAGGTCATACAAATCTAGTGCTCACTGTGCTGGGCTTTGAAACATTAGATTTCCTAACTAATCGGCAGAGGCACTGTGTTGGAGGAGCTGTGTCTGTTACATTCACCAAGGCCAAGGGGAACTCTGTCCCTCCGTCAATCTCCAGGGGACACAAGAGCTCTGTGCCTGGCTGGTACTTTCACTCACCTGGACCAAACAGAGCCAGAAGTGGCTGAGTGGCTCTGTGCAGGGTGGCCAAACTCACCCACGGTGAGCGGCAGACACCTATTCAGGACCTGCCCTGGACATTGCACTGCTGCAATCCCTGCAGGAGGATACCTCCTCTCAGAGCCCGGCAGCGGCCCCTTACCCATGTGCCAGTCACCAGGAGGTGCCAGGCCGTGACAGGAAAGTGGCCTCTGTCCAGTTTAAAGCCCCTGGTCAAGACAGAGGCACCTGGTGGGCAGGAAAACGTCTAGAGCCTCAGGATGCGTTCGTGCTGTGCACAAATACACACGTGAGCAAGGCACTGGCCAGCCTTCTGCGAGGCCACGTGGTGGACAGCAACCAGAGATCTCCGCTGGGGAGGAAAGGAGGGAGCTCGTGGGGCATGGAGAGCTGTGTGGGGCACAGCAAATGGGCATGGAAAGTAAGGGGCACTCATCAGAGGGGAGGAGCATGTGGAGAAACAACGCACTGCTTGGCATCGAGCCTTACCCACCACGTTGCCACCAAGATCTGCGTGCACTGTGCAGATTTAAGGATCCCAGGGTGACAGTGGCCCTCAGACAGAGGCGGGGGCAGGTGGAAGGCCACCTGCAACTGAAAGACACAAGGCTGACAGGGCCACTGCTTGGGACGTGGCTGTGTTTTGCTTCAGGAAACTCCCTGGAGAGGGGAATGTGCTCGGGAGGCACCCACACTGCGGAAAGCGGAACCATCCCGACACAGCTGGGTCCCCTGACGCAGCGCATGAGCAGGGCCAGTCCCAGGGCAGGGAATCTTGGCGTCTCCTCAGTGGTGTCCCTGACCCCTGCATGGAGATTCCTGCCCCAGCACCAGGACTTCTGTCAGCGAGTCAGCTCTGTGATCTGAAGACACAGGGGCCCGAGGGAGGCTGAAGGAGCCGCTGCCCATCGATGGAAACAAGCAAGCCACTGATGACGGGGAAGAGCTGATGAGATGCTGGGAACACAGTTGCGGTGGTTTGGATACGTTTGTCCCCGCGCTAGGCCTGGTCCCCAGAGTGGTGTTGTTGGGTGCAGTGGGGCTTGAGGAGGGGCCCCATGGGGGTCCTTAGTTCAGCAGGGGTGTGGGCCCCCTCAGGAGAGGTTCAGATGGCCTCAGGGACTATGTGAGTCCTCCCTCCGCTTCCTGTACTATCTTCCTGATTGCCCTTCTCGTGGCCTTGCCACTGCATGCACTGCCACCATAGTGCTACCACCTCCTTGGGAGATGAGAGAGCCAGGGCTGTGCTGTTCAGACTCAGCCTCCAAACTGTGAGCTAAACAAGCCTGTTTTCTTAGTAAAGTATCCAGCTTGGGGTACTTTGTTACAGTACTGGAAATAGACTGCTAAGACGTAAGGAATGCCTGCATTTCCCTACACACAGGTGTATGGCTGCAGGCCAGGACAGAAACAACCACGTTGGGAGGTGACCCTGAGCTGAGGGAGGAGGCAGCAGTGGTTTCCTGTTGCCATCTTTCAGGCGTCATCTCCTCTGCAAAGTCCTGAGTCTGTTGCCTCACACTGCTGAGAACCCTAGGTGCAGCACACCCCATAGGCTCAGCACAGACCCCTCACGGAAATGGCCTCGCCCTCCGTGGGCAAGCAGGAAGCACCTGATGGTTGTGTCCCTGTACACAGCAGACAAATCCTGCTCACGCTGACCACCTTCACTGTCCACTTGCCCTGACTCCAATCCCACCACACAGCTTTCCATTAGGGCCAAAAATGCAAGGGGAAGACGTCACCAGCCATCTGAGGGGGAAGATCTCTGGCTCCGAGGCATGGTCATCTCTGTGTGACAGTGACAAGGGGGTGCTTCCGACCACTTCATGTTCTCTGCAGATGGGACCACGTGTCAAGACCCCGAGTCTGGAAGCCCCTAAGTGAGCGCCAGGGACAGCTCGCCGAGACAGGGGTGACTCTCCGTGGGTCTCACAGCTGGGAAGGGACAGGTTGTACCTGAAATGCAGAGCACCAAGCTTCTCCTACTCTGCCATATTGACCAACCTGTCCCTTAAAGTCACATCAACCCAAATCATCTGCAATCAGAGCCCAAACCCCAGCTTACTCTTAAAATCAAGTTTCATAAATTTTATTCCAGAAGAAAACATGGAGATGAACAGGGAGACCTTGTCAGTGCGTGTTACCTGCAGCTCACTTTACAGAGCAGAACCGGATGCGTGCAGGTGGACAAGTGGATGAATGGTGGGTTCCTGTACAGTGGTGTTGGTGCAGTGGACTCGTGGACGGTACAATCTAAGTGGTGGTGAGTGAACATTCGAGGCATAGCTCTTTAACTGCTCTGTGTGCTTTGTATGTTCAAAATGTTGGTGCAGAAAGAAATGGTGCTGTCTTTACACAGTTATTGACACATCCATTTTAACCCACTCTGTTGAGATGTTCGCAACCAAGTTCATGGTTCATGCTACAGAGTTCATGTGGACAGGCAAACCCATGCTCTGGGGACCCACGCTGTCGGGGCCACACTCTCAGAGCCCATACCCTTGGGGCCGGTTGCCCACCGCACAGAGGTGCAGCAGCTCCTCTCTGAAAAGAGTCGGACCATTGCAGTTGGAAGGTAAAGTGCTTAACGTCAAGGTTGGAAGGAAGCAGAAAATCTTTGTAACCTCAAGTGCTAAAGAATAGTGAGAAAGAATAAACTTGAGCTCATCCAGGTTAAAACTCTTGTCCTACAGAAGACTTAGTCACGATGGTGACGTGCAAACCAGCTACAGAGTGGGAGACAAATATCTGAAAATCCTGAAGCTGACAAGAGTTTTTATGTGCAATATATGAAAATCTTTAAACTCAAATGTAAGAGATAAAGCGGTGCAATTTATTTTTGGTACCAGGAACCGAACTCAGGACCTTGTGCTTGCCAGGCAGGCGCTGTGCCTCTGAGCTAAATCCCTGGCAACAGTGCAACTTAAAACTTGGCAAAAGATTGGAACAGACACTTGCTTGGTCAGAGATCAAATGCAGATGAACAGAGGCTGCCACACCCGCGGCCACGGGGAGCCCGGACCGAACCCATGATCAGAGGCCGCCCCGTACTTGGAGTACCTATGGCAGGCGAGGGTGCAGAGCAACGACAGCCAGTGCACGTGGTGGTGGGAGTGCCACTCTGGAAAACAGCTTGACAGTTTCTTACAAAGCTAAATAAACACCCGTGTGCCAGCCTTCCCACACCTGGGTATTTAAAGAAACAAAACCTTATGTTCACAGAAAACCTGTACAGATACATCGGCAGCATTTATTTCTAATCATGCAAAACTGGAAAAACCCAAACACCCTCAGTGGGTGAGTGGAGGAGTATGCTGTGGCACTTCCTTGCCGTGGGATATTACTCAGGAAGGAAAAGGGAATGGACTTCTGTGGCACCCGGACATCTGTGTATCTCAGGATGCTGTGCTGCAGGGCAAGGCGAACCCCAGGACCCCATTTGTGTGACCTTCTATAAGGACAGCACTAAGCATGGAGGACAGGTGAGTAGTGGGGGACGGTGTAGGCAGCAGAGGGAATGTGGGCAGGTGGCCACTGCCGTGTGAATGCCAAGCACGGTGCCCAGATCCCAGAGCTGCACACTTTAAGCCAACAAGGGAGGCCAGCGGATCTACAGCTGGGTCAGAAGAGTGATTCCAGCCCTATCGCCGCCCAGCTTCCACAGTGACGCTGAGGTTATGTAAGATAAGTCGAGGGATGTAGGACTCGGTGCTATCTTTGAATTTCTGCAGGAACTCTGTTCTATTTTTGAAACTTTTATGTGAGTCTAAAATTATTTCAGTGTATATATATACATAGAAGTTATTTCAAGGTGTGTATATGTTACTTGTGCTTGGGAATAATTTATGCATATGTACACCCATCACACACACACACACACACACACACACATATATATAAGGTCAATGTTAATGAATTTTAATATTCTTTTTGTAGTCTTTAGACTGTAACTAAAAATACAATTTAAATATGTGCTTTTCATTTAATATAACAGAATGCTCAGAACACTGAACTGCTATGGCAAGCAGAAACATTGAAAGGATACCCAGGATTTAGAGGCAAATTTATTTACATTGACGGGTACTGATTGGGATCATCCCCAAAATATCAGGCCCTGATATCTGGTGGTCTAGGGCTTATATGGGATAAACAAGCAGGAAACACAGAGGCAGGATGGCTTGTCAGTTGGAGATTGGTTTTTATAATATGCATCATAGTGACGAGCTATGCATCACAGTGACCACCTGTTCCTAAGAAACAAAAGCAACCAGAACTGGAACAGGAACTACTAGCTGGTCAACTAACAGACTGAAGTATACTGACTGGGTGCGGGGCATCTTTTACTACACTTCCCACCTCGTTTAGTTTCCCAGGCAAATCTTTGCTGGGCATATTACATGTGATCATTTGAGACAAGGCCCAATGAGAAGCAAGGCTGTTAGTGGTCCTAGCCCAGGTCCCCAAGATTGTCTTAATACAGAGTTTTTCTCTAAGTTGCTTTTAGGAAGAGACATAATTTAGGCCTGTCTGTTCTGTAACATTACCCTAGCTAAGTAGTGAGGGAGTTAATCTGATCTAGGAACATGTGCAATGTGCCTTAGGTGCTCACCAAATCTTGGCCAAGTATTTGATTGATTGTTCTATTTGGGGAGGGGCAATGTCCATAGAGTTTAAGGCAGAAATCACAGCTGGTAGGGGGATGGGGAAGCAAGGACTGGGTATGAAAATCAAGGGGAATGGTATGGAACAATCCTGTGAATGATGTGATGTCCTCAAGCTTTAGCCATGCGTGGACTGGTCAGTGTCCAGAGTGACCAGAACAGAAGTTTGAGTGCATCATCTCTTCAGAGTGAGCCCTGGAGAAGCTTCCCAGGTAGGTTTTCCAGTGGATCTAAGGCTGGATTTCCAAAACTTGCAGAGGTAGTTAATATGCACCTGGGTTATACGTGTATGCAGGAATGTCTATAAATATAGCTGGTCTTTCAACTAAACTTTTGTGGAACTAGTTACAAGCTGTTTCTGTAGGGTTATGTTTTATTTTCTCAGCTCTTTAGAGCTGTGGACTGTATGTTGTATGTAGTTTTTATTTAGTTATCTCTGCTATAAATGCAGGCCCATTGTCATTGCTAGTGATCAAGGGTAGGCCATATCTAGGGATGATTTTTCACAGCAGGATCCTACCAATTTTACTGACCTCTCAGCTTGAGTAGGGAATGCCTTGGGTTTTTTTCTGTGTAGAGTCCACTATATCGCATGAAGTCAGGGCCAGTGACACAGACACTGAAACCTGAGCTGGCTACAGGGGTACAGGTACCAGCACTGTGGCTTGAGCTTATAGAACATACAGTGGGGACAGGTTTCCAAACAGCAGCCAAAAGCAGTAACAGGGGAACTTTGGCCAAAATAAATTGGTCCAATGTGACCACAGCATATCTAGTTTGTCCTAATAGAGCTACTTCCGTCCATAAACAGGGTGTACTCAACATCTGTCAGGAGGCTTATTTTTTAAGTCTGATCAGCTCAAGAATAGTTTATCAGACAGTGCCAGGTAGTCATGGTCTGTTGGACCCAGCTCTGTGGGTAGGTATGTGGCATGATTGAGTGGTTTTACTGCCACAAGAGTTAGGCAGAGATTTTTGCTTAAGGGTCCTAAGTACTGGGTGAGGTCCAGCACAGCATGTGGCAGCTGGACAGGTAGGTCTTGGCCTAAGGTGAGTTGTCAGCTTTCCTGTCAGCTCAGAAGGTCACTAGATTCAAGTATTTGCACAGGTAGACCACTGGGCATTCCCAGAGGCTGACAGCCTGAGTAAATATCATTGCCTTTGTGAACTCAAGGATCCAGATTCTATAGAAGCCAGAGCACCAAGAAGTATTTGGAGCTTCTTTCGTGTAACTAGTTTCTGCTAGATATTGTAGCAGAGCTTTTGTGCCTTTCCAGCAGGCAGGTTGGATATTATTAATCAGAAGTGATTTTTAAAAGAGGAAACAAGTTTTTGAACCTCTGGGAGGTTGAGTCCAAGTCAGTTGGCTTTTGAATCCAGAACTGGGGTCTTTTTATTTAAAGGCAAAGAGGGGCTGGCTGATAGGAGCCAAATGAAGGCAGAAGAAGGCATTCTTTAGGTTCAGGCAGGGGTGTCAGCAGGCTGTGCGTGGCAGAAGCCTGAGGCAATATATGTAGAGGGTTATCACAGTGGCACTGGCAGCTCAGAGATCTTGAACTGGTTTTATAGTCAGGAGAGGTGATTAAGAGCCTATCAGGCTGATGTGTGGCTGGATGCCTCTTTGTGCTTCCCATGACATCTGACAGCAATGGGGGTTGCAGTAAGGTGATGTAGTTGATGGCCAGACCCAGAGGCCAGTCTTGGCACATACCTCTGGGAGGAGAGTTTTCAGAACTTCAGGATTGTGTTTATCTGTCTCAAGCTGATGCAGGTGTTAGCTTCCTCTCAGAGAACAATCAGAGTTGAAAGTGCAGGGTTAAACGAGAGGAAGGCTGACTGGCTTGGTGCAAAGGACATGATCGCTTCTAACTTGAAGAGGAGGTCTCCTCCCAGAAGTGGTATGAGGACTGGCTTACACAGGAGATGTGCTTGCAGGCTACAAGTCTGTAACTGGCAGAAGGGGCAAGAGGCAAGATTCCTAGTTGGCCTGATGATGGTACTGTGGGGTCCTGGTGGCCCAGCTGAAGAAGGGAGTTCAGTCTGGCCTAGTCTAATCCCATCAGACTGATAAAAGGGCTTTCATCTGATCCAGGTTGAAGCTTTTGAGAGTTCTTATCTTTTCATCTGAATGGGTATTTATATTTTACTATCCATAGTCCTTATAACTCATAGACAGAGGGTATGGTCATCTATCAGATTGGATTTTCTTTTGGACATCCAATGCTTTTCTTTTATCAGGTTTCTGGGCAACGGTGGTTGATGGGCTTTTTGTTCCCCTTTCTGATGTCTTTGAGAAGTGCTTGATGAGGTTGTTTCTGCGTGAGGCAACCTTTGGGAAAGGCCACAGCAACTCATTTATCAGGGCTAACAGTCTAATTTTTTCCAGTCAAAATGTGGAACTCAGAAGGAATTGCTGACAATGATCTCCGGTAGGCATTAGATGATACCATCTGACCAGGATAGGTGTAGTTGTGAAGCAGAAGGTTCCAGGGGAGGGCCTCTATGGCCAAATTCAGGCACTGGTCAGCTGGAACCAGTTCAACTGGCTGGAAATAGACTAATCAGGTGTGGGGAGTGAAGCTATAGGTGTTGCAGCAACAAGGGAACCGAGGCGGAATTCTCAGAAACAATAGGCCTCTTTTCCTGTTTTTTTTTTTTTTTCTTTGAGATGCAGGGAACAGTTTGGTTTCATTTTTAACTTCATAAAGGCCCCTTTTCCTGCAGTCAGAGACTGGGTTTTAACTAATTAATTCCCATTTCTGGCTCCCCATGTGTATGCTGTATACCCCTGAACAACGGTGGAACAGACAAAGAGTGGGTGCCTCTCAAGGAGAGACCATTCAGATGCCTGCCTGGCCATGCCACTCATGGGGCATAAGCACAACTTAGCTAAAGAGGGTGGGAGCCCTCTGTTATGCCATGTGTTGATTGCCACAGAACAACAAGTGAGGGCCCAATCAGCCATAAAAAGGAAATTCAATGGTTTTTCATTTTTCCCAGTAATTTTCATAGTTTTTCTGTTGAACCACAATTGAAAAACAGAAAAAAGAAAGTTGTTTGTGATGCTTAATTCCTGAAGGAAAAGAATTCAACTAAAGTGTAATTTTTCCTGCAAAGATAGAACACTTTCAAGGGTTTTTTTTTTTTTACTTTTTATTTTTGAGAAAATTACAGACATATAGAAAAATTGCAAGAATAATACAGCTTGATCTCCAGTTTCTTGAAATCCTAAGAGATTATTATCTCTGCTCCCTATTAAAATATGTACTTTTTGCTCTTTAAAAGTATGTTATAGACATGTTATTGCTGTATCCTTAAATGAACCATTTTCTAAAAGGAAATTCTGTTATAAAACTCAGGAAACTAACACCATTAACTTCGGCAATCCAGAGACCATATTCAAACATCTGCCGTTCTTTCAATACTGTCCTTTACAGCAGAGCCAGACCAGGCCTCTCTGGGATCCTACTGCCCGTTTTCTTGCTATGGCTCCCTCTTCCTTCTGAAGCCAGAAGGGACCCTCTGTCACCCCTAACACACACGAGCCTGGCTCCTTGCATGTTTGCTGTTTGTAATAACCGTGTCCACCCAAGGATTCAGTACAGGTCTGCATCCTGTCTTGGTCACTTTTACTCCACCCGCTCCTTCCCAGCTCCTTCCCATCCCACTCTTGGCGACCACCAGGCTTTCATTTGCTCTTTGGTTGCTGCAGTTATGACAGGGCACCAGCAGGGGCGCTGTGCCCCTCCACACATAGCCAGGAGGCCCTTTGCCCATTGGAACTGGCGGGAAGTGGCTTTGATTGCTGGCTTTGGTGCCTGCCAGGTTGCTCGCTGGCCACGAGGCTGTGCAGCTCTGTGGTGTACAGGCATCTTGAACGGGTCACCGAGAGGCGCTGTGAACAACGTGCTTTCCCAGTTTTCCCTGGCCATTGCCAGGCCCTGGTAGCATCTTGTGAGCAGCGCTGGCCGCATTTTCCCCACCTCATGTGTGAGTTGCAGCCATGTGTGGGGCGGGAAGAAGCGCTCCTTTTGCCTGTGCTACTTCTGCTCACCATGGAGTACTTCATTTCAGGTTAGACCACCCACTGTTCCTGGCTGGGGGCTCCTGTCTGCACCCATGTGTACTTATGGTATCACAGATCACACTCCAGTGCACACGAGCCCCAGGGACCTTCGGGTGCTTCTGTGCCCCTGGCATGCAGTGCGTCTTCATCCTTCCTCACATGCAGGTCCTGAACAGCAGGCTGCTCTGACCTCCTCCTGTCCCTCACCAGCCTGACCCGACACCAGCCTTGTTTCCAAGGTGCAGGCACCTGGCACTGAGAACAGTGGTCCAGGACAGGATTGGGTGAGAGGGGTGCACACTTGGTGCTGCTCAGGGGCCTGGGTTCCCCATAGGCTGAGCAGGAGAGTGAATGTGTGCATGTACATGCACAAGCGTGTCCATGCAGCAACACACATGCACACACGCACACATTCAGCCTGCACAGCTTCACCCGGCACAGCCTGAGGAATGCTGGTTATTGTATCACAGAGACTCACACTGTGGCCGCAGTGTCCCTAGGTGACGTCATGCTGCAGGCCACCACAACACCTGCGGACTGTTGGTGAAATGTGATTGTGCAAAACAGCCTGCAAACATTTGCACATCTCTAGGTGTTCACTCTGTATCCAATCTGGTCAGTCTGTTAGGTGTTTCTGTTTTACGGGCTACATTACACTTCGCTGTTGGCATGTGTCGCCATTTATTTAACTGCCCATCTTTTCATGAATATCTTGGTTGTTTCTGGTGTTCTGCAACCATCTACAATGCTCTGGTGAATAACCTGGTATGTGTTCCCTATTTTTGGAGGTGAACCTTTAAGATAAATCTCTAGAACACAGGAATATCACATCAAGTCCTCTAATATAATCTTACCGTCATGCTCCACACTCATAAGCAGAAACACCAGGAGTGAACCAGGCTAAATCTGGATGAATCTGGCTCCATCCGGCTCCTGCTTCCAGAACCTGGTGGCTCCAAAGGCCACACCCATCCTCAGATACTGACTGGATGCTTCTGAGAGGAGACACGAGTGCACTTTACCGAGCCAGATGGTCCTAGCAGTCCTTGCGCACAGCACTCTGCATGCATGGATGCACGTCCCACTCGTGGACGGCCCCCATGGGAAGCACAGCCAGGCGGGCAGCCTCTCCTAGTCACTTCAGGAGAGTTGCTGACTGACACAAGTGGGTGCAGAGAGTGGACCCCTGGGCCTGCCCCAGGGAAGGGAGATCTCACACTGTCCATGTGGACTGGTGGTGGGAAGGTGGTGGAACTGAGGTCACCAAGAAAACCCCGCAAGGGAGGAAAGCCGGATCTGCAGAAACCCAAGAGCCCTATTCTCAGGGATGCACAGGGCATGAGCCAGCTTTGTCAGCTTCGCACACTGCACCAGCGGCCTGGTGTCTGCGGGTGACACTCTTCAGCGCTGGCAGCAGAGTGAGGTCAGGCCTACTGCCCACTGCCTCCTACCTACCGCAGACACCCTGACATGGCCACGCCAGCCCCCTCTCACGCATCCCAGACACGCGCAATGCTGTGCTACTTGACTTCCCTTCTGAGTGAGCTTATTTCCTCCCTCACAGAAAATGTTCATAGTTTAGCCTCCTAGCAGGATTGGCATCTTCAGAAAGCCCAGCACCCCCTCCTCTAGGCACAGGGAACCGTTCAGGATAATGGACTAGGTGCTGCCTGGGGTGTCTGACTTCACTTTCATTTTTGCATTTACTTATTAATTCACAGTTATTACTTCTTAACTGAACGTTGTTAGCTTTTAAAGCTTTCCCCAGAACCCAACATGCAGAACCCAAGCAATGGAGGCTCAGCTGCCCGAGTCCCGCAGGCCAGGTGCTACCGGCTGTCCCCACCCGTGACCCCATCCCTGATGGAGACCCAGGCCTGAGGAACGTGTGGGAACCATGACACTGAGTGCAGCATGGACCCCTTCCCTGGAATGTAGCCCAGCAGGCAGGTGGCCAGGGCTGTACCACCTTCAGCAGCAGAGGGGATCAGGGTCATACGGGATGCCGAGAAAGGCACATGGAGTCTGAGCTGTCTCTGACCCCGCAGCAGCTCCTCCTTCTCCCTCCACTTCCTGGCCATGATGGCACAAGCAGCTTCTGTCCACCGAGCCTCTCTGCCGGCTGCTTCTACCTGGGAGCTGGTGACACAGACTAAACACAAGCCACAGTGAACCTCTGCTCCTCTGAGCTGTGGCATCTCAGTGATAAGAAGAGTCCTGGTGAGACAAAGCCTTTCAGGGAGAGCCCAGGTAGAGGTCAGCAGCCAGGAGAGAGGCAGCATATTTGTGGACATACCAAGCTGGGTGGAGGGGAGCCCCATCAGCAGCGCTGTGCGTGGGCCCCAATGACCCTCCTGCTTCGCTGAGTGTCCTTCATGTGGCCTTGGCCATGTGCCTGCAGCCCACATGTGCTGGACACCATGCAGGTGCTCAGGACAAAGCTGGGTGCAAACACACATGGACTTCTGCTCTCCTCATCTCAAGGGAGGAGCCCTGAGCAGGTGGGAACAGCTTTTGGGTGTCCAGGGAAGTCCTAGCAGAAGAATACATGAGCCCGGGCCCTGATGAGCTGAGGGAGCTGTGACGTGGAAGGAGCAGGCAGCAGAGGCCCCTGTAGGTAGAGACTGAGGTCAGAGCTCCAGCAGGCAGATCCTGGGGATGAGCAATGCTTGAGGATCCTGCGGTGCCAGCCTGTCTTGGTCCCCACAGACACCTGCAGCATCTGTGTGTAAAGAGGTGCTGAGCCCCAAAACTCACTGTTAGGTGAGTTCAACTATAGGTGACTAAAGTCTCCATAGCTCCCTGTGGTAGTGTCTGAAGTCTCCATAACTCCCTGTGGCAGTGTCTGTGTCCTCAGTGTGGCCCTGGCCATCACAACCTCCTCTGCGTGGACCCCACAGAGGGAGATCAGAGTGGTGAGGACAGCAGGAGCCTAGGGCTGCAGTGAGACCTGGGCTGCAGGATGCAACATGCACAGCCGGACCTCGCACCCTGGCAGGTGCAGCGTGGTGGCCAGTGACACCCTTGGCATGGAGTCTGGCATCATGATTATTTATTTAAATATCCAACAAAGAAAACCCACGGGGGCAAGAGCTGGTGTCTTTCCCAGCAGAGTAGACGCCAACAGGAGGGCCAGTGTCATGCAGACTAGCACTGCTCAGTGGAGAGGCCATGTCCATCCCTGCCCACCCCACCCACCCCTCCAAAGGCTCAGCTCAAAGCAGAGCTCTGCCTTGTGGACACCCCGGGCGATGACCGTGATGCCGTGCATGCTGCATCTGTCCTAGCAGAGGCAGGTCCTGTCCTCAGCCTGTGATCACTGTCCACACAGCTCCCCAGCTGGCCCCTACTCTCCTCGGAGCACCAGCTGTAGGAGGAGCATGGAGGAAGAGCCAGAGCTCCTGTCTGCGCAGCAGTTTGCCTGAGTTTTAATCACCAGTTGTAATCAAATGCAATTAATTATTTTGGTGCTGTGCAGCTCTGACATTGCATTCTTAGTGTGTGGCTGCTCCACACCTCCAAGCAGGAGGAAAGCCTGGAACCGTGTCTTTGTTTCTTGAAATTTAGTGTGATTCTCCCTGTTCCCAAAGCTGGAGTCTACACGTGCAGCCTGTGGTGTGCTTTGGGTAGCTGTACCGAGCCTGGGCTGTCCAGGAAAAGCTGTGGACTTCTGTGGCCACTGAGGTCCATGGAACAGGCCAGCCAAGAAGCAATGTCACACAGTCCTGAGGCAGAGGAGGGACACACTGGCCTCAGAGGCTGAGCGGGTGCAGTGTGATCAAACTGTCCACACCTGAACCTGCTTGGAGCTCAGGGCCCAGAGATGAGCATTCAGGCCTGGCTCCGTGGCCTGGCAGCCAGAAGCAGGTTGTGTGGGGATCCAACAAGAGCTCCAGTCTCTCAGAGCATTTGTAAAATGGAAAAGACAATAAAAGCAGCAATCACCTCTGGGGTGGCTGTAAAAATGAGGGGCTCAGGTGCTGACGACACCGTGTGACTAGCAGAAACACAGAGAAAGCAAACACCTGACAACTATGAACAGGTGTGCACACAGATGGACACCTGCTGCACCAGGGTCTCCACCTGCTCTGTCTGCACCTGCCATGTGGCTCAGGAAGGTCCAGGGTGGCACTGGGGCTCAGGAGAGGTGGCTGTGCTGTGACCCGGCCCTCCACCCTGCGTGTGATCTTGGGGCGCAGACAGGTTGGTCCCAGGCTGGACCCTGGGCACTCCGCCCCCAGGCCCCTCTGGAGTGCAGTCCGGTGGGTCAGCCACAGCTGTCTCTGCTTTCAGGAGGCCAGAGAGCTCAAGCGGATAGGGTTTGTGTGTGGGAGGCCCAGCAGGAGGGCACTCAGCTCGGCCCTGCACACACTCTGCCACGTGAGCTGTTCCAACTGCCGCCTGGGCAGCTCACGTCTGCACAGCTCCCTGGAATTGCAAATCCTGGGGTGGTTTTGTTTTCCATCCCTGAGGGCCATAATGACAGTAATTTTCATTTCCTGTAACTGTTTCCGAGACCACATGGGAGATAACATGCACAGTAAAGGAATGAAGATTTCACAGATGTGCTTCTGTGGACGGGATGCTGAGTTGTCCCAGACACACAGATAAGACTTCACCAGACTCACACCTGGGCACAGCAAGAACAGTGTTAGTGTTCCCCAGGGTGTGCAGGTGGCCTGGCGCTGGCCTGTGGTCTTGGCCACTTCTTTCCATGTCCCCTCCCTGTGGAGTGGAGCATCAGACTCAGGCTGCAGGTCTGTGGGGCAGCAGTGTGGACAGAGTCACCAGCTCCTGATGCAGGGCACTGAAGTCCCCACTTACAGTCAAGGGACCCTTGGTGTGCACTGCTCCTCTCCCTAGACCAATGCTGAGTCCACAGGGCACTGGTCTGTCATAGCACAGGCTGTCCACACACTGATCAGAGGCCATGGCCGACAGTCTGTGCACTTAATTTGCAAATCTAGGAAACGAGCCCATCACTGTGGGCCTTCTCCGTATCTGTGAGTCAGTGACTGGTGGGCAGCAGGGTGCAGAGGACAAGCAGGGAGGAGGCTGCCGTCCACTGAGATCTCCCCACAGCTGAGTGCCGCACGTGTCCTCGGTGTCCCCAGGGCCAGCCCCGGCATGGGCATTAGTGCTCCTGGCCTTCCAAGGAGGAAGTGGTCGTTTGTCCTGGGAAACATCACCTGGTAGGCATGGACTCCATCCTTGTAGGAAATCAGCAGTGTGATATCGGGAACCCTCAGAGATGTTCCCACCAGGTCTCACAGAGCAGAGTCCCCAGGAGGTGCTGTCTCAGGCCAGAGCTGAGCCCCACGAGTGACCGGCCACTAGGTGGCAAAGCCACACCTAAAGGCAGCTTCTTACACCCTTATGGAGCCAGTGCAAGGGTGGACGCCAAGACCCCTACATCCTGCCATGGCTCAGAGTCAGGCAGCTTGAAGGCAAATTTAGGACAGTGATCTTCCATCCACACAAGCCCCGCTGTGTTCTATAAACGAGCAGAAAGTTGCAGTAAAAATCCAAACCCACATGGCATGAAGCCCCTGGAAGTCCCTGTCCCAGGCCCAGTAGGTAACAGCTTTACTCCCACTGTCCCAGCCCAGAAGCCCAAAGAGCTTCGACATACAAGGCTCTTCCATGTACAACAAACCATCACTTATCAAAGATGTCTTAGGTCTTCACCAGACAGCCCTGTACTAATCCCCTCTCCCACCCCCTCTTTCTGCAGAGTGACTACTCCAGCGACACAGAGAGTGAGGACAACTTCCTCATGATGCCCCCGCGGGACCACCTGGGCCTCAGCGTCTTCTCCATGCTCTGCTGCTTCTGGCCGCTGGGCATTGCGGCCTTCTACCTGTCCCATGAGGTGAGGCCTCTGTCCACCCGTCGGTCAACACACCATGGCACTGTAGATGCGGCACCGTGGACATGGCACAGCCAGGCGAGGAGGCGGTCAGCTTGAGGGACTTGGGGACAGCAGACTTGGGCACTGGGCCAAGCAAGCCTCACTTGGGTGTACTGTCCTTCACCTGGGCATGCTGTCCTTCACCTGGTCACACTGTCCTTCAGGAAGAGGCCTGTGTGATGGGGATACAGTTCACTCAGCAGAGGCCACAGCCTCTGGGGGACCAACCTTCAGACCTAGGGGTGGAAAGCGGACACCTGACAAAGATGCCATAGAGAGGGAAGACAGAGTCATCCCTGTCATCTAGGAAGCTCGTGTGTAAAAGTGGACTCTGGTCCTGTGGCAGTTGGGTCCCCAGCCCAGAGGAAGCAGGATCCAGTGTGGTTCTGCCCTGGAATTATGAGCACCACCCTCTCCACCGCACACTCCCCTGGGTGATCCCCAGGTTGTCCCCCGTCCCCCAAGGAACCTCAGCTGATTTTCTCCTCTAGCGGAGCACCAGCCCGCATTCAGGAGCCCTATGTCTCCATATTCTTATTTCTCAAAGCAGACATCTTCTCTTGCCAGTGAAGCATGAAATTACAGCCTCACCTCAGCCTCTACCATCACCTCAGCCAGAACAGGGAAAGGCAGCCCCGCATGGGCCCAGGAGTGGGGTCTCTGTGTGGATGCAGGTATGGGGGCCAACCCCCACAGGGTGCAGAGGAGGAAAGCCCCAGAGCGCTTGCTCGTGGTGCCCTCTGCGCTGAGGGCTCTGGGGCTGAGGTTGAAGCTGGCCAGCCCGAGCAGGTTCTTTTCCAGGCTGCAAGCTGGTGTAACCGGCCAGTGTAGCAGTTCCCTCACTGGCTTCTGTGCAGGTGGCCTTGGCTTGACTGGCAGAGGAGAAGCCTTAAACCATTTCTTTTCCCACTGCACATTCTGGGTAGTACCCAGCCACTTCCCCGGCAGTCCCAGGAGGAGCTGGAAGTCAGAGGTGGCCGTGGCCATCGTGAGGGTAATGCCTCATTGAGGACAGGCACAGGAAGAATGGCTTCTGGTGGAGCAGGGGCCTTACTCTTTCCAGGTCCCACAGTGGCCTCATTAGTCTGCCTGGGCTCTTCCTTGTGAATGTGTCCCATAATGGGTTCCACAGGTCCTTCTCCAGCAACACAACACAGGCAGAATGCCAGGTACCCCATGACCAAGCAGGAGGAGGCAAGACCACAGGGCACACTGGGACCTGGAGAAGTGACTTCAGGTGGATGGGTGGATGGAAGGATGAGTGGTTGGATGCATAGGTGGATGGATGGTGGATGGGTGGATAGGTGGATGGATAGATGGCTGAGTGGTTGGGTAGTAGATAGGGGGATGGCTAGATAGAAGGATGAGTGGTTGGTTGCATAGAAGATGGTGGATGTGTGGGTAAGTGGATGGGTAGATAGGTGGATGTGTAGATAGATGGAGAAATGGAAGGGCAGATGGATGGATGAATGGATCAGTGGGTGTGAATGGTAGCTGAGTGGATGAATGGATGGTGGATGGGTAGATGGATGGATGGGTGGATAGATGCTCATGGTGAGCTGAACCTCAAATAAGCAGGAACAGTTTCACACCAAAGGGGAGTTCAGGACCCTGGAGAACTGCTTCTGCTCCAAGACTGGCACAGGCATGGCCACTGGCTTTCCCATGCCCTGAATGGTGGTGGCCATGGTGCCCATATCTCCCTCCTGTACCCAGTCCCCAATTGTCTCTAGATGTAAGGATAGGTACAAAGCTTCCTGGATTTGGATTTCCAAACTCAGGATGGGGATGGATATTTCCATTTTAGATTCCACAGGGAGAGGTGCTGCTTGTCCCAGAGGTGACGGTGGGCTCTTTGCGCATCAGCACGTGCTGAGTGGGGAGGGTCAGAGAGATGGCATCCTGGCCACTGCCCTCTGAGGTCTGTGCTGCCCCACGTGTCCTCTCCTGGCTGACACTACCCTCTCAGGAGCCGGGCACATGGTGGACAGCACCTTTGTCCTAAAGATTGCAATTACAACAGAACAAGGGCTACTGCGGCAAGGCCAGTGCTTGGGTTCTCTTTCTCGGGAGGTGATTTCATTCTCAGCATGGTACAGCCTCTGAGACTGTGTCTGATGACTCATGACATTGTTCCTGTGGTGGTCAAGGGGACTTTTATTATTTGTGAAGCAGCAAAAACAATGGACCTCTTGCAGGCTTCTGAGCTCGCTTTTTGGCAGTGAACCTCAGGACACTGTGTGTTGGGGAGGGGTGGCCTACACAGCAGAAAGGGAGGAACAGCTCCCCAGGACCCTAGGGCCCCCAGCCATCTTTCCCTGTGCTGGAGAACAGATTCCCTCCCTACCCATGACATAGGAGGGCTGCATTTCCATGAGGAACTTTCAGAGGTGACTGGCTTTGTCCTCATCTCTTGCAAGCCCCCTTCCTAGTGGGTCTCCCCTTTAGGTCTGCAGCTCTGGGCTGGGCTGGGGGTCCCTGCTTGAGTGCACAGCCCACATACAGATACAGGGCCCCCCACCACCCAGCAGGGGCAGTGCCCAGAGGACGGGTGGCAGGAAGCCAGCAGACACAGCAGAAAATCGGCCAAATTCAATCAGCATTGCCTGTTCTGAGCCAGGCTGGAGGGAGAGGCTGGCACCCACCCCGAGGCCTTTTAGTCCCCACGGCAAAAATTGTGTGGCCCACAGGAGGTGACAGCTGGAGAGTGTGTGCCTGGCCCCCAAAGCTACCTGCTGTCCACAGGAACCTTCCACCACCCAGGGTGACGTTGGGATTTTCCTTTCGTCACAGCTGCCCACTGACAGCTATGCTGCATCTGCTCATTGTCAAAACACCACTCAGTGAGAGCTAAGAAACAGGCGTAGCTGTTCTGGAGAATAGAGCAAAACCCCACACGGCAGCTTGATTAGATCAGCAGTGGTGGGAATTCATAAGGCCTGGGCGTTTTGGTTCCGTCATCTTCAGCAGGCCGCTCCTCCGTGCTTCTGTTTCCCAATCCTAGTAAGTGTGGAAGTCATTCCCAGGGCTTAGAGGCAGGAATTGGGGTCCAAGTGCCAGGAGGCTTTGGGAGGCCCTAGGGTGCAGGGACAGTGCCCTGTGGGATCCCTGGGCAACCACCTGTGGATGCAGGAAAGGAGCTGTAGAGCTGCGGACCCTAGGAGCTCTTTCCAGAGGACAAAGCTGCGGCCACGCCTGCATGCTGACACTCAGCTGGTGCTGCTGAGCACTCACCACTGCACCCTCCTCCAGGTGCCATCTGGGCCCCAGTGCCATCTCCAAGCTCTTGAGGGGTCACAGGTTTTCCGGCCCCACCTCTGTGGCAGAGTGCTGCGCGTGGTGTCCCTGGGCAGACCAGTGGCTGGCTGGGCCGGGTGGGGTGGAGGCGGACACACAGGGAGCCGCTGGAGGCCAGTTGCAGGGCCATGCCGCATTTCCCGCAGGGCTTACTGCCTGCCGTGACTCCAGGGCCAGAAGTTCTGTGCTCGGGTCTCAGAGAGGAGGGGTGGGCATGGAGGTAGTGCCTACCCACTTAGGAACAGAGGCTTCCAAGTGACCTGAATGTGAAAGCAGCCCCATCTGCCAGACAACCGCACTCGCTTGTATTTAACCTCTGCCGTGAGCCTGTGGGAGAAAAGCTGTGACTCCCACTTAAATAAGAATGGAGGAAGGCACAAGGGAGCTTGCAGGGGACAGGAGCGGACACTCACCATCCAGCCTCAAGCCCAGGTCAGCAGCCTGACTGTATTCTGCCTGCAGGACTCAGATGGAAGTAAACAAACGTAGGACCACGGCCCTCCTCCCGACTCCGCGTCCTCACAGCCCACATGGGGCACAGCGGCCTTGGAAGAAGGGTTCTGGGCTCTGGGGTTTGCCCTTGGGGCCCTGTGCTGGGTCCCCAGGGACAGCAGCTGGACGCCTCCAGGCTCAGGTCTGGGACAGACACTGAGGAGATGTGTGTGGAGTCATCCTGCAAAGGCCCCTGCTTTCGGGCATTTATTATGTCATTATTTAATTTCATTTCATAAAATGTTTTTTTCTTTACTAACTGCAACATTATAACAATAATTAAATGAGGGAAGGGTTTTCAGAGCCAGATGATGAATTTTATGATTAGCATCAGCAACGGGAACTGGGCAAACGGAGCCAGTGACCATGTCCTTGAGCTCCGGTCACCATCTGGTCGTACTGATACCTGTGCCCGTCACCCTGTCCCCTGCTGGTGCTCAGCAGTGAACAAAGCTGGTGTCCCAGTGAGGAGGCACAAGCAGTAGACAGAAACAGGAGGGGAGAAGGTGCTGGAGAACCGCAGATGGGGAGACAGCCACAAGTGGTGTGGGGAGTGCGGGGCTGGACAGGGGCTCTGGTGACTTTAGCGGAAGGACCTGCTGAAGGGGACATTGCTGACAGAGCCCGGGGCCAGCCCTGAGGCTCTCCTGGGGTCTGGACCGGGCCACCACAGGACTGGGACTGGGACTGGGACTGGGACTGGGACTGGGACTGGGACTGGGACTGGGACGTCTGTTGGGAAACACTGCAGGCTTGATGGAGGAGAGGGGGAAGGGCCTACAGGAGCACATTTGCAGTGGTGAGGACCCTGTGCGGCCACCATGCTAGCTGCAGGGAATAGTGGAACTGAGCAGCGGCTGGATGTGCCTTTCGGTCCTAGGGAGGGCAGGGCTAGAACAGGAGCACGAGCAGCAGCGTAAGGCAGGAGGAACGAGGGTCGATTGGCCACCTGTGCATGTGCAGGGAGAGTCTGTCACAGTGAGCTGCAGAAGGCCAGACAGGGCACCGTGGGGGCTGAGAGAGGCCTGGGTGCTGGGCGCACACTTGTGGAAATGCCTGGACCTTCACCTGTGGTCTCCGCATCCTGTGCTCACCGTGCACCGGTTAACATTTTGCACATGTCCAGGAGGAGCAGAGCAGAGGCAGCAGTCTGTCCTCTCCAGAGTCTGTGTCCGCAGCGGTGATTCGCCAGCTGCTTCCAGCTGAAGGCCATGGAGCATGAGGCAGGCGCTTGGGCACAACAGGGCGGGGGTCCTAGGACTCGGACACTGTGTGGAGGGAGGAGTGGTGCTGCACACCCGGCGCTGTGCACATGCATGGCCTCCCTCATCTTGCAGAATCAGGTGGGGACCCCTCCTGACTCATGTAAGTTCAGCACACTGACCTCCTCCCTCTGCAGAAGAGACTCTCAGAAGAGGATGAAGGATGCAGATGAGAGGCTGCCCTTCAGATCCCCCTGGTGGAGCACAGGATGGACACCGCCCTTACTGCAGCAGGAGTTGGATATTTCCCATCTCCGTCTCCACTCTGCATGTTCCCATTGATTCTTGCTGGCTGGCTTGTAGGATGCTTGCCACTGCTCCAGGCCATTTCCCAGAGAGAGCCCCAACTCCCTGCCCTGGCGTGGGACTCCCCTTCTGAGTGGCCAGGCCTCCTCATGGGGCCCGTGGTGCTGTCTGTGACCCCAGCTTCCATCCTGGTGCTCGTGAGTGGCCGGCCCCACAGTGTCTGACCAATTGCACCCTGGGGTCTGGATGGTTTGCCGCATTTTCCAGGTTTTAATACAGAAAGAACAAGCTGATCTGCCCTTGGAGAAACATGAGGTCAAAGAGATAATTTGAAAACAGGGCACAGGAAGCGGCAAGGGACTTTTGCTCATTGCCAGGTTGCTGGCCTCCCACCGGGGGACAAACCGACTTTCTGGGTTTATTGACATGTTTATCTCACCACGCGTCCTGCTCCAGCATGCATTTGAGGAGCAGCCCAGCAGGACCCTGCAGACAGCTGGCCACCTACATTTGAGAGGCAGCCAGACCCAGGCCTTGAGACCAGAAATGATCGCGTGTGCTTCCTGTCTCACCCTCAGGGCGGGGTCTGCTTCCCCAGCTGCCTTCTTTTCTGTCTTGCATTTCTTTCTCAAAGGGCCATAGTTGTGAGGTAGCATTTCCTTCACTTTTCTTCCAACGCATCCATTTGCACCTTGTCCTGGAGATGCTGAGCAAGGCAGGGGCCCAGCACCCCGAGTCACCAAGCCAGTCCTTGGGTCAGGCTGGGTTGGGACAGATGGGCTCTGCCTGAGTCTTGGGAGAAAGGTCTGTGGGCCCCAACTCCAAAGGGCTCCACTGGGCTCCCCAGAACCACAGCACACTTGGGGTGCTTATGCTGCATTGGGAACACAATCCCAAGCCAGCAACTCAGAGAAATTGAAATGAAAATGCAGTGGTGATCAGACACACTGGCTTCCAGAGAGGGAGTTGGTGCCCAGCTCCACGCCCACCACCAGGGTTGTCCCGACCCTAGACAACTGCCTTGCACCCCGACTCTGTGTCATGGGCTCCATGAGCTCAGGGAGGCCGGAGGCCTTGCACCTATGCAAGGATGCCTAGTGGGGATGGAGGAGGGGTCTCCAGGTCTGTATGGACTTGAACCCCAGACCAGGTCTGGGACAACAGTGTGGCTGAGGGACCTGGAGGCAAGTGGACTGGGCCACCCTACACCTAAGCCACCACTCAGCCTCCAGGAACCCCAGATCCTCCATGCAAGTGTGGAGGGCCCAGCATCACCCCCAGAGCCTGGGAGGTCACATTGCAGCACAGAGCCGGTCCAGGGTCAGGCTGCAGCTTCTGCCACAGCATGTGGTGTAAGCACTTGCTGGCCTTTGTCCAGGATGCAGCCTGCGTGAGCCACACAAGGACTCACAGAGGAAGTGCGCCCCACAGGGCAGCCCTGTCCCCCCGCCCCTGGGAGGATCCAGCTACACTGAGCAGGGCACTACAGTTCAAAGGGCAACACAGGGTGGAGAGAGGGTGCAGCTTCCTCAGTGCCCACAAGGCAAGCACAGTCCCAGCACAGCCCGGGGCACAGTGTCTACACCGAATGCCCACATCAGTCCCGGTCACCATCATATTTGCAAGATGATGGGCTTGGTGGGGGGCGGGTCTGTCCTTGGCCTTGGATGCAACCAGGGTGCCCAGAATAGCTCTGCCAATCTGGTGCATCCCTGTGGGCTGCTGACAGGCAAGAAGGGTGTCCAGGCCAGCACAGCAGTGTCTGCAGGCCAGAGCTGGGGTCCACGGGTGCCAGAGGAGGAACCTGGACTCCAGGACACCCTGGGATGCCCACATGTGACTCCCAGGGTACTGCTGATGGCCACTTTTTCTTTTTCTGTGTAATACCAATTTATTTTGGTTTTCTTCTTGTTCCAAGGGAATTTTTTTTTTTTTTCTGTGATAGGGTCTCACCATGTTATGCATGCTGGCCTTGAACTTGCTTATGTAGACCAAGCTGGCCTTGAACTGATGGCAATCCTCCTGCCTCCGCCTCCTTTTTGATTATTTATCAGTTACTCTCCATTTATCCTTCCAACAGAGTCCATTTTATGTCACTAGATGCGTCCTTTGTGTTGTAGTCAGTATTTGCAAGGGAAACAGATTTAATGCAGACACAGAAATTTACAAGATTAGCTGACAATATCCACCCACAGAGTACAAGAGATCTTCACAGATACTAGAGACCTGAAGCATCCAGCCAAGGGCCTGGAGCCTGGGGCAATGTCCCACGCAAGTCCACATCAGAGGCCAAGGAGTCTGCTATGGGAGACTGAAGGGTCTGCACAGAAAGCCCAGGGGCCGGCACTGGAATGTAGAGAGTCTGCACCGGCAGCTGAAAGGCAGTGCCGGAAGCTGAAGAATCTTCTCCAAGAACCAGGAGATGATGCTCCATGCTCAAGGCGAAGGTGAGGACAAGAGCTCCTCCCCAGCGCTCCCACCCCAGAGAACTGCAGCCGTCCTTGGCAAAGGTGAAGACAGAGGCTCAGCCCAAGAGAACAGCCCAAGCTTTTTGGGAGAAAAGCAGCCAGACAAAAATCAGCAGCGCCAAGGCTCTTCCAAGAGAATCAGTGTGAAATCCCTTTTATACGGTCCTCCTTTTATAGTGTTCCAACAACAAGCCCCCTTAATTGGGTCTCCCATGCCCAGAACCACGCTGACTCAATTCAGCTAGGTGCCCCGACTCCAGTTGACAGTCAACAGCCACACTTTGTGACTTCACCCGGGGTGGCCCTTGGGAGTGGAATTTTGGTTGCATTCCCTCTGTAACCTCTCAACTTCTGCCAGGCCCACTTGTGGAATGATAATACTGGCTTTGCTTATTATTTGTGCTAGGATTTATGTGCCTTCTTTTTCAATTCTGCTACAAGTTCTTTTTTTCCTGTTCCAATTACCTGCCAGATTTTCAAGCTGTCCCTTTGTCTCCCAAATACGGAAGCAGAGGTGTTTTACGGTCTCTGCCTGGTAATTGCAGAGCTGGGGGTCTGCTTTTTCTGTGTATCCTATTTGCATGGTCCATCTTCCTAGACCCCAGTCACAGACCGGGCACTGTTCTGAGAGGTACTACAGAGCAGTCGGAGGGTTAGAGGGGTAGAGGGTTATTCATCCTCTGCACACAGGTCCTTCTGGGCTTTCCCAGGATGTGGGCTCAGTTTGAAGTCACCTTCGTCTGTGCACCAGGAGGTGCTGCAGTTAGACAGTGTGCTCTGCCTCAGTTTCTCTATGGCCTCCCACTGTGACACTCTGGCCCACCACAGGGGCTAGTTTAACCACATCTCCCTCTAGTGGACTCTGAGCCTCAGCCGTGATCCCCACTACCCTACAAAGTAGACAAAGCTGGCCCTCCTGAGTGCCCCTTTGGGCCAGCAACCATCCCAGACACAGTGTCCTGAGCCTTTTCACCCGTCCAGAATCTTGTCCCCCTCCCTAGTCTTGGACAGATAACCTTGTCTTTTGTCTCTTTGGTGCTTGCTAAACTGCTCTTTACCATCTCTGCAAGGTTTGCTAGTCCGGCACCACCAGGAGTGGAAATCTGCATTTCTCCATCTCCCTAGTTGTGTGGACTGGGAACATGTCCCTTTACAATGACAGCACTTTCAATTTAGGATGCAAAGTCTTGGTTGAGGAATTTAGAGTCGCTGCTGCCAGAACTCTCGCTCTCTCCAGCACTAATTGGAGCCTGAGCTGCCTTGTGCTACAAGAGTGATCAGGAACCATGCCACATGGCTGGGAAGGGATAGGAAATGAGACAGGACCAGTGCCCCCCCCCACTTGACACCAGGGGAGAAACCACCCTGGCCTCATAACATTAAGAGCCACCCCCCAGGCGCCCACCAAGTGGCCACCACCTCTGCACCTGGAGCAGAGATGGATGCCCCCAAACATCCTTCTACAAAGATGAACCAGGTGGCTTCTGGTGCAGGCCCCTAAGAGTGTCCGGCAGAGTTGCAGGTCGATGGCTGAGATCCAGTCAGGCCCAGGTGATCTGGAGACATGGCTCGTGCAAAACTGTGGACAATCAGCACTGACGCCAGCCCCAAGCGGGAACAGGCTGCTTACAGGGCATGAGTTCCTGGCCCTGCTGGCTCCGTCCTGCATCACAGACTGAAAGAATAAAGACAGAGGAGACCTGAATGGGAACTGCCCAGGAAGGCAGGAAGTCACACTGATTCAGACTTTACATGACAAAGGGGAGAAGGCTGGCCTGGTAGTGGAAAGGTGGGAGAGAGCAGAGGCCCCCAAATGCAGACTAGAGCTGTCGTCAACAAAGGACCATTGCAGATGCCAAGGACTGTCATGCTACACATGGGGCATCAGGAGCAGCAGGCAGGAAGCAGCATATGTAACAGCATCTCTGAACTGCCCCTTCCTCAGGCTGGAACCAGGAGGAAAAGAACAGACAGTTCATCAGACACTGAGGTCACTGTGTACAGAGAGAGGCCCAGCTAGAGAACATTGTGAGAGGACCACCTGAGAACAGAGGGAGAGAGGGCACCTGGGGATGGGTGGGTAGAGAAGACCTCCTGGCAGAGACCTGGGACAGTTCATTCCCCCAGCCCCTGCCCTTTGACATGACCTTTGCCCTGGGACCTCTCTCCCAAACATCTGAACTGGATGCTCTGGGTGTTTACCTTTCAAACCATTTCTCCCACCAAACCTCAGAATTTTCATATTTGACTCCCTAAACCTGATTACGGAGATGTTTGAGGTTTTCACTTTTTCCCACCATTGTGTGTGTAGGACACATCATCGTGAAACAATGAGACCCCATGCATTCTAGAGCTGATGGCCATGCCCATAGTCATCAAGTGGGGGGACTGTCCTGCGTACCCCACCATCTCCTGCTTTTGTCCACAAGTACGTTATTCTCAAGTGTCCCTGGGTTTACAGGAAACTGAATCCCACCCTCAGTGGATCTGGTAGGCATGAGCTGATACAGTCAGCACCTCTCATCATGCGGATCATGCGGGCAGGTGGCGGTAGCTGGCGAAGCATGGACCTGTTGAAGTCAGGGAGCAGAGGTGGGGAGGATGCCTCAGCTGAGGGGTGGAGAGGCAGCGAGGGGACCACCTAGGAAGGGGATTCAGGATGCTTGGCAGCCAGAGGTGGCAACAGGTAAATGGAGGCTTGGTGAAGGACAGACCCAGCTGCAGGAGCCCAGCCAGGTGCAGGAGCCACATGGGCTTTGTAGACAAATCAGTCGGAAAACATCACTGGGGAGTAAGATGGCCCCGTGCACTGCATCACATGGCAGATTTGAACTTGTGTCAGGCAGAAGTGTGGCAGCCACTCAGTGCTCATGAGTCTGCAAAGTCACCAGGTGATCTCTGTCCCTGTCCCTATTTTCTTCTCCCTCTGCCTCTCCCTCTCCCTCTGCCTCTCCCTCTCCCTCTCCCTGTCCCTCTCTCTCTCTCTCTCTCTTTCCCTGTCTCTTTATGTGCATATTTAATATGCTGATTGTAGCATCTGAGATCTGCTTTGCAACTTCTGGATTTGCACCGTTCCTCATAAATATTAATGATCTGGGGCAGCCAAGACAAATCAGATTTCTGACCTTTTTTCTCCCCTTTGGAACCCATGCTGCAGCTAAATCCCTGATTGTAAATTGTTTGGGTGAATAAATGAACAAATACATCATGTCTGGTTTTTTCCCTGAGACATTTTGGAGGGATTTTTTTAGTTACAGATGAGGCACTGTCTCAATAATTAGTGTCGTGGTTTTGTGATCATGTGGCTATAGCAAAGAGAGCACTCATGTTGATTGCACAAGAGCAGCATCCGTGCACTCCCCACGCGTTTGGAATTGGGGTTGAAATTGCATTGTACTGAGCTGCAGAGGCTTCCTCTGGACTAGTGGTGGCCTCTGGGGACATTTCCCATGTGTAGCCCTATTCTGTACAATCCGTGGCTGAAGCTGCCAGGGTGCAGCAAGCACCCTGCCTTAGTCACTTTCCTTGTCACTGAGACCAATACCCTACACCAACGATCCTTAGAGGAGAGGATTGTTTTCTCTCACATTCTTTAGAGGGTTCAGTCCATGGTCAGCTGGCTCCAAGACACAGAGGTCATGGTGGAAGAGTCTGGACATGGACCACTGCTCACACCATGGCAACCAGGAAGCAGGGAGAGAGGGAGGAGCACCCTTCCAGATCACACCCCCGTGACCCCCTCCTCCAACAGACCCCGCCTCCCAAGAGCACACTCAGCCCTGAGTCCATCAGCTGATCTACCAGTGAGTGTGGCATCGCCATGATCCAGTCACCTTCCAAAAGTCCCTCTTCTGAGCTGTTGGGGTTATTGCAGATGCAACCCACAGCACCTCTGAAGGCAGAGCCGCCCACCTGGCTCGCCTGCATCTCTGAAGATCGAGGCCTTCTACACACCTGGCTCCAGGGAACAAGTGTCAGGGACTGCATGCAGTGCCTAAGTCCAGGCCTCTGTGACCCCAGGCTCACTCGGAGCAGCACTGTGGCCTGGCTGGGCCATTCTCAATCCCACAAAGCTGACCTGTCAGAATCAATGGCCACAGCTGCTGACCTAGCAACGTTTCCCAGACCTCTAAACCCACCCCAACCATGAAGAAGCCATGTGAAACTTTGGCCACATTATCCTCTTGATGAGACCTGAGAGTGACTATCCACCCATCACAGGTCACTTCGAGGGGACATACCCACCAGGCACCACAGCTGCCTACACTGCCCAGGCAGCAACAGAGAGGGATTCCTGCCGGAAGGACACCAGGTGCTTCCACGTGCTCACTATGTGGACAAGACAGGCATCCCAAGTCACAGAACCACAGCCCTGGTGGCAGAGGGCAGCGGTCAGCCACACATGAAGCCACAGGGGCCAGCAGCCCCTAGAGAGCCAGTGACACAGGGGCAGCAGGCTGAGCGTGGATAGGGGGCCCCACCTTCACCTGCTGTGCCCCAGAGCTAGAGCTGGATCAGAGCCTCATGGAGTGTCCAGTTTCCACGCCTCTGGGTGGATATGCTGCCCTCAACTCTCACTGTGACATCAGCACATCATCGCCCACCCAATGGAAAGATGGAAGGAAAGAAAAAGGGAACACGTTTTTAAAAGCTGGCGTCAGATGATGTTTAAGGCAGCAGCATCCCGGGCCCCTTTCAGTGGACAGTTCCTCACATCTAGACGCACCACGCTGGTGCCAGCCCAACACTCAGATCCCAGGGTGTCCACAGAGTAGTCGCTGGTTGGCGGCACATCACAGGGACTCGGGCCTGCATGTCTGCTGTGTGACTTCTATGGGGGAAGGCACTCACGTCCCAAACCCCTCCCTGGGTCCCTCCTTCCTGCCTCCCGTGAGAGTTCTGTGAATTCTAGACACAGAGCAGAGCAAATGTCAGGTTCAGAGCCCTGAAGTCCTGCATGTGGGCGGGACTGGAGAGCTCCGTCGCTCTTCCTGGTGTCATTTCTCCACTCTGCCTGGACACAGGGTGCTCTGCTCCTAACCTGCAGGTCCCCTTGGTTGGGAGTCCCTGGGTACAACTGCCCCTGGCATGCAGCCCTGGGTAGCTCGCTCAGCCTCCTGCGCCTTCTGGGTAAAATTTGAGAAGATGAAGACACAGTCTAGTGCTCACGGAGCTGCCATATGCAGGGGCAGGAGGGGTGGGCCCTGACCACAAGAGGGACAGTGCCGTCTAGCACCCACACAAGCTCTCCTGGTCCTCTTCCGTCACCCTGCACAGAGTCCCATCCCGAGCTGGCCCAGGGGTCGGCTCCCTGTGATTCAGACCTGCTGGTAGCCCCAGGAGAGAGCCCCGCCTCCATGCAGATCCAACCTCAGGCCTCTAGCTGTACCGCATGCCTGGGGCACCCACCCCATAGCTCCCAAAGCCACAGAAGACACCCTTCACACTGGCCCCTGACCCCACCCCAGGAACTCCTATTTAGACCACATAACCCACACTGTGTCGGCCCCTCATCCCCTCCAGCTGGGCGTCTGCTGCACTCCATAGCCCAGCTTACAAGAGAAAGGACTTGGATGTTTTCAGCTTAAGTCCATCCCCAAAGCACAGCAGATAATTGGTAGCAAGTGGGGTTGGAGGGGGAGAGGATGGGGAATGGGAAGCTGGGGGCGCTTGGATGGAGGGGCCCAACCTCTGGGTGCCCAGTGCAGATTCTCAGAGGACTTGGGGCCACAGCACAAGACCCTTAGGCCATCAGCAAGCGCCGCCCGCAGCTTGGTAAAGGGGTGTAACAACTATGCAAGTTCTTAGTTTGTTGATTGACAAACTAAGTCCACCTAAAGTCCATGTAAAGCAAGGCAACAACCACAGGAATGGAAAGAACTTACTCGAAAGAGCACTTTTCCCACAGTGCCCTGAACTTATTGGCTGACAACAAAGAGAAACCCAGGGGACTAATTCAAAGCCCATGACTCAAGACCCTGGAGCGACCAAGGCGATGTTCTCAGGTCCTATAGACTGAGGCAGTGAGAGTGTAATCAGAGGAAACCAGAAACAGAGCAGGTCACGCGTGGGGAACAGCGAATGCTGCCAGCCGGGTCCTTCGGATCTTGTCAGGGTGTAAATGTATTCATTTTTACAGTTACTCATGTAATCAATGATTAAAGGACTAGTCACTGAACAGGCGCCATCCGAGAGAAGTCCTGCTTCGCATGTTTAAATGCTCAGCGTATCCTTAGATATTATTCTGCATAAGTGAATGTAATCAGCAAGTAGGGGAGGCAGGGCAGTGAGTGTAACAGTATCTTGCCATCTGAACGGGTGGGGAAAGTTCCTGCAGATCTGACCATCAGATACTCTGTAGGGCACACTGCCACCTTCAAGCACTCCGCTGTCTGGAAGTTAACCAGTCTGTGTCCAGGGGACTTCTGGTGGCCAACCTTAATAGGCAAATGCTGAGAGTTGAAATTACTCCCTGGGTTTATACACGGTGAGGAAAAGTCACAAAGGCGTAGGGTGGGCGGCTTCCCCGCCAGCATAGTGGGTCCACAGGACTTTTCTCCTCCCCAGCCCTGCCTCTCCAGGTGCTGCTCTGTCACAGCTCCTGACCCCAGAAGCCCATTGGCAGAAACTGGGGCAGAAGACAGAGATGGAGGCCAGAGGTGCCGCTGTCCTCACTCCACCGAGACCTCTCCTGCTCCCCTCCCCCGCCTCCCCAGCTCCAGGGCAAACGAAGCCCCCACCTGGCACACGGCCGAGGCCAGGGTACGTCTCTGATCAGCCGAGGCCAGGATACATCTCTGATCAGCCAAGGCCAGGGTACGTCTCTGATCAACCTCCCATCTCTGTATTCAGGGCACAGAGGGACCCCGGCTTCTGGGCTGGGCAGGAGCTATATAGAGTTGGAGCTGATGTCAGGCCAGCAGCAGCCTCCCGGGGAGACAATGTGTGAGGTCTCACTGTGGAGCCAGACAGAGCCTTGTGCAGGGCCAGGTGTGGGGCCCTGGCTTCACCCTATGGCCCTATGGCAGCTACAACTTAAGGGACAGCATCCTTTCCCCTGAGGTGGACACCTCAGCAGTCTTAACCACATACCTACTGTGTGACCAACCAGGCCAGGCACTGGGGACACAGCAGCAGGCTGCACGCGTAGTTTATTACCCCAGTAGAGACCCCGGCCACAGCTTCAGGGTGCTGCTGGCCGGGAAGGCAGCTGCTGGAGAGTGCACCCTCCCCCCACCACACCCCTGCCCCGAAGCACCCCACCTGTGTCTGCCCAGACCCCAGGGTCTGTCCCTTTCCTAGTCACAGCTGATGACAGGCTCCCAGTGTCCAGCGCCCGCCAGGCCAAGCAGGGAGGATGAGCAAATCCCAGGAAATGCCGCCAGGGTGACAGGAGAAATGGGCAGCACCATGCAGACCACTGCGGTCCCGAGCTCAGCCGCCTGGCAGAGCCTCCACGCTAAGCTCCACCCCAGTCCTTTTATTTTTGATTTTGAGACAGAGCTTCCTTAAGTCACTAAGTTGCCCAGGTTGGGCTCAAACTTGCCATCTCCTGCCTCAGCCTCTCAGAGGGCTGGGACTGCAATCCAGGCTGCCATGCTCAGCAATGCGAGGTGTTTTGGAGCTCAGGTCTCTCTGCCCACATGTTCCCTCACCCCTGCTGGGACAGCCCTCCATGCCGCCACGGAGCTGAGGAGGAGGTGGGACTCCACCTCCTGCTCCCCCTTGGGGCAGGAGGACCTCGGTCCCTCATCCTGCACCTGCTGCAGGGTGTGAGTCACAGGGGTGGGGAATGGGTATGTGCCACACCCTTGCAGTCACGTGTGGTCTTCATCGTGGTGGCCACAGTGTCCTGAGGACCCAGCTCCAGAGTGACCGCTTCCTTGCCCCAAAGCACCCAGGTGAGGAAAGAGACAGCTGGAGCCACTTCCCACAGCAGTAGTCCAGGGGTCAGGCTCTGGAAGCAAGGCCTGCAGCATCGCTGCTGTGAGGACCCCAAGGCCATAGCGTCCCGACCCCAGAACCACGGGGCTCAGCCTGGCTCTCTACTCTTTGCAGCATCTCTGACACACAGGCTTTTGCCTACCCTGCCCCTCAGGGATCCGCAAAGCTGGAGCAGAGAAGGACCTCCTTGCTGTGAGTTTCATTCCCTTCGAGGTTACCCCAATCCTTTGGAGCTGGAGAGAGATGTGCCATGTCGGTGTCCCTCCCACCGTGCGGACAGCCTGTGCCCTCTGCATAATAGAGCTAATGGAGTAGTTTAGGCCCTGAAAATAGCCACAGTGACCTTTTCTTCCTGCTGGAAGTCTCTTCTGCCTCTCGTCCCCTACACCTTGTGTGTGTATGCATACGCATTTGCGCTCATGTGTGTGACACCAAACTCCTGTAACCCAGTGACCTCAGCATCTACCCAGCGCCTCCCAAATTTAAGCAACAAGAGCACAACATAAATCAAGGCTTGGAGGGACTCACACACACCCTTCTCCAGCCATAGCAGGCTCTCAGGGAGCAGGGCAGTCTCCCCTCACGCTGGTGGGGTGAGGTGGGACACCCCCCGCAGGCTGAGCTGCCAATAGCATCTTCATGGTGTTTGCAATGGGAAGTGAGCCTGTGTCAGGCTGACCTCGCCTCATCTATCCCAGGATCCTCCAGTCGGGGTGGAGAAACCTGGCCAGGGCTGGACCCCGCATCTGTGTGCCCCGCCCCCCACAGGCAGAGTGGTAACACAGGACCCTCCTGCCTTGCATATGGTGGTCACTGTCGTGGTGAAGTCCCTTCTCTTTGGGTTTCTGCTATGAAGAGAACCAGAGGACAGCACATCCCCATGGGGCATTCATCCCACCTCTTTCTGGCCCCAGTACTTAGGAAGCAACAAGACAAATAGGATGGAGGTCAGAGGTCACTGTACCTGACCACAGAGCAACTCTGCATGTGGCAGGCATTGCCTGGAGCATACGGAGAGGGGAAGAGCAGCAGGTGCAGAGCTGGGACTCCTGTCAACATCCTCGGGCCTTGCTTCTTACAGGACCGGGGCTGAGGCAGGAGCACAGAGACTGACTTCCTTCCCAAGGGGCAGCGCAGTGAAGGGAAAGACAGGTTTGGATGGAGCCAAGAAGCCAGGAAACCGCCTCCCCTTCCCCTGTTGCCCACAACTCCATATCTCAGAGAACCTCCTGGCAGGGAGCACTGTGGCAACAGCAAGAAAGCATCTGTGCACACTCATACACAACCACGTGCACAAGCACACCTTCACACACACAAGCCTGTGCCCACACACATACAGTTTCAGAACTGTATGCAGACCTTGTTTTCACTTTTCATGTCTGGGAGTCAAGTAGACAGTGTTGTCACTGCAAAATTGTCACCATGGTTTCACTCTGTTTCACTCTCCACACTTCAAACACACTGCATCATTGCTGCCACTTTCTGAAGCAGCTCGGGAGTCCTCTTTTGTGAGGACTTTACTTGCTGTCCTGGATGCCTCCATCATTATTTTGACTTTGGAAGCAGCTAGAAGCCCCTTTGTGCCAGATCCGGTGAATAAGGTGGATGAAGGCACAGCATCATGTTTTTGTTTGACGGAAATTCCCATAAATGTTTTGCATCAGTTCAGGACATTGAGGCAACTAAGAAAAGATACTCACAAAAGAGGGCTTCTAGAACTGCTCCAGAAAGTTGCAAGAATGGTGGGATAAGTGTGTTGGAACCAAGGGAGAGGGTTTTGAGGGAACTTAGGGCAATGTATCTTTTGCTATAATAATTTTTAAATGTAAGCATTCATCATAGTTTTTGATCAGGCCTTGTGTCGTTCTCCTTCGGCCTGAAGCATTGCTGTAATAGTTCTTCTGGACCCAGGTTTGCTGGCAGTGGGTTCCCTCAGCTATGTGAGACAAAGCGTCCTCAGCTTTCCAAGGCCTCTTCCTCAGGAGCGGCTCTCGGCTGGCAGGTTTGCTCACCTGTGTGTCCCCTCCCTGCCCTGTGGCATCCTTAGGTCTCTTAGAGGATGACTCCTGTCACCTTCATCCTCATTCAAAGGAGATGACCCACACAGAAACAGAGAGAAAAGACTGGAGGAAAAAAGCCCCAGGTTGGAGACTGTGTCCTGGGGTCACATGGTAACAGCGTCAGGAGCTGGCCGGCTTGCAGCTCACTGTGGCGGAAGTGGTCGTGGTGGGGCCCGAGGCGGCCTCAGCGGCTTCCTAAGAAGAGGTTGATAATCCAACTGGCACCCTCACCTTGTCCCACTGTGTGACACCTGTGCTACATCAGGTCACAGCCATTCTCACCCACAGACGCTAGCACTGTACTCTCTGACTTCCCGGCCTCCAGAGACGTGAGCCACGGCACCTCCATTCTTCACCAATCACCAGGCCCGGGCATTGTGACACCGAGACAGGAAGTGAGTAAAGACACAGGGTGGCCAACTGACCTCAGTATTCTCCCGACAGAAGGGGCCGTCTCCTGCACAGTGACCAGGACATACTGTACTCCACTGCATGGCTCTGTCTGACATCGTGCACAGAATCAGGGAGAGGGAAGTGGAACCAAGCCTTCCAGACTCCGTTCCTGTGTGAGGCAAGGTGCATCATCAAGTTCCAGAGGAGGAAACTGAGGCCTGAGAGTCTAACGTGGACCCAAAAGCCCAGCAGCTAATGCAGGTTCAGAACCCTGCTCTGAGAGGCACGAGGAGGAGGTGGTTCCCACATTGGGATGACCCCATACCACTTCTGTCAAGTCCTAGTCACAATCTGTGTCCTCCCTACTGAGTGTACAGGACAGAATCTTACAGGAAGCCTGCTCCCAGTGCTCTGATAAAGCGCAGGTTTTTACTGAAGACAGCCACCTGGTAATGGCTTCAAAACAGCCACAGACCTAGCAGCCTGAAGCAGCCCCACTCTGGGACATTTGGGACCTCAGCTGGAGACATTCAAGGCTGGGGTGACTTGAGAGTCAGAGGCTCAGATACCTGCAGCTATAGTCACCATCTGCTCGGGACCCTGTGCTGGCGACCAGCTGGAGCTCCAGCTGGCCCATGTCTGTGGGATGGCCCAGGCCATGTCTCTTTGGGCCAGCTGTGTCCTTGTCATAGCAGTCAGCTGCTCCTACACGCTAACATCCCTGGAGCCATAGGTGTCACTCTGCTGACTCTGCTAGTCAGGGAAGTGGGGGACGAAACAAGAACATTAGGGGCGGGAGCATGGGTTGAGGAATTGTGGCAGCTCTCTGGGGTGAGCCTGCATTCCCCAGACAGAGGAGAGCAGTGCACGCCACACATCTGCCCTCAAATCCCCAGGAAAATGATGACAGGACAACTTTCCTTCTGAAATATTTTACCCAGAAAGAACATCCTGTTTCAGATTAATAAGACTTCTGAGACCTACAGTGCCTCTAGTGTCTGCATATGTGGCATTATTCCAGAAAAGGTAAAGGGAGCTTTTACCCCAAAGCTATCCCATCCATGATCCGCTCTGGCCAGGAGCAGAGAGGACCAGGATGAGCACCTCGCACCTCTTCAATCAGCACAGCAGGCGTCCCACTGGCCAGGCTGAGCCCCAGCAGGCAGCTCTGAGTGACTCTGAGGCAAGCTAAGACAGCGACATCCTGCAAATGTCAGGGTAGGAGCAGCAGAAACATCTCAGCCAGAGTGGCCCCCAAGTCTTTGCTCGCCTCCAGCTCAGCCACTGCGCATTCTGAGAGCAAAAGAGAAGACAGATAAGAAGAAGTAGGGAGGCGATCTTTCTCAGATGGGAAAGCAACCAAGAGATGGAGAGAGGAGGAGGGGAAGGGGAGGTAAAAACTGAGACATGTTGTGCAATGCACCACCTCCCTACAAGGAACATGAGCAGTATGCACTGCAAAATGGACTAATAAATAAAAGGAAAGTGCCAGGAAAGCTTACTGGATTCACCGCAGCCCTTTAAGAGAAAAATGTACTGCACAGTAAGCAAGTGCATTGCACTGCAGAGCCTGGGGCTGGTGGGCTGGCCCCGGCAGCATGGACTTGGCAGTCTCCATTGGAAAGTGTCCATTACACACGCGCCAACCCAGGCGTGCTGCGGTGCCGTGTTCCTAAGTTGGCACTCTGCTTGCTCATGTGTTTTCCAATCCTTTTGCCACTGGTCCCAGCTGTTGGCTGATCTGCTGGTGTCTCCTTCCTTTCCATTCACAGCTGAAGCAGTGATCTTTACTATGCTCTTGATGGGGAAACTCTGCTCTGGAGAAGGGAGGAAAGTCCAAGGCCACTGCACACCCCAAAGAATGACTGAATGTCAGAGGACTTCCCCTCCCGCGCTCTACTGTCAGGAGCAAACCTCACTTGGGGCTGGGGCTTAAATTCCTCTCTTTGTGGAAAAGTACACAGGAGCCCCGTAGCCAAGAAGGGAGGTGAAAATAAGGACATCAGAGAAATTTGAAGGCTCTGGGACCTAACTACAATAAATATCAAATATGTTCCAACTCCTCAGTACATTAACATGAACACCCTCCTCCCCGTACCAGCTGTCCTGTCTTCAACAAAATCTTGTAACATGTTCTAAAAGTCAGGAGAAGCCTGAGGGGACCAGGGAATCAGTAGAACCAAGCTCAGCCTTGGCTCGGAACTTGGAGTCCTCCCACAGACAGGGAAGTAAAGACAACCGCGATCGTGGAAAAGTAGGCATCATGCAGGAATGTGGGTAACATCGGCAGAAAGATGAAAACTGTAAAAAGAAATGCTAGAAATAAAAAGTAACTGATGGGGTTCCTTGCTGCAGACCTGAGTCCTCACAGAAGTAGAGAATCATGTTGTGGGGCTCACAGGGTGGCTTAGCACAGCAGGTAGAGGAAAGAATCAGTGACCTTGGAGAGGTTCAAAGCAGGGAAAAAAAGACTGGAGGAAACCAACAGAATGCAAAGCCCAAGACCGGTGGGGCAGTAGGAGGGGCCGTGTGTGTGCCTGGCACTGCTGAAGGACTGTTTAGAGACCTCACTGTGAGGTCCCAGATGCTGAACATAGTGCTGAAAAGCGGAGAGAGCACTAGAAGAACAAGAACAAAACACAGCAAACAACCAGGAAAATCTAGCTGCATCACACTGAAACTGTAGGAAATTGAAAGCAGAGAGAAATCTAAAAGACAGATGTCTCCAAAAGAAGTGGGTAGGGAGACACCTGACCCGCGGGAAACGAGGATGAAGGTGACAGGAGTCATCCTCTCAGAGACCTAAGGATGCCACAGGGCAGGGAGGGGACACACAGGTGAGCAAACCTGCCAGCCGAGAGCCGCTCCTGAGGAAGAGGCCTTGGAAAGCTGAGGACACTTTGTCTCACATAGCTGAGGGAACCCACTGCCAGCAAACCTGGGTCCAGAAGAACTATTACAGCAACGCTTCGGGCAGAAGGAGAATAACACAAGGCCTGGTCAAAAACTATGATGAATGCTTACATTTAGAAATTATTATAGCAAAAGATACATTGCCCTAAGTTCCCTCAAAACCCTCTCCCTTGGTTCCAACACACTTATCCCATCATTCTTGCAACTTTCTGGAGCAGTTCTAGAAGCCTCTTTTGTGAGTATCTTTTCTTAATTGCCTCAATGTCCTGAATTGATGCAAAAGATTTATGGGAATTTCCGTCAAACAAAAACATGACGCTGTGCCTTCATCCATCTAATTCACCGGATCTGGCACAAAGGGGCTTCTAGCTGCTTCCAAAGTCAAAATAACGATGGAGGCATCCAGGACAGCAAGTAAAGTCCTCACAAAAGAGGACTCCCGAGCTGCTTCAGAAAGTGGCTGCAATGATGCAGTGTGTTTGAAGTGAGGAGAGTAACGGTAATGCATCTTTCACTATAATCTTTTTAATTCACATTTCAAATATTTAGAAACTTGTATCTACATAAAGAAAGGAAGGAGGAAACAAGTGAAATATAATCTTACTCTTAATTTATCTGGAATATAACTGTATGCACAGTACTAGCCAGAGTGCATGCGTGAGAATAAAAAGAAACAACAGGTGTCAGGGAGGAGTGGAAAGCATTCTGCTGCAGGGAAGCCTGTGCAGGGGAGGGGGGATCCTTACACTTGGGTAAGTTTAAGTGCACACTGTAAGCCTTGGGTAGCCACTAAACTACAGGTTTTTTAAAAAGTAGTATAAGTCATACAATGGAGGAGATAAAATGGAATCATATAAAAGGCTCAGCGGAAACCAGAGAAGGTGGAAAACAAAACAGAACAAAGACAACAAGCATGCAAGGTGAGGACTGTCACTCTGGCTGCATGAATCACCCCTTAAGTTCCAGTGTTCTGGGCATGGTAGAGCTTGTCAGCCTGGAAATAGAGAGACAGAGGCAGAGACAGAGGCAGAGACAGAGACACACAGAGAGACAGGGAAGGAAGGTGGGAGGGAAAGAGAGAAGGAGAGAGACAAAGACAGAGAGAGAGGGGTCCGTCTGTAAGCTGTTGCAAGGACCTCCACTTTAGCTGTAAAGACTGGGATAGATTGAAAGCAAAGGGATAGAAAAAGGTGCATGGGGCTGGTAGGAATAAAAACGGCTGGAATGGCTGCAGTGACTTCAGACAAAACTGACTTCAGAACAAGGAAGAGTACAAGGATTTTGTAGGCTGCAGCAGGATGAGCTTGAGTTTGAGGACAGCATGAGCTGGCAACTAGGCAAGACTCTTGTCTCAAAATAAAATCTCAAAAGGAGGATGAGAGGTAGGGATTGCTCACTGGGTTCAATCCCAGTACTACAAAACAAATTGTCAATTCTCCAAGAAGATGAAACAGCACTGAACACCTGTGCTCTCAGCACCCTGTCACAGTGAGGCAGAGGCTGAGGGAGCTGAAAGGGGATGGGGATGTGATTCCGGATAGAGGTTGTGAGCCTTCATTGTGACAAGTCAACCTGACTAGAGTAAGAACAGCCCAGCCCATTAGTAAACTCTGGGTATGTATGTGGTGATTGACATGCAAAACAGCCAACTGAGGAGGGAGACCCACCCACATGTGTGTGGCACCAACCAATAGGCTTGGAGCCTGCATAGAATAAAAAGAGAAAGTAGGCAGTGTTCTCTTTTCCTGATTGCTCAAAACTCAGGGGCATCTAAGGGGACCTGAAGACATGACCCCACTGTCTAGCATAAGTGCACAGTGGAATACAGTTATGTAACCATGACTTAGCACAGGTAAACATGCATGTGCTGGTTACGGTACTATGTAAGAATGTAAATGTGAGATAACGACCTGTATAAGAACTACACAATAAAGGCACAGGCTGCTCTTGTGCTCTTCTGCTCTTCTGCTCTGCTCTGCTACTTACTGCCTGCAGTTGTTGCTGATGTCTTGCACACGTGCTTTAACCTGGAATCTCACCCCCTGAAAATTTCCCTTGGGCCCCTGAGGGGACCAACATGTTGATTTCCAGTCCCTTCAGGCTTCTGATATAGATTCACACCTGTGATTCTGCAGTGAGCTCAGCCTTCAACCTTTAGCTGTTGCTAGATCCTGTGGCTTCCCTTGTATAGATTGTCATTTTGAGTTCTTCTATCTCTGATCCACAGAGCACCATTTTGGATTCTTCCGTCTCATCCTGCAAGCTGACCTCATAAATCCCTGTATAATTATATGATTATATAATTATATTCCATGTTGTCTAAGTTACTTTTCTTGATGCTGAGCATCAATAACCAATATCCAACAGCCAACATCCAAAGTTAAAAGAGGAAAGGTTTATTTCAGTTCACAGTTTGTAGAGGTTTCAGTCCATGCTTGGCTGGCTCCCAGGCAGCGTGGCCTGGCAGAGGGGCATTGCAGAAGAGAAACACCCCTGGCAAATCAGGCAAGAGGCAGCAAAGCAGCAAGCAGCCAGCCTACCTTTCCCTTTTATCCCATTCAGGATACCAGCCTTTTGGATGGTACCACCCAGAACTCTAATAATTCAGGTCAGTGGTCTAATTTAGTACCAGACACCCTTAATCCCAGCATCACACACTCTAGATCCAGCCAGCTTCAAGAAGCCCCACCTACACATGAATGAAGCTTTGGGGGGACAGCTAGATATAAGTAGTAACACATACTGATTCTGTTCTGCTAGTGAACCCTAATAATGCAGAGGTATCCACACCCTTATCAGTATGACAAAGAAGAGAGGTGACACTTAGACCACACTGCCATCACCTTGACCTTCTTGACAACCAAAGCAGATTCCATCCAATGCAAAACATATTCTTCCCAAATGCCCAGGAAATAGTCACCAGGGTACAACTTGTTCTGGGTCACACAACAGTCCTTATAAGATTAAAAAGAATTTTGAAAATTCAAAGTCCATAGTAGATAAGAAAGAAATTAAAGCAGAAATCAGTAACAGAAAAATACCTGAAAATTTCTTAATTTCTTAGAACTTAGAGCCATACTGCTTTTTTAACCTATGTGTCGAAGAATAAACCTCAAGAAAAACTTTAAAATATTTTGAATGAAATTAAAATGAAAATAATGGAACTTATGAGATATAGTGAAAGCGGAGCTTATAGGAAAATCTGTAGCATTAAATGTATGTTTCAGACAAGAAGGATCTAAAATCTACTTCAGCTTCTATCTTAGGAAACTAGGTAAATAAGAACAAATTATTGTAAAACATGAATGAAATAAAATTAGAGAAGATATCAATAACATCGACAATAGACAAGAATAGAGAAAAATCAACAAAACCATAGGTCAGTCTTTTTAAAAAAGATTTGAAAAGAAAAATGAGTAACATTTGAAAGATCGGTCCAATTAGTGACCTCCAACCTGGCTAATGAGAGACGGGATGCAGGACCCGCCATCAGTACTGGGCAGGCTCTGTAAACAAAGGTGCATAAGATGGGCTGACCAGCTCCTGGCCACAGTGCCAGGCCAGTGGGTGGTGGATGGGCGCTGTGCATGGGATGCTGGCCCCCGTCCTTCCTGCATGGGGACCGTCAGGAGTGCCTACAGGCCTCAAGTGCCCGGTGCCACTCTTCAGTGTCTGCGGCCTCTGTGAAGGCTGAGCGGGTGCTCGGGGTTAAAATGCCCTGCCTGAGGAGCACAGACTGCTCATGCTGTGGCCCCACATTCTGAGGTCCTTTGAGCAAAGGAAATTTTACCTGTGTGGGGCATTCTCTCATGGACCTTTCTGTAGTTAAACAAAAGGAAGGCTCCCTCCATGCTGGGACTACTGCTGTGTGGACCCCCAGTTGTAAAATTGGTAACAATTACTCAGTTCTCACCAGCAACCAACTGCTTTGCTACCAACTGGAAAGGGGCATCATCAGACTGCTGGGGAACTCGGTATCACTGTCTCTGAGAACAGGGTGAAGGAATTCTGAACTCCTCAGTGTCCCATAACGCCCTGAGGCAGCATCCCTGCAGACTCTCCAAACCTAGTCTCGTATTTGCCTGGCAGGGATCATCACCCTGGACGGCAGTGTGGTGAGAGAAGCAAGAAGAGACCAGGTGACTGCCTTGCCAGTGCTCAGGAGGCTGAGGCAGGAGTGTGCAAGCTCAAGGCCAGCCTGGACTGCTTAGTGAGACCCTGTCTCAGAAAACCTTTGAAAGTGAAAGGAAGGAAGCTCTCTGCTGTACAGTACCTGTAAAAGTTTTATGCACATTGCTAGAACACAGCAAGGATGTTAATCACCTTCGATTCTTTGCTCTTAGGCCTATTAGCCGGGAGCAAGATGACCCCCAGCTGCAGATGAGAAAGCCAAGTGCAGAGGTTTGGAAAGGGGGCCCCAGGTTTGGAAGGAGGACACCGGTGCATTGCCAGCACAGCTGGCTCCCCCACTTCCTTACGCAGAAATTCCCTGGGAAGGAGCAGGAGAGCAGTTAGCACCAGCTGCCAAAGGCCCAGGACAGCCTCCTGATTCTGCCCAAGCCCAGCTGGCCAGGGACAGCTTTGAGGAGTGGGTGCTCTGGGGATGCAGTGCAAGGGTGGGCAAGGGCCATGGCAGGGCCACTGGGTTCTGCAGGGCCCAGAAAGTTCCTGTCCTCCAGCTTGCAAGGCTGTGCTGACGCACGACCACCACCCATCCCAGGGCTGTCAGCCTTGAACACAGTGTTCCTCACTGTTGGATGAATCCACAGAAACATTTTTTGCTCCAGGAAGGCAAGATGTTTGCATTTCAGATAAGCAGAGCCTGACTCATGACTTGAGGAACAGGAAGGACCCCGCCTGGAGCTGACCACCTGACTGCTCGCCCACAGCGCTTTCTTGGCAAGGCCACAAAAATCCACGTCCTGAAAGCCATGCTGACCTGCAGCACCTGTCGCAGAGCCAGGGTGAAGCATGCTTCCAGGCTGCTCCACACGCCGCCACCACTGCGTTTTTCCTTTTCTTCAACAACTAACTTGTAGGCTGACAGCATCTGAAAGCAGAGCCCAAGATCTTGCAAGAGCTTAGACTACTTAGGAGCCAGGACTCCTGAAGACGTGGGCAAAGGGCCACTGATGTCCACCAAGCAGTGTCCTCAGGCAGGGACCCTCAGACAAGACGATGGAGTCTTCACTGGCCCAACGGGACACTGCTGGGCTGGGCCTGCAAGCGAGGACCCAGGGAGCCCACCATCGGCTCACCCCAAGCCTTATCTCTTGGTGGTGGTTTTCTTTAACATCGTTTAACACGGTGGGGATCTACAGGTCTCGAGAAAGTGGGCTGCCTCCTGCCAGAAGGTGTGCTACCCTCCCTGCCTAACTGTAGTTATTTCCACTGATCTAAAGAAATTCTAGTGTGGATTTTCTTTGTAGACATAATCTGTATTTTTAATGAACACCTGGTGACAGAACTTCCTGTGGGACATAGGGTGACGCTTCTACACCTGTACATGATGTGTGATGACCAAGTCAGGGTCATTGGCAGACCCACCACCCCAAACATCGTCCTCTCTGGTTGTTTTCCAAATAGCTGTAGGGGGAGTTTTGAATGTTCCATGAGATTTTATCAACACTGTGCCAGGGGCCCTCGCCTTGTGGGGAGCCCCAGTAACAGGGTGATAATTGGCTGCAGGTGGCTCGGGGGAAAGCCCTCAGGATGCCCTGTGTATTCTCCTTCTGGGATTGGGGGGCAGTGAGCACTTGTGCCCCCACGCAGGCTGCTGAGAGGGAACACGGTCATGAAAACAAGGACGGCTTCCAGCCCCAAGGATGTGCATGCCAGGCTCCCTGCTGGAACAAGTGTGTGAAGCCAACACAGAGCTGCAAAGGGGCTCTGGCATTTCAGAAGGCCCTGGAGGATTCTGCTGTGGCTCCTGAAAGGTTTTTTTCCTTCCTCTTGGTCAGCAAAGTTCCATAGGCTTTGCAGCCCCAAATAATATTTCCCATCATCCCCAGGGCTGTTCCAGCTCTGTTCTGGTCCTCAACCCCCAGGAGAGTCACAGGCGATGCAGGTCTTGTGTTTAATGTGAACATGTGGTGGGGCCCTGCGACCGGGTTAATTCCAGTTATAAATATTCATAAGTACTTGGAGAGGAAGCACTCCTGGAATTGTCTCCGGCCAGTCAAAGCCGGCTTCCAGACCCGGGACGTCCTTGCCTGCAGTCTGGATGGAAGTCACACCACCTCTCTCCTGAGGACACCGTGCAAGCTCCGCCCTCTCTGCCTGGATGCAGGTTCAATTTGCAATGATATGATAGGAGCAGAGCTGCTGGCTGGCAGCTAGTGTCTCATCAGTTCTGTAGTTCAGCTTCTTTACATGCATTAGTGCTTTACTATTTCCTCTGTAAATTGCTACTCAGACCACCTATGGGGTTCCGTCTATTGGCCTGTGAACTCTTCTGCACTCCAGCCTCTCTTCACCCAGGTGCCAAGCTCCCTGGGCACAGGGTGCTTGCAGGGTAGTGCTGGCCCTAGGCCCATGTGAGTGGAGCTCTGTCCCCACACAAAACACTGCTCTTGCATTCTCTCTGCCTCTGCTCCCTGCTTCTGCAGCACAGAGCCTCCCCTGAGGCAGCCATACTTGGTGTCTTGGGGATTTTGAGTCTTTCTTTACCCCAAATGACTCCTTCGTTCCTCCTGGCGGTGTCTGAGTTCCCACCTGGACCACCCGGCGTGGAAACCACTGGTGAGGTTCGGGCGGCTCTGTGCTGGGCACCTCCTCCCTGTCGTCATTTCTCCTGATAAATACTTCAATTTCTAAACTGGAAACAGTTTAGGGTGAGGCTAACCAAAGGCTTAGCGTTTCGTGTGCTTTACTTGTATTACATTCTCACAGTGCACCCATAGTTTGCACAACTGCACCGATGCCACTGTCCCCTCTGCCACACTGTCGGTGCCCTCTGTTCACCAAGGTGGTCCTCGTAGCCCTGAGGTCAAGGGATGGCCAAGGCAGGGCTGAGAGTGTGGCCTGTGTGTTACTGGCCACACACACAACCACTGCCCGAGGCGGGAGCTGAATCTGGTCAGGACCCCAGGACCAGCTCAAGTGTGACCCACGGGCAGGACAATCATGACTGGACATCCATGTGCTCCTTCCACTGGCCTCTGGCAGGTCCCAGGCCCTCCCAGGCACACAACTACTCAAGAACAGAGGCTGCCTTCGAGGGGACTGCCTGTGAGGCATCCCTAGGGATGAGTGTGGTAGGAGGGAGGCAGGTGCTGACCAAGTGGGACTGTCCCTGAATTGTCGCTACATGGTCACAAGAGTCATCACCAGGGGTGGGAAGGTGTCCCATGGCCCCGGAGACCTCTGCCTGCTGGACTCTCCACTACCACCTGTCCTCCAGAGCCCAGAGCAGATGGGGACGGCAAGGTGGCAGCAAAGCCTTGCTCTCTCTATGCCCACACCAGGGTGGTCGCACTGAATTACACTGCAGGGCAGGGTGGCCTGAGAGGCTGGGGGATGAAATGAAACCCAGCTAATTTTGGCTTCATTAACCAATTACAGTGGCCCACAGAAGCTTCTTGTTTCCCAGCTCCTCATTGGCTGCTTCACCTAAACGTCCATGGACATCCACACTCAGGTCCAAGACAAACCCAGGGTGGAGTGGGGCAGAGCCAAGCCTAGGATACACGGAGGTCAGGGGTGAGGGAGGAGCTGTGGGCAGGTGGGGTGCTGCCCAGCACACCAAGAGGTCCCAGACCTCATTAGGACAGGACAGGCAACCAGACTGGCTCTTGAGTCACCTGGACCTGGCCCTCGGCATGCTCAGTGTGGCAACCCCCACTTTGGCTATAAGATGCAGAGATGTCCTGGGCGGTCCATGAGAGTGGGTCAGACATTCTATGGGGACACTGTTGTGCCCTCAGCCTTCACAGCAGCCCTCGGAATTCTCACAGACACATCCACAGGCTCTCCCGGGCCACACTTGCCACTCAGGGATGTGGGAGCCACAGGAGTGGCATGGCCACTCTCAGTGGTGGGGTGGGGTGGGGTGGGATGGGAAAAATGGGCCAGAGCTGGGTCCATGAGGTCAACCACAAAACCCCAAAACAGACCAACATCCACCTCGCAGCCCCAAGACACTGTCTTATTAACCCAAGTCCTCTTGTGTGGCCAAGGGCCCAGGTGGGGTTAATTTACCCAAGGAGGAGTTTCACCAACTGAGACTATGGCAGGGCAAAGACAGTCGGGAGAGGACAGTGCCGTGGCCACCTGACAGCCAGCTATGTACACAACAAGCACCACGCTTCCTAGAGCTGATGAACAGCCTCATGCCCAGGTCTGGGAAAAGAGAGCCCTATTTCCTTCCTCACCTCTCCCTGTTGTAGAGAGTGGTAGGGTAAGCGTGTGCTTGCTGTAGAGACAGCTGAATGTCACACAGATGACAGTCTTGCCCTCACCCTGTGCCGTCTTCCCAGACCCAGCTCCCTTCCGGGAGTATCCCCTCTGGGTTGGTCAAGGCTGGAGGGGACACGGGTGACCCCACACTGCTGGCTCGCTCACCCCCTCACTGTCCGTCCTTCCTCTTCTCCATCTGCAGACAAACAAGGCTGTGGCACAGGGCGACTTCCACCAGGCCAGCACCAGCTCCCGGCGTGCCCTCTTCCTGGCTGTGCTGTCCATCACCATCGGCACAGGCATCTACGTGGGCGTGGCCGTCGCCCTCATCGCCTACCTCTCCAAGAACAACCACCTGTGAGCTTCCCACGGGCACCAGGAGGGACCGGCGTGTCAGGGGCTGCTCGGCAATGGCAGACTGCGCCTGAGGGTGGAGTTTGCACCATGACTCCCCGTTTCCTCCTTTAACTCTGTTGTCATAGCACTGAGTGGGCTCAGCACACGTGGGCTCAAAGCCACTGGCCTCGGGGCTGTCTGGGACAGGTCCAGCTAGTGGATGACAATGCACCGTCTGCACAGCTGCCATGCCTCAAAGGCCACTGCATTAGCAATATACAAACAGTTAAAAAAAAAAAAAAGTATTTATTTTTATGGAACATGGTCAAGGTGCAATAGGCTGAGGGCAGGGGACATCCGCTCTGCTGTCGGTGGCCGTCTGGCTTCTCCACGTCCCCAGCATCCATGGAACTTTTCTCCCAGAAGAAAAGGAAATGGGTCTGGGGACAGAGAGCACAGAACATCTGTGGGGCACCCGGCATCACCATCTGCAGAAGGGTCAAGCCCTGAGGACATGAAGCCAGAAAGACACAGCACCCGTCCCAGGCCCCTCACACCCTCCACGCTGGCCTGAATGTGTTGCTCCACAGCCCCCGCCGCAGCAGTGCGCAGCCTCAAGCTATCAGGGAGGCAGTCACGGTGGGCACCCCAGGCTCCTTGAAAGTGGCCCCACATTGGTACCAGGAACTGGAGGCAGAGGAGCCAGGAAGACACTGGTGCCCCTGACGTGACCGCCCTTGAGGGGCTCGCCCAGTCTTAGGCAATGACGACAACGCCAACTCCAGACTCGAGGCGGGCCTTACTCTGTAGACTCAATGAATCGCTATTTTCTTGTCATTTTTTAAGTGCAACTCTGGCTTTACACTGCTTCAGTTACCAGATGAATGCTGAGAAATAAGTCATCACAGACATCTTAATATCATCTCCCAGCTGTTTTATGGTGTTCATTATTTAACAAAAGTTATCTTTTAGCTTGTGTGTGTGCAACTTTTCTTTCTGGTGCGCAGTGGTGGTGAGGTTCCCTTCTACCAGATCACAGGAGGGAATCCCGACAGCCCTGGCTGCTTCCATGCCACCCTGAGCCATGTTAGTGAGTGTCACCCTGGTACCCTCATAATGCAGAAGCCCTGGCTCCAGGTAGGGTCCACAGGAAGCATCTGAAACTTCCTTCTGCCTGGACCCTGGCACCCCAGCCTAGGGTCCTGGCAATGGGCCTGATGCAGCCTGGGGAATCCAGGGTGCAGTAAAGGTGAGATTCCCCTTTCCTGGCCCGGGACCGCTGGTCAGACTACCCCCACCTGCCACCTTCACCTGACCCTTGCACACTTGATATTATAGAAGTTATTAGCAACAGCTTCCTGAGTCAGATCCCAGCTCCATCTTGCATTTGTCACCCAGAAGGTGAAAAATCCTAAGTCCTCTACATCCTCCCAATGAAGACCACCTAGAAGCCCAGGCATCCTGGATATCCAGGTAAACACCCAACACCCACAGCTTGACAGAGAACAGGGTTATTTTGGTTCATGTTTGTAGAAATTTCAGTCCTTACATGGTCGGCTGGCTCCAAGTCGGGATGGCAGAGGAGCCTGGCTGAGGAATGCTGCTCACGCAGGGCAGCCACGAGCAGACAGCAGAGGGAGGAGCGAGAGAGGGAGATGCACCCTTCCAGGCTGAGCCCAGCGACTGTCCCTTCCAACCAGACCCCACTCCCAACACAGTCAGCTGTGACCCCTACTCTCCAGTCACCTTTTAAAGCCCCACCTTGGAGCACGTGCAGCTTTGGGGGCAGTCTCAACCCAAACAATAACGCCGGAGAGCCAGAGGTCCTGGCCATAGAGGGAGGCGTGGGCCCAAACCAAGCTGGGGTTGAGTCCAGCTGTACCTCTTTCCAGCTGTGCGGTCTTGGATACAGGTCCTGTACCTCTCTGACCTCACTCTGGGACAGGGCAGTCAGTAGGTTCCCCGTGCAGGATTGCTCGGGACACTCAGGGCCTGGAGGGCAGGTGTACATAGATGAAGCATCCTTGGGAGGCCAAGCACAGCTTGCTCAGGTCTTTCCATCTTTCCTCATGACCTCTCAGGCCTCAGCCATCATGGACTGTTATATAAAACGAGCCTCTCTGAGTTGTAATCAACTCTCTCCTGAGTTGATCCATCACAGCTCAAGTCCAGAGCCCACAGCTACAGCTCTTTGGCTATGGCGCTGAGTAGAAACCGCGGCAGTGCGCCCTGCCCAGGGAGGAGGGCCTCACCCCAGAGCTGTGGAGACTCTGAGGCTCCAGTTGCCAGGCAGCTCCCTGTGTCCCCACCGTGTGAGTCATCATGGGCAACATCTGTTGACCTGTGCAACACAGAACCGGAGCCCGGGGAGGCACCGTGCTGTCTCTGCTCTTAGCATGCCGGGGTCAGAGCAGCCAGAGGGGTGCAAGGCTGGCCGTGATGTTCCCAAGCATGGCCTCCAGAAAGCTCCTTCTGAGGCTTCAGACTTCAGCTGCCCAAGGCCAGGGCTGGGCCCTGCCACCCTGCACTGCTGGTCCAAAGGTTCTGCTCATTCCTGTTGAGTGATGGTGGAAGCCAAACCCTCAAGCTCATGGGCCTGCACACAGTTGCCACCCGTCCCCACAAACTCGCAGCTTGAGGCATGAACGTGTCAGTCCACTGAGCACACGTAGGGCAGGACATCTCAGGCCCCACAGGAGTCAGGACTGCAGGGCTGTGATGTCTGGGATGCGGGGCACCTGGGGACTCTAAAGATTTCCCCAAATCCACAGGAAGAGCAGAGGGTGCTGGAACAGACTGGGGAAAAGGCAGCACACTCTGTCTCTGGGGGCTCAGAGGGCAGCCTCCAGGATGGACTGGGAGCCACAGACTGTGTGGGTGGATTCCTTCCAGTTTGTTGTTGCTGCCAGCACCGCTCTTACCCCTGGCTGCTTTGGTTTGTATCTGAAAACTTCTGGGGCTGACAGGTTTCTCAAAGAAGCCTCCAGAGGACCAGCAACAGGGAGATGCAGACAGGGCCGAGCACCTGATCTCAGGCTCTCTCTCAGATCGTTTCTCACATGGGCTGTCACCGGTCCATGGCTACTGTCACGGCCATGCTTGCTGGAGGATCTGGTGGAGGGAGAGTTTCACAGCGGGGTAATGCCAGTCTTACAGGACAGCACAGGGACAAAAGTACAGACTGGGCATGGTGCCCACAGAGGTGTGGGCTAGGCCAGGCCAGAGGCCACTCTCATCCAGGGGCATGCTCTAAGGGCTGAGAGGCAACCCCAAAACGGACCCAACCTCTCCTCCAGGGACATTGCCAGCCTTGCCCTGACCCTACTCTCTCCATAGTCTCAGTTCTGAAGCTAACCGTTCACAGATGCAGCCCTTTTAGTCCAGTGAGTCCACGCCGCTAGGACCCCTGGGGCCTGTGGGCCACCTGCCTCTCCCACTTATCCAGCTCCTAGAAGAAACAGAGATCCCAAGGCCGCCCAGTCCTGGGTGGTGGGCCCACTTCCCCAGGGAGGTCACTGAGTGGCTACAGTGGTCTCATCACTCACCAAAGTGTCACCCACTGAGGTGGGCAGAGTCAGGCAAGATCTCGCTTCCCATGGCCATCAAGATCACCATGAATGGAGTAAGGCAGAGCCTGCAGCATCAGCTCGGTGCTGGCCCTTTAATCCCAAGGTGTAGACATCATTCTCAAATTAGCCACAGGTAGATATGATGATGGTCCTTACAGGGTGAGTGGAAGGTGAGGTGGTTGCCAACTGCCCAGCTCTCTACAGATGTCATCTCTGCCATCCCAGGTCAGTCCATACCCGGAGGGAATGCCACGGCTTGGAGAGGTGACGAGCCTATCCCAGGTCACACAGCTAATAAAACCAGAGCTGGCCTCTGCTCTGTGTGAATCCAGAGTCCGCACTTACTGGCTACAAACTCAACGTGGGCTTCATGGTGTAACTCAGTCTGCTTGCTTCCATTCAGCACACGACAGAGGGATGGCTCTCTGGTTCTCTGCAGGTATCACACAGGTCTGAAACCCTGGGACAAAAGAGACCTGGCCTACTCCCTCCATGGTCCCATGCTGGGCCTTCTGCTCCCCTCCTCTTTCATGGACAGAGTTGATCAACCTGAGAACATCAAAGCCCTGCTTCACATCCAAGGGAAAGCAGGAGGGGCAGCTGCGTGTCTAGAGGACCATCGGGTCACCCAGCGCTGTGGTGGGCCCATCACGTGCCCCTCCTCTGAACTCCCACTACCACCTGCCAAGGGAGGTTAGGGTTCAGTATTTCCACTTCTCAATAGAGAAACTGAGGCTTCTCAGGCCAGCACTTTTCCTGGATGGCAGAGCAAGTTCATGGTGGACCAGGGCCAGGGGTCCTGTCCACGCAGCTCCAGCAGGAGGATGGCTCCCCCACTGGAACTGCTGCCCTGCATCAGGCAGACAGAAAGACCTGGGCTCCCGTGCCTGGAGGCACAAGGCCGTCAGAGGGCAAAGGTGCACCCAAGGAACAAGCCCTCCTGAGACACAAGAAAGGGACAGCATGCTTCTGAGCATCCTGAGGTCTCCTGAGGGTTTGCTGGTGTGGCCATGACAGTGGCACAGACCTCAGCTCAGACAACAGAAGCTCATTTCCCCACGTGGAGCCGGAGCCAAGTCAAGGTGGTCACCTCAGGGCTGGTGTCCCAGGGCCTCTCTCTTGGATAGCCGTGTTCTGTGTCTGCGTTCATGCGCACGTGTGTGTGTGTTTGCGTGCGCATGTGTGTGTGTGTGTGTGTGTGTGTGTGTGTGTGAGTGTGTGTGCGCATGCACACTCCAGCTGGACACAGCAGTGGGTGAGTAGAGGATGGCTGGAAAGGTGGAGCTGCTGAGTGAGCACTCCTGTGCTCACGGGGTGCCGTGGAAGCAGCCCAGAAACACTCTGCAGCCAACATGCACAGCCTGCGAAGGTCCCACCTCCACAACCCAAGGGAAGAGCCCCAAAGTCTCCTCGGCTGCTGTCACCATAACCTGTGTGGGCCCTGTGCCCACGCTGAAGCTGTGAGCAAGCGGTTTTGGCCAGCCACCAACACCAGCATCTGAGCTGCAGCCCTCTCCTTCCCACAGCCAGTGAGCAGCCTCAGGCTTCTCCCTGGCAGGGAACCAGCAGCCACTGACCTGCCGCTTCTTGGGGATCCTCCCGCCTCTCCGACTCCCCCTGCTAGCTCACAAGCATCTCTCCCACCCTGTCCCCTCCCACTAGTGCCCCTGCCTGAGAACCCAGCCTGCAGCAGCCCTGAGCAGGGCCTTAGGAAGAGGACTCCAATCTGGGCAGGGTGGGACTCAAAGAGGCGAACTAGACACCAGGATCACTGAGCAGCGGCAGGCTGGCCCCAGAGACCAGGACCCACAGTCTTGCCACTGGACCTCCACCTTCCTGTGGCGCCCCCTGCTGGCTCCCCAGCTCCTCACACACTGTGCTCTGTTTGCCGCACTTCTCAGTAGAGGCCTGTGGCGTGGGTGGGAGTGTTGTGCTTCGGAGGCTGCAGTCTTTGTCAGACCGCACTGACTTATCTGGGTGAAGACAAGTGTGGCAGGCTTGGCAAGTTTACTCAGAATCCATGGCTTAGGGCAAATCTTGTCTCTCCCTATGAGAGCGCAAGGCTTGTGTTTGCAGGTGGCCCCTCTTAGAGACCCACAGAGGAAAGGTGCAGGTCATGTTCACCGTAGATGCTTGCAGGGCTGAGATCTGGGTAGCACCACGGCTGGTGACTCCGCTGTTTTCCACCTGTGGTTCCCCGCAATGTTGAACTTGCTGGTGTCATTCATGATCAGGGGACACACATCTCATCCAGACTGGGCTCAGCTGCCCAGAAGCACAGCGGAGTTAGGATCGTGCAGCCGGGAAATCAGCTCTTACTTCTTCACTTACCAAAGAGGAAAGCAAACACTGTTTTCAGGCTGAAAGTTAGAAGAGCAAATTTGACACTGGGAAAATGACCCAAGCTGGGCTCCCACTCTCAGGGAGTCCCAGCCCCAGCGAGATGGGGATGCCAGTGAAGCCCTGAGCAGGGAGACCCTTCCCCAGCAGCTGGGAGCAACCGGAGGCACAGCGAGCCCCGGTCCTCGCCATCCCTCGGCCCAGCCACCTTCCCTGTACCTGGGCTCTCCAGGCACCCGCTCCTTGGCTTCTGTACAGAGCATCCCAGACCCAGTCACTCTGCAGAGATCTTGTGCTGCTGCCCAGGTTGGATTCTGCTGGGGCTGTGCACCCTAGGGACTGGGCTGGAGTGAATCAGGCCTTGGGCCAGGATGGCTGGGGCTGTGGGAGCCCCTGTAAGCACAGCTCCCCAGGTCCTCCCTGGGCCTGGGAAAACCATCTGGAAGCCTTAAAGCTCCACAGTGATTCTGGGGAGCAGCCAGGTACAGGACCTGCCCTGGGAGGACCGCCAAGGCCAGGGCTCTAGGACGCCTGCCAGATGCTCAGTGCCCATACCCTAAGAGCAGCAGCTGTCCTGCCCCACTCTCCACAGCTGGCTCACACTCAGCATGCACCTGCTGAGTCTGTGGCCACAGTGAAAGCTGAGGAGTTACTGCTCCGTAAATCTAGAAAAATGCAGCATAGCATTGCCAAAGCCCATCTTCTCTCTGCTTCACAGCCAGCTTCCTTTGGGGAGGGGGCTCTAAATCCACAGTGTCTTACAGCATCTGCCAACCCTGCCACCACCCAGCAGAGGCTGCAGCACTGCACTGTCCACACAGCTGCTGCCTCCTGAGTCCCAGCCGCTCCAGCAGGGCCACCTGCGATTGCTGGGTGGCGCCGTGACCCAGCAAGGTTTCACTTGCCCCAGCCTTTGCTGCAGGTCTCCCTTCCTCCTCCTCACCCTGGCCCACTTTCCCTTCTGACTCCAGTTGTCTTCCTCAAAAGCTCTCTGCACTGAACTTCCTCAGTCTCCCCCACTCAGGCAGCCCGTGGTGGAGCCCAGGGGGAATGAATCCTGGGGCAACGCTGTGCCAGGGAAAGCATGCTCTGCACAGACGCCAACATCCTGCTCTCCCCTGGAGCCAAGAACAGGAAAACACATAGCAAATGACCCTAGTTACATAGGCCTGTGACTGCTGAGCCTCAGCAGGTGATGAAATAGAGCTGAAAACATGTGGAGACTCGCATGTCCATTCATTCATTCATTCATTCATTCATTCATTCCTATAGAAATTCATTCAACAGTCAGCAGGCTATTTGTATCATTGACAGCCCTAAAAGGTTCGCCTTCACCGGCCTGCAGGAAACATCTGATAGAGCGGCTGGGAAACCCGGATGGCCACACACCTTCTTCAGTTAGGAGTACAGGGACACCGAGGCTCCGTGGTTGGTGCCACCCCACCTGGCATGCCCTGGCCACATCCACAGTTGGGCAACAGTGCTGGTGACATCTAGATGGCTCCCTGCTGTCCCTGTGTGGCAATACAGGCAGGGAGCTTCTTGGCGTGCATCTCTCCCCCTACGGCAGGACACATCGGCCTGCGTGTCGGGACTCGCTGACACCTGCTCCACTGACAAGGAGAGCTTGCAGCAGGTGCGGTCCCCACATTAACCCCAAACTTCCACTCTCTGGCTCCATTGGCGAGCTCCCCACTATGAGAACCTGTTGCTGGATGGGCCTGGTGAGCATGACGTCCCAAACAAAGAACTGAGCCTCACACACAGAAGGACCAATCAGCATGAGATTCATTTCAAGAGGAGAGACAAGAGTCAGCGAACGCAGCAAAGGTGCACTGCACAGGGAGCTCACAGCCCGACAGAGGCAGCACCGGGTCTCTCAAGGTCGTGGTCTATGCAGGGACCTACAGCTGGGGTCGACAGGACCTGTGGCCCGGCAGGTACCCGACTCCTGTCAGGAGAGTTTCTGACCACATAAGGCTTTTAGAGGAAGTGTCGTGGCATCCAAAGCCATAGGGTAGGGGGCAAAACACAATGCAAACGGGGTTGGCCACAGGCTTGGGTCTTGTACTTTTGGCTTTGTGCATGGCTGGGGGCCCCAGGGGGACAAGGTGGCCTTTACCTGTCGGTTTTCAGGTCTTCTGACATAGTTGTCTTTGCTCTGTCTGGTTTCTTGGTTCTCATCCCACAGCTTTCTGTTCTTATTTGTCCTTGCTCTACCAACTGCCTTGAACTTTTTAGAACCCTTAGGACAGGGCCAGAGACAGGGCCACAGGCAGAAGCACCAGCAGCCCTGTGTCCCGCACAGCCCCGCCACCTCTGAGCCTCTCCCTCCCTGAGAGGTGAGACGATGCTTCCCCACCCCCATGGCAGTCACACGAGGCTGGGAGCCGGCAGGAACACAGGATGCATCACAAACCAGAGGCTGGGAATCAAGGCCTCTTCCATGGGCCTTGGTCTCCTCCGTCCTGCTGTCCCTGGTGGTGCTGCTCCTGGAAGCTGCTGCAGCCGTACAAGGCCCTGAGGCCGTTTGTGTCCTCCTGCTTCCTCAGTGGAGGCCTGGCATTACGCTGGGCACAGGCTATGGGAGTTAGATGGCAGGGCAGAGCCCTGTGGCCATGGCAACCTCATCACAGCGCCTCTTGAGGCTGATTAGGGCACATTTACATTAATTAAAAGTGCAAACATCTTCCTCCAGGCTTGGACAGGCTCCAGGCTGCTGGCCCTGCAAGCAGAGAGCCCGGGCTCTGCTCCTACCCACCAGCCCTGTGCCCAGCGTCCTCCCCCAACTCCAGCTCCTGACCTCTGGCTCACCGTTAGGCTGTGATAGGGCCCTCACGCCCAGCTCTCCACCGTATCAAGGGTCCCTCTTCGGTCTGAGCCCCAACAGTCTGATGCTGTGCAAAGACACAGGCATGAGCGTTCTGGAAGTGGGAACAAGGGCCACACCCTAAAGAGGTCCCCCAGAAGGGCCCTCACTCACATGAGGACACTGGGGGTCCTGGGGCGGGGACAGCATGGAGGACGAGCAGGAGCCCCAGCCCTGGTTCCCTGCAGGACGTCTCCCCCAAGAGCTGCCCCTGGCTACGCAGAGGGCATAGAGGGCAAGCATCCCCTCAGTCAGCAGGACAGGAGCAGCCTTCCCTCCGCCAGACCCCCAAGCTGCAGTCTCCCCAACGAGATTCCTGCTGCAGAGGGTCTAGTCCACACCCTGCCTCCCTGAGCCACCACCACACCGTGTGTGTCATCATGGACGTCACCCTGTGAGTCACCCCACGGTGGCCTGCTCTGGCCACTTGCTCTTCTGTTCCTCATGACACAGCCTCCAGCACCATTTCCAGGGGTCCAGAGGAGTGCGGAGCCAGCAGTGCACACAGAGGCCCTGGGTGGAGCAGGCCAGTCCTCCCCTCTGGTGTACACAGGTTGGCGCCACCTTCCTTCATCTGGTACTGTGCTGGCCAGGCTCACTGGTGCCCACCCTGTGGTGCCTCACACCAGCTGCTCCCTCACAGCATGGGGCCAAGGGCCGAGGGCCTCATCCACAGCAAATGGCCTCCACCAGGGCCTTCCAAGGGGACATGGGTCAGTTCCTTGCTTGTATCACACTCTAATATCCCATCCTAGCAAGCTGTTCTGGTCACTTTCCTCCTCACTGGGACAAAATAACCAACACCCAAAACTAGAAGGAGCACAGGTTTGTTTCGGCTCACAGTTCAGAAGGTTCAGTCCATGCCCACAGGCTTCAGCACTTACACCATACAGCAGAAAGGCCTGGTGGAAGAGCACTGCTCTTGTCATGGTGCACAGGAAGCAGAGGGGGAAGGGAGGAGATATGGAGGGAGCTGACCTCTACCGAGTCACACCCCAGAGACCCATCTTCCAACAAGACCCACCTCCTGACAGCAAGTCAGTGGCAGCCCCCATAAACCAAATTCTTCCAGGTGTCCCCACCTATGAGTACATGAGGCCTGTGGGGGACATTTTGTTTCTAAACCCTAACACAAGCCACAGAGCTATGGGGACCCCAGGCCCCACTGCCCCATGCCTCCAACCTGAGTCCATACTAGGTTTTGTTCACTTGTCCTTTTCCCAGTCAGTCCTGGGAATGAACTACTTCCCCTACATCGAAGTAATTATCAGAGAACTGCCTTCTGAATCAGCCTCCTTGGAATATTCTCAAGGAAACAGTTAATTAAAGGTTCAGAAATGTCATTATCATGTAAGACTCACTTGCCTAAGTTATTAGACTGAAAATTAATTAATTCTTTTAGTCATATCTTAATGGCAGAGGAATTCAATTCTTTGAATAATATGACACATTTCTGCTGAAGACTGACAGCTTTGGGCATTAGTCACCTTTCTCATTTCAGAAAATGTCCTCCACTCCACTTTTATTAGAAGTTCATGGTGGAGGGATGGGCCAACGCCTCCAGCGGGAGGGAACTGTGGGCCACCTCTGGAGATTGTTGATACCTCCATAGGGGAAAAAGGGCCAGGCAGTCCCAAAGGGTGCATTTGAACTCAGCTTCTTTCTGTCTCTGGCCTCTCCCGCTTTCTCACCCAACGCTGCCGGTTTTCCGGGTGCCACTGTGCACACGGGAGTGTTATCCGCATACAGTGACTGCCGTTCGGCTCCCAGTGACTTTCCACTTCTCATTTTCTGTCACCAAATTCACCAACTTGTGCTTTCATGGTACTTAATTTTTTGTCTTGCCATTTTTTTTCTTTCCGTCTTCCCTTTTCTAAAGCTAATTTCGTCTCTTTTATTCTTTGTGCCTCAATGCGTGCCTATTTCTTTCTCTTTCCTCTTGTGAACAAGGCATCTGTTGAAGGCATGGCCTCCACTATATGACAATATTTTTAGTGTTTTCTGGACTGTGAAGCTGGTTTCACTCGTCGTGGTCAGGGAATCTGGTGCTTGGTTTTAAGAAAGGATTGAAAGCTATTGCAGTGCTTTTCCTAACAGTGGGCAGGAGGCAGCTTTGGGCAAGGCCAGAGACATGCGGGCTTCTTGCTCTCCTGTGAGCTCCTGACGACCCATCCCATGGCCTCTGGAGCGGTCCTCACACTTGGCCTGTGTCTCTGCTTTTCATCAGCTTTGCAGGGTTATCAATTGTACTGGTCTTAAACCACCTTTCGTTTTGTTGATTATTTCTATCACATGCATGTTTTGTATCTTGGTAGTTATTTAATTAATTTTCACCCTTATTGTTTTCAGCTTTCCACTTATTTGGGGTTTAATTTGCTTCGCTCCCCATCCCCCATCCCCCACAGGACCGGGGATTCAATCCAGGGCCTTTGCAACTGAGCTCCATCTCCAAGCCTTTTTCATTTTTTTAAATTTGAGACAGGGTCTCACTAAGTCATTAAGTTGCCCAGGCTGGGCTCAAACTTGGAATCCTCCTGTCTCAGCCTCAGAATGCTAGGATTATAGGCATTGCCACCATACTCAGCTAATTTTGCTATTTTTGTTTGTTTGTTTGTTTTGTTTTTCCAGTACCGGGAATTGAACTCATGACCTCACGCTTGCCAGGCAGGCGCTGTTCTATTATTTTTATAATTTCTTGAAATGGATACTTACATAATGAATTCCAGCCTTTAGTCTTCCCTTAATATATGTTCTTAAGGCTATAAATGTCCCAATAAGCACGGTTTTAGCTTCAACCCACAAATTTCAATATGTTAAATTTTAAACTTCAAAATGTTTGCCTACGCTTGTGATTTCTTCTTGTTCCCTGAGTTATTTCAGAGCGTGTTGAGTAATCTCCAGATGTGTGGGGATTTTCTAGTGCTCTGTTATTGTTATCTGTGTTAATTGGATGTTAATTTGATGTAGGCACAGAGCACATCCTGAATGGCCTCAGTCCTTTGGGATTTGGGGCACAGCTCTCTGCCTTGCCACAGCCGCCCCACATGCCCGGGGCACATCCGCAGCAGGCAGGCAGCTTGTGTCTGTGACATCAATAGAGCCAATGTCCCATCCTGCTGCACAGACGGTCTGCTTCCCTGGGGACCACTTGTCTGCTTGCCAGTCAGTGACGAAAGAGTACTGAAGCCCCTGCCACCTTGCGGGCTGTGTGTTCCACCTTTCGGTTCTGTCGATGAGAACCCTATTTTTTGAAGTTGTATTATTCAGTATATATAAATTTAGAATTATTGCATATCCTTTATCATTAAGTCCTTTATGAGTCCTTTATTAAGTGCTCCTTTTTGGCAAACGTTTTGTACTTTAAAGTGTAGATTGCCTAACAACAACTAATACGCCTATGTATGATTTCTTCACATTACGGTTTTATTCATATGTTTCTTATTCTTTTGCCTTCAGACTTCTATTTCTCCAAATTTCAGGTGAGTCTCTGGTAAGCAGCATTACTTTATTTTTTTTTTTATGCAACCCAAAATCTTTGGTTTTTAATTAGAAAAGTTTAGCTATGTATATTTGATGAAGTAATTGATAAGTGTGGAATTAATCTACCCATATTTCTAGATTCTATCAACTCTATTTCCTGTCATTTCTACATTCATCTCTTGTCTGTGTTGTAGATTATTTTTTATTATTGGTTTGAGAGTTACGCATTATTAATTCTGTTTCTAGGAACATGAGCACTTGAACTCTTCAGTTGCCATGTGTGTTTATTCATGATATATTTTAAGCCCTACACACATTCTTATGTAGTCAATATTTATTTAAATTTCCTTATATTTACTTGTTTTGTGTTCATCTTTGACCAAATTCACAAGCTTGCACCAAGGCCCCTGTTCCTCTCCCTTTTAACGTTTACTTTTCTGTAGGTCTGCCCTGGATCCTTCTGGTGTTTGTGTGGGTGTTTCCTAAAGCATCCGCCTTTGACATTCTTTGGACTTTTAGTGGACACAGATTTCTGCACTGGGAGCTGTTTCCTTTCGGCAGCTTGAAGATGACATTGCAGCCCATTCTAACCCCACTGTTGCACTGAAAAGGCAGGCTGAAGCATATGCTTTTCTCTGGATACTTGAAAGCTGGAGTTTTCTTTTCTATGAGGCACCCAGGGGCAATTTTCTTTGTACTCGGAGTTTGTATTTGTTGAATCTGGGTGTCAGTGTCTCTAACCAGGCCTGCCAAACTTTCAGCAGTTATCTCTTCAGCTATTTCCTGTGCCCTTTCTTTTTTCTCATTTTTTTTTGGACTTTCATTGCCTGTGTTACATTTTTTCCACATGCCCTAAGACTCTTAAGATTATTTTTCCTGTTTTTAACGTTTTTGTCTCCATGCTCCAATCTAGATATTTTCTTCAAATGTATCTTTTAATTCACTGTCTATTTAAATGTGTCTAATCTGCCATAAACTCATTCATTTGATGCTTCTTATAGCCTGAATTTCTGCTAAAAGTCTCCCTCTGCTCTTGTTTTCTTTAACTAATGAAGCAAATTTATGTTAAGATCTGTATCTAAGAGCTCCAGTATCAGATCCAGCAGGACCTGTTTCCAAGACCTTGTGCTGGTGCCCCTGTTACTGCTGCATCTCATGCAGGTTGTCTTGTGTCCTTTATATTAAATTTTACAAAACCCTCCCCTTTGATTTGCAAGTTGCTGTATTAGAGAGGGTTGATATGTGGTTGCAAGTCTTCCGGCTCTGGCATATATGAGGATATCTTCTTTTGCTTCCACCTTAAACAACTGTCCAGAAATTTAATTCTTTGATTAGTCTCTTCATTAATGAACAGTAATGCCAAGCGTGGTGGCACACGCGTGGAATTCCAGTACTCAGGAGGCTGAGGCAGGGAGATCATTGTGAGGTCAAGGCCAGCCTGGGCTACAAAGTGAGTTTAAGACCAGCCTGATCCTCATAGTGAGACCCTGTCTCAATAAGAGAGAAAAAAAAAATGAACAGTAACACATTGCCTTACTCCCTGCTTACGGTCAACATTTCTGGAGGGAAGCCTGAAATCAAACTGATTTTCCCTTTTTTGTGTATCTTATAATTTTTTTTACACAAAACCCCTTTATTTCTTTATTTTTGAACTCTGAAATCTTTGCAGGAATATTTTTCTTGACAATTTCATCCTGAAGCTGGTTTTCCACACACTCACACATCCCTTCTAATTCTGTCCACTCAAGCTGCTGTATTCTAGAAATACCTTTCACATATCTTTTCTCTTCCATTTTCTGAATTTTCTAGTTCTTGACCATGATTTGCATATGTGTCATTGGACCTCCTTTAACATTTTTCTTTAATCATTTTTACCTCTGTTCTTCTCCAAGCATGTTATCCATACTCTGGACTGTGATTTTTGACGTGTCTCTTATTTTTATCTCTGTGAAACTCACGGGACTTTTATTTTTATTAAAATTTCATTTTTTTTAAATGTCTATCTATTTTTAACTCACCAGACTGATATTGTTTCCCTCTGGTATTCTATTCTACTTCCTTGTACTGTTTTCCTCACTAGTGCTTAGTGCATCAGTGAGGTGTCTGAGAGAAACACAAACCACATCAAGTGTCCACCTGGAAATGATTCAGCATAAAATATTGCTGACCAGGTGCTGGAGAACTGCATGAGAAAGGGGAGTGCAGAGAAGCAAGGTGACAAGGTCCGATGTGAGCAGGGAGGCACTGGCAGGAGCTTCCTAGAGCTCCAGATCTGGGCTGCTTCATGGTAGATGCTGGATTCCCATGCTCCAAAGGGTTCCACTGCCTCTGACCAGATATCAGGGGTCAGGGATGGAGATAATGGTGAAAAGGACGTTAAAATATTAAATAAAGCCTGCCAAGAATGCCTGCCAAAACCAGATGGACATGTCTGAACATGCCTGATAATGGGACATTTCTTCCTTTGTGTAACCCCATGCTTGTTTAACTGATGGCCTTGTAATGTAATTGGAGATGTTTAAACTCCCTTAGCAACCCATGATGTCACCCAACCCTCCAGTCAAAATGCACCAAATCTGCCATTGTACCTCCCTAGTTGCTCTCCCTATAAAAGTCCCAAAATCCTGCTGGGCAGTGCTCTGACTCTTTAGGAAAGATCCCAGTCAAGCCCACCAGTGTAATAAACTGCCTTCTAAACCTTCTCAGGTGTCTCTGACCACTGACCTTGGGAGGAGGCTGCAAAGTACGCCCCCCTCGGCAAGGTGCAGAGAGGTGGCCATGCTGGCTGGGCTGGTATATGTTAGCAGTTGTGCTTCCTTCTCTCAGAAGTGCCCAGTAAGTTCTTTATTTTTCATGTAAGTTATTTATTTTTATGAAGTCCAATATATTTTTCTTTGATTTCTTGTACTTTTCATGTCATATCCAAAAATCAGTTGACTAATTCAAGATCATGAAGCTTTTACCTATGTTTTCTTCTCGGGGTTTTATAGATTTAGCTCTTATATTTGGGTTTCTATCCATTCTGAGTTAATTATTGTATGCCACTTGAGGTGAAGTCCAACTTCATTCTTTGCTTGTGGACATTTGATGTCCTAGCACACACTGTTGGGAAGATTGTTCCTTCCACAGTCAGTGGCCTGGACCGCCATGTTGAAAATCCAGTTGTCGCAGATGTATAGGATCATTTTATTCCACTGATCAGGACATCCATCCTTCAACCAGTAACAGTGTCCAAAATAGAAAAGTGTGAGTCTTGCATTTTTTCTTTTTGTTCTTTTGTAAAGATTAATCTGGGTAATCTAGATCCCATTTCTTTGAATGTTTTAGATCACTTTCTGCATTTCTGGAAAAAAAAGTTGAAATTCTAGTAGCATAAGTACATTGACACTGTAAACTAATTTGTAGATCACTGTGTTTTCAACAAATCCTGTCCAGTGCCCAAGCAGCTGTGGGTAGGAAGTCTTCCATTCCCAGCTTGCTTTACTCTTCATCATGCAAGAGCATTATGTGGAGAGTGTCTTTCCGTGTCGGCTGAGATTGTCACATGGTCTTTACCCTTTACTAGCCAGCACATTACTTTTTATGGGGAGCCACTCCTCAGTGTCTTGTTGAGGAATTTGGCATCTCTATTCCTAAGATATACTGGGACACACTAGCACACAGTTTCCTAGTGTGACATTTGGTTTGGTTCTAGGGTAATGCCAGCCTTGTACACAGTTTCCATCTGTTCTGCGATGTGGAAGCATCTCAGGATTGATGCTGATTCTTCTTGGGTTGGATGGCGAGATCCGCTGGAGAGGCCATCTCTGGGCTTCATCTGTGGGAGGTTTGCTTTTTTGCTATTGTTTGTTACTCTTCCACCCCTTTACTTGTTATTAAGTCTGTTCTTGATCCCTTTTGGCAGTTTGTGTCTTGTTAGAAATTTGCCCATTTCATTTGGATTATCCAGTGTGTTGATAAACTTTTCAGAGCGTATCCCCTTATAATCTTTTTTGTGTTTTATGGTTTATAGAAATGTGTCCCTTTTCATTCCTTTTTTTTTTTTTTTTTTTTTTTTTTTTTTTTTTTTTGGTTTTTTTCTCCGGTACCGGGAACCAAACTCACGACCTTGCGCTTGCCAGGCAGGCGCTTTTGCCGCTGAGCTAAATCCCCAGCCCCCTTTTCATTCCTGATATAACAGTTTGAGTCTTCCCTCTCTCTTCTGGGCAATCTAGCTACAAGTCTGTGAATTTTGCTAGTGTTTTTCAAAGAACCAATTTCTGTTCTGCACGTTTTCTCCTTACTTGTACCATCTCAGGGTGTTGTGTTCTGTTCAGCTGTGTTCTGTGCAGTTTCATTTGTTTCCCCACAGTCACATTCTCCCTGCTGTGGCTCTGGAACTACCGTTCACCTTATTTTCACTTTCTAAGGTGGACTGGGTTATTGACCTAAGTTATTTCTGCTTTTTTAATGGAGATATCTATAGCTATACATTTTTCTTTGAGCAGACTTTATTGTATCCTATAAATTCAGACAAGTTGCAGAATTGTATTCATCTCAAAATATTTCCTAGTTTGTCATGACTTTTTCACAGTAACTATTTAAGAATGTGTTGTTTAATTTCCATGTGTTTGTGAATTTTCCAAATTCCCTTGCTATTGATATCTAATTTCCTTCTACTGCATTTAAAGAACACATCGCATGTGATTTCACTCCTTCCACACTTACTGAGGCTTATCCTGGAGAAGGTGTGCATGCCTGTGGTCCAGTGTCCTCAGGTGACTGTCAGATGACTTGGCCTTAGGGTGTTTCCAAGTCCTTTGTCACCTACTGACCATCATCTCCTGCTCAGCTAGTCTCTAAAATGGGGTGTTCAACTACTATGGCTGAGTTATCTAATCCTCTAATTCTGTCCATTTTCTTCATGTGCTTGGGGACTCCGCTGTTTTTATAACAGTTGTATATTTTGAAGCATTTTCCATTTTATCATTATAAAATGTCTTTCATTATCTCTACTAACACTTTTTGCCGTACTATTTTGTCTCATATTAGTGTATCTACTCCTGCACTCTCTAGGGTACTTTCTATATGAAATATATTTCTCCATTCCTTTACTTCAGGCCTTTTGTGTTTTGGAAACTGAAGTGCACCCTCACACCTTCAGTCATGGCATCCCTGCCTCTGTCTGCAGCACCCCTCACCTGACGCTGCTCCCTCCACCAGGGCTTCAAGCCCAGTGTTCAGTCTTGCAGAGAAGGCTGACAAACTCCTGAAACTTCTTCCTCATGTCTTAAGGGAGCACTTAAATTTCTCACACAAAAATATAATTTCTCAGATATTAGAAATATTGACCTTTTAAGATAAAACTGTTAGATCTTTCTTTAGAAGTTATACAGTAGAAAATAAGCACTACAACTTCTTGAAACCACATTATCCATTTAAAAATATGAGTAATCCCCCATCTTAACACTCGGAAATTTCACCACCTCTTTATTTCTGCTGGAGCCATTTCATTCTACTTCCCCTATAGAATTTCACCCTAATGTCATAACCTTTTATGTGTGAAAGTGCTTCATTATCAACAACTTGCAAAATTTTGCAATCAAAGCATATATATGCATTGAAATTATTTTATTTCCTATGACCAAAAGGCTCTAAGTGTTAAATTTTTTGTGGATTGAGTTCTTACAATGCTTATTGCTACATGACACAATAATTCCAGATACTATCATAGAGAAGCTGATAAATTATTGTGCATAAAAGTAAGATGGTGCTGAGAACGTTGGTTCAATTCCAGAAGGAGCTGGGTGTCCCCATCCCTGACCCCACCTGGAGACAGTACAAATAAGGATCCTCCACTACTGAGGGTTCTGTAAGTTGTGTTTCAACCAAGATCTGGTCGTGGATAAAGACTACGTATTTCTACAGTTAAGCACTGGATAAAGACTACTTATTTCTGGCATCAATTCTATTTTCCACTTTTGCTCTCTATAGATGGAAACACTGAGAAAGTTTGTTCACATCTGAGTGTAGTAAAAATTTTGTGACATCAACATCATTTGGTTCTCAGGATGTCTTCTGAGCTTAGCAATTAAACTTGCTTTCAATTTTGTCAACAGCAAAGACATGGAAACCACCCGCCTCCATGGGGACCTGTTGCCCAGACATTTGATTACTGCCCCTCAGTTTCTTGGATTTCTCCTCAAAGGCCTTGTTACCAGATAATCAGAGATCATCACCCTGGCCCATTCTTCCTACATCCAGAGGCACTTGATTAAATCTACGAGGAGGAAGAGTTGGCTCTTCTTTTATCATGTGTCTGGAATATGTTTTCATGAGAACCTTGGGGCTGAGGCTCAGCAAACCCAGACAGCAGAGACCCCACCAGCACCATGTGGACAGACAGCTGGGCCAGCACTGCCTCGCCCAGGCCACTCAAGTTGGGCTTCCTGCTGGGAAGGAATCACCATTTACACAAAGGCACAAATTACATGTTATGAGACATTGCATAAAAATCCCTGGTAGATAAACTCTGAAATGTATCTTCAAGAAAGATTTTTAAGCTCAGTCAAGATTAAAATGGTAAAAAGAAAAAACATAACACAATTAATTCAGATTCATTTTATACTAGAGTATATAAGGGAAGTCTCAGTGCTATTTATCATTACTGAGCTATTGTAATGCAATGTCATATGTAGCTGAATTCATGTAAAATATCTAATAAAACCTTAACTGATCTTTGGTAAAAGTACATATCTGGAAATTTTGAGTTGTCTGGTCTAATTTTGAGAATATCAAAACCACCCATTAAAATATAAATAGCTTCATTGCACATACAGGGTATAACAATCAAGGCTTTTCTTTATATTTAAGGAGACAGCAGGAGAAGCCACTCAGACACTAAGGGTATGGCACCTAGACACAGTTTATTTTTTATTGATGAGAACAATGTAGTAAATGTGTATTTTCATAAAGATGAGCACTGACTATGGCTAAAATTAGAATTTCTCTCCATGGTTTGATAAAATGGGTTTTAAATTTCTTTGGAATAATGTTTACAAAATTTTGATCACTAAACTTTGCTCAAATATCCTGAAAAGAGAAAAAAAAAAAAAGCAGTGACACTTTCCCTGGAAATTCCAGTAACATATAAAACCATGACCTGCCCTAAGCTATAACCCAAATTGTTATTCCAAGTCTGTCTCCCTGAAAACCACACATTGGGTGACAAGCGTGGCTGGGGCCTGGGGACACTGATAACTGGAGGTTCTTGGGGGCACTGAAGCAGCACCTCTCACTGTGACCTCTCAGCTGCACACCCCACCTCACCGCAGTGCAGCCGCTCTGGCAATGCCAGGCGAGGAGGAGGCAGGCTACTGAGGCAGGGCCCATCCCTGCCCTCCACTCAGCCCTTGCTCCCCAGGGCCTGGTCCCTAACAGGCGGCTCAGGCCAGCCAGTAGGATGGCAATGAGGGATCTCCTGGCTCCATACACAGGGGCAGGGAGGGGATCAAGTCTGCTGCTGGGATTGCAGGCCAGTGAGGATCTCCCCCGCATCCTGTGGCACAGAAGTCCGAGTGAAGTTGGTGTGGGCCGAACTCAGGCAGCCTGGTGAGACCCACACCTCTGCGGCTTGTTTCTGGTTACCTGGCATCTCTGCTTCCCACTCTCACCCAGAACCCAGCCATGCTTGTCCCCAAACCATGTGCTGAGTCCTAGGGTGTGGACTACGAGGCCAGACAAGCCCAGAGGCCACAGCAGCAGCCTGTGTCAGGGCCTGATGTGCCTGGCTGCGGGAAGGCAGGGTCACCTATCCTGTACAAAGTACTCTCCCTGGCACGGGCTGATGACACAGCACATAAACTGGGAACGTTCTAGAAAAACAGGGTTTATTTTGGCTCTGGCTCTGGTCTAAGTTCGAGGGCACTGTCCAGTGGCAGCCTTGTTGCTTTGATGCAAGGTGGCACTGGGATCACGTAGGACAGACAGGAGATGCCAGAGACCTTGCTCTCCACTGGAAGTGACCCACTGATCCAGGCACCTGCGAATGAACCAATGTCCACTCCTAAAGGCCCCACCGGCCCCACCGCATCTCGTACAGGGGTAGAGTTTCACCAGGGTTTCCTGCAGGAACAAGCCACATCAAAACCATGGCAATGCTGGGCCCCCAGGCAGAGCCACACTCTCCAGGCTGTGGGTCCCTGGGGACCAGATGGTGCCCCGCTCTCCCGAAGCCATGGTGCCTGGCACATCCTGTCTGCCGCACATACCTGCACGCTGCAGGCTCCTCAAACTTGATTCTCGTGTCAGTCACGCACGAACTTTCATCTCCACTGGTATTTTCTCTCTGTTAATTGAATAATTAATAACCTCAGCATTACCATAATCCCGGCATTATGGGCACCAGGAGGACAGAATCTAATTAGAGGTTAATGTCTGGGGCTCTGAGTCAGATGCTCAAGCTGGCCGAGCTTGTCTGCTGGGGAGGCGCAAACTGTCTCCTTTGGTCCCATTTGCTGTTCTTAGGGCCTGGAAAAGCAGATGAGGAAATGCATGTATTTCTTAGTGACTGTGCACTGCCCTTAGCTCTTAGCCCTTTAGGGAGTGAGTGACACAGCCCAGAATCCCAGGCTACGCTATGGGGCGCTCACAGTAGTTGTGCAGACTCAGGCTCCCCAGGCTGCAAATGCTGAGATGAGGCTCCCAACCTCTCAACCACCAGGGGGCGCTGACCAGCGGGAGTCTGGTGTCACTGCTTTGATGACACAGGGGTCCTGCAAAAGGGAGCTGCTGGCTCTTGGGGACACAATACTGGGAGTAGGGTGCTACCTGAGGGCTGTATCCCTTGTGGTTCCAGGCACATTTGGTCCCAACCTCGCACAGCAGAAGTCCCTCAGAGTCTGAGCACAGCCGTGAGGCCAAGGCTCTGGGGGTCTGAGCAGGTGTCCGGTGGCTCCCTCCCTTCCCACGCCCCCGGGATCTACCTCAGTGTGGGCAAGTGGATGCATGGCCCGACCACAGTGTCTCTGCACAGCTGGCTCGCAGTCAGCAGCCTCTACCACTGGATACTCCGGCTTCATCTCAGTCTCATCCATGGTACGCTGTGCAGACACCAGGCTGGCCCCCTGTAGAAGCAGCAAGGCAGACACGAAGTGGGGCTGCTGCAGACCCAGGAGTCCGTTCTAGCTGAGCAGGACAGGGAAGGGAGAGGGGTGGGGCAGTGCTGAGAAAACTGCTGTGAAGGATTAGATGATGAGGTTGGCACCCGGCTCCTGGCTGATCCTGAGCTGTGGCTCTGGACACACGTGTCCTTGCTCTTGTAAGATGAATGAAATGCTTAGGGACACAGGCTGAGGAGACAAAGACAGAGGAAACAGGGATGGACGGAGGGCAGAGAAGGGCACAAAATAAAATTTGAGATGTGTTCTGCACATGTACCAGCTCCACACAAGGAGTGCAGTCGTTTGCGAATAAAGCATTAGAACTGGGGAAAAATAAACCACAAAAAAAGTGACGGGCAAAATGCAGAGGATGGGTGAACAGGTGAATGGGGAGTCAGTGTGCAGAGCTACATGGTGCAGTTCATTCACTGTGTTTGAAGCTTGCAGGAAAGTTGCAGGCTTAGGACAAAGAACCCCCATTTTCTTTACCCCTCATCGCTGATTGTTTATGTCTTACCCACCACCATCTCCTCTGTGCACACCTAGTATCATTTTATGTACAATTTTCATCGATTATGTCTCAATAAAACCGGAAGAAACTTCTGGAAGTGCAGATGTCATACAAAGTGCTGTTACCCCAAAGCGTAAAACTGAGAACAAATAAAGAGGTAAAGGGGCAGGAGCCGCGGGTGTGCAGGCCATTTGCTGCCCCTGTCCCGGTGTCTGTAGATGGCCACACCCTGAAGCTGTGCCAGGTGAGTAAAACTTACAACTCAGCCTCTCTAACGGGAGGGACAAGGATGGCACTGCCCCATCTGCAAGGTCACAAGTACTGGGCCCAAGGGAGCTGTGGGGGATGGAGGAGCACCTGCACCCCTAGTGTGACATGTGAGCATGAGTGTGTGTGTACTTGTCCCCAGTGCACCGTTAGCCATCCAGTATCCCAGTATCGGGGTCTTGGCCTAGCCCCAATCTCTTAAATGAGTGGACAAGTGGATGGCAAAGGCTTAAATAATAGAGACAAGTGGTATGATTTTAGGGTCGCAGGAAGATCAAACCCTGTAATGGAATTCGAGATTCTATGGGGGTTGAGACAAAGAACTTCTCTGGACTGCCAGTATTTATTGGTTTTCAGATAAAGGGGATTCTGAGGCACGTGTGAGAACTGAGCAGGACCTTGGGAGTCAGTTCAAAGACTTCTCCAAGTAGTAAATTTTGCCAATTAAGAGAATTGTCTTCTCTCAAGGGTTGGCAGCTTTATTACTCTGGAATGGGGGTGTCAGCAGCCCATGTCCTCAGCTCCCTCAGCTGTTGTTATCTTGACTTCAGAGCCCCATGAATATGCTATGTCCCAACACAGCAGAGATCCCTGTATTCAGCAGCTTAACCCTATGTAGCCAGTCTCCCACAGGCCAGGACCCTCACCAGCTGCGTCAGTCCCGGAGCCGCGGCCACGGCTCCCAACTGCCACAGACCACAGTGCAGCCCCGCCCCTCCTGCACCAGGCAGCAGATCCCCCACTGCCTTGCTCCTGGATTGCTGGTGCCCCGGCACTGTGAGGCCGAGGTGGCACCATCCATCATGACTCCCTGGGAGGTGGCAATGTGGATTCAGGTTATGGACAGTATCCATGGAAGGCAGGAAGGGGCTGTGAATTAAGAGAATTCCTCCTCCCTGCTGCCCCAGCCAAGGGTCAAGAAACCAGCGGTCTCTGCAGCCTCTCTGAATGCCAGCTCAAGGCCCCTCACAGACTCCACTGCCATTTCATCCCTATAAAAGAGAGTGCGTGGGCCCTGTGTGGGTCCTGTGTTCCATGGGTCCAGGTCAGGATGCATCCCCAAAGGAGAGACGAGCAGGGCTCAGGGTGGGGAGCAGGCCCAGCAGGTACAGGGCCTTGGGTCCGCATCAGCACCCTGAGCAAGTGAGAGGCCAAACCCCAGAGAGCGCAGCCTCGTTCCTGACCTGCATCCCTCACCACCAAAGAGGAAGGCCGATGATACTGCTCATAGACACCCCCTGCCCTGCTGGGGGCGACAGGGTGGCCCCTCAGTTCCCTGGGGCTAGGTGTGGTCAACCACCCCCGCCTCCTGCTTTCTCTGCCCAATCCAGTACCGCGTGCCATGGTCAGCATCAAGGTGGTGACCCATCCTGCTGCACTGCGCTTGTCCTCTGACACCACCCCGGTCATCCACAGTCAGGGCTCAGCTGGGGGCTCCCCAGCCTGGAGAAGGGGCTTCTCGGAGAAGGACCTCATGAAGGAATTTAATTGGTCTTCTGCACGCTAACCGGGAAGTCACAGCGACTCTGGTTATTTTGATCACAACTTGGAAGTGAGGACTGTGACAGGCTGATCAGTTCTCCAGTTATACTGATGTCAGCATCCCATGGCCACTGCATCTCTGCTCAGGATTAGTAGGGCCCGGCAGACTGGTGCAAGGGGCCCACCTCAGTGAGAAGATGCCCTCTAACCGCGGCCCCTAGAGATGGAGGGCACCACCTGTCACCCACAGAGCCTGGACCTGGCCCAGCAGAGCATCGCTGCCCACACCGCCCAGTGCATGTTGCCCAGGAAACGCGGGCTGTGACTGCCAGCCCAGCATCATCCCCAGCTCCGCCTGCTGTCAGCCACCAACTGGTCCCTCAGAAGCCAGCCAGGCCCCTGCCATCTGCCGTAGCCACAAGGAAAGCAGGGAAGGAAACCAGAACATCCTTGGCTTTTCAGGATCCATAGGCCATGTCCCTATTTCACACTCAAGAAGTGACCACAGCCCACCCAGGGCCAGCCTGGACCTGTCCCTCCTCTCATTGGAGACGGGACTCCAAAGCCTATGTGAGTGGAAGGGGATGTATTGGGGCTGTCCTCGGGACTGACAGATCTGTAGGGTTGGAAAGGTGGCTGTGTGGTGAAAACATCCCGCCTGGACACTCACTCCGTGTCCCTGTGACTCTGACCGTGGAGACGCCAGCTACACCCGAGTCCTCGGAAATCAGCCGAGGCAGCGGACATAGGGGTGGTGACTGAGGTGCGTGGGAGTGGGGCTCCTGGTTCTGGTTCTCCGCCCACCTGAGGGAGGCCCCAGCTCCCCAGGGACACCAGGGACAGCAGGCCTGGGCTCAGCCTCACCCAGACTGGCCTGGGTTCAGCAAGGCCTGCAGGGGAGCCCGGGCTTAACCTGGGCCCAACCACACTCTCTGCCTCTCCAGGGCCGCAGTCAGGGAGGATGAGGAGGGCTGCAGGCTGGGGCATCTCCTCCACAAAGGGACATCAGGGGTAAGGGTCCTTGTGACACTGAGTCTAGAACCACAGCTCCCTGCATCACCAGAATTCAGACTCCCTCATGCCCCTGCCTGAGAGATGGCTCTGCGGTCCCTGTTGAACAGTGTAATCACAGATGGGACAGTAAGTGACACCGCCCAGGCCAGGGCCCCTCCGAGAGGGTGAGGAGGGAGCTGAGTGTGGCTCTGGCATGGGGACAGAGCGCTCTAATCGGGCGTGTGCTGCGCCTTTGCTGCCCGCTGTGGTATGGATGCCAGGGACAGTGTGTGGCCCCATGCCATCCTTGGGGAGCTGCGGGGGTGGCTGTCCACCCTGAGGACACTGCTCTCACCATAGTGGGTCCCATGTCCCCACACAGGGCAAGGACATGACAGGCCAGCCACCCCAGGCTGGGTCCCGGGAAGCAGACCTGAGACCAGATGTCCCCCAGAGGTAATCCGGGGGCTCCCCATGTGGACTGGCCGTGGCTCGGGGCAAGGGTCAGGGCATTACAGACTGCTGAGTTAGGTAGAAACATTCTAGGCAGTCAGATAGGGCAGGGGCCCTCGAGGGATCAGTGCAGAGGATGAAAACACATCACACCCGGGGCGGAGGAGCGTCTGTTGGGGGCCAGGCTTTGGACATCCCCTAGACTCAGTTCATAATTCGTGGTCCCTGACAATAAGCAATAAACTAGTATTAACATCAATACCTCCAGTGGGTGGCTGGGACTCCCCGATCCATCTCTTCCTAAAAAGATTCTTGTTCTTTCCATGCGCCCTTGCCGTGTGACCCGCTTCCCCACTGGATCCACATTACCTAGGCAGCTATGCTTACCCTCTTATTGGCTGATCACGGTTTTGTCCTGTGTTGTGCCCACCTCGTTATTTTGTCCTAAAAAACTTCCTCTGTACAATGGGGAGGCATCCATGGCAGCCCACGCGGGCCCCCTATCTCTCAGGAGCTATTCCTATTCCCCATTCCCATTCTGCAGTAAATATTTCCTGCTCTTAAACTTCGTTGTTCCTCAGAATTCATTCCTCAGTTTTGGGGAACAGGAACTCAGCATATCGCACACCTATCAGTGGGGCGTTATGCTTCTTTCCCTAGATCATGGGGAGGGAGGCGGCAGCACAAGCTGCACTGAGCCCCACAGCACTGCGGGCACCGGGCTCCTCCCGCCAGAGAAGCTGAGAAGCCCTCAGAAGGCAGCTGCCTCTGAGCCACCACCACCCAAGGTGTGGAAGCAGAGGGTCCTCTACCACCTCCCCCATCCTCCCTCCCTCTCCAAACTCTTCCTTCCCTACTCCTGCACTCAGTCCTCCATCATCTCACTTCCGTCCTTCTTCTGTTCCTTCTGCTATGTCTCAGGACGTACTAACTGCTGGAGGTGTGTTTGTTGAATGAATAAATGAGCGCAGTCTGCTTTACACATTATCAAAGGCCCAAGGAGGAGAACTGAGGGATGTGTTTCCATGCAGCCCCAACACGGAGGTGGGGTGTCCACTCCAGACTTGGGTCCCTGTGCTCTCCTGGGTCCTGAACCAATGTGTGCCCTGCCAGGCACTGTCTCCGTCTTCTAGGAGGACAGTGGCTTCACCTTGGGCTTCAGGCTGTGCCCCACCCTGGATGCAGCTGATACCCTCGGCCTTCTGTTGTGGATACCATAGCAGCGCAGCGTGCAGGGAGCCCCAGATATCCATCCTGCACCGCAGAAACGATTTGGGGACATCCTGGCCCAGACACACGGTGCCCAGTCTGACCTGGCCTTCCTGGGCTCCCAGCCCGGTCTCCCCTCCCAGGCTCCCAAGGAGGCTCTCTCTGCACCCCACCTTCGTCTCCTGCCATCTTTGTTACTAAAGCAGCAAAGCAAATCCAGGAGCTCAGCCAAGCAAGCGCCCTTTCATTCTGCTTGCGGCAGCGTGGGGCAGGGCTGGGGACACACAGGGGACACACAGGGGACACCTGTCCGCCCAGGAACACAGGCTCCAGTGTGCAGGACAGCCTCGAGGGTGCAGAGCAGAGTGCGCAGGCCAGGTGGGTAAGGGCACAGGGCACGGCCCACACAGCAGCACCTTAGAAACCACAGCCTGCACACGACACCTTGGGAGGGGCCGTGGGGGACAGGGCAGGCTGCTGCTGTGGCTGGAGGGGGAGCTTCTGTGCAAGTCCACTGGAATGCTGCAGCTATGGGGACAGACACCCACTCGGACCCTAACCGCTCCTGGGGAACAGCAGAAGCCAGTACCTCCCACCTGGAGACTGGGCCGGAAATAGCTCCTTGCAGCAGGAACAGAATCGAGGGGCAGGGAGATCTCTCCAGGCGCCATCAGTCATGGGGATAGTGAGTCCATCCATGCTCCTGTCCTCCTGCTCCTCAGGCCTCCCTGGGACCAAACCCAAGGGAGAAAACACAACCCAGAAGTTAGTCAGAGTGGCCGACAGAACCCAGGCACCAGCTCCTGACCTATGCTCACAGCTGGAGGCCGCAAGCGTTACCTGGACTCCTAAGTGCAGGCCAGGCCAGGCCCAAGCATCAGTCAGCGCTCAGTTGTTGGACAAATGCCTGATGGTCGACTTGTGGGAGAGAAAGCTCTGTCTGGATCCTCCTTCAGAAGCATCAGGCCGTGGTCTCCCAGCCATGTGGGTTTGGACCAGGGACATCACTGGAGGCACCACGTGGTGGAGGTGGCTGCCCCCCACATGGAGGCCAGGCAGCAGAGAGAGGAGGGGCAGGGTCTCAGTGACCTTCGACCTCCCCTGGCCCCAGCTCCCAGCAGCTCAGCAAGCTGGGACCACTGTCTGACAGGGCCTTGATGATGCCCAGATGCAAACCCCAGTGCCAGCACAGCTCCTGGTGCCAGGCCACCCTGGAGGGGTGTCACACTCCAGACAGGCTGTGGCGGCGATCACAGGTTCTGAGTGTGGGTTACACCCTCTCCCTCGGCAAATGAGGAACTCCCCACAGTCTGTGCTTTAAAAAGTGCACCGCAGGCTTTGTTTACCCAGGTATTTAAACACTGTTAATCTTCTCCCAGCTCCTAATAGCACAAATTCTTTGACTTCTTTAAATAGAGTGTGTGCTATATTATTTTAGGTTTTCAGTAACCACATGTATTTAGCAATTAGTGAGATTAGTGCTGCCAAGTGACTCTGGAAGATAAATACTGGTGGCTGCAATAATGCTGTGCTTGCCTTGTTTTATTAAACAGAACTCCAAATCACAATGGATTTATTCCAATTCTCAAGTCCCCAAGTGGCCTAATTAACTAGAAGACAGAAAATAGACTTTTCTCATTTAAATAGACTCTGCTCTAGAGTGAGTCCAAATGGTTTTGTATTGGTCGGCTCTCTCCCAATTGTCCAAAACAGCAGCCCTGGGGTCTCACTGGAGGTGGGACGATGGGTAACATTCCACAAAGCCCCCAGGCTTCCTCCTGCGGAATGTGGACCTGCCGAGGGCTCCCCTGGCATCTGGGGTCAGGCTTCCCAGCTGACTTACACTCCAGTCCTCGGCCCATCAGGCCCCGGGCTGGGTGTCCCTCAGGAGCATTGCACCTGCCTCTTGTGTGAGGGCCTGGGCTCCACCCCTAGCACTACAAAACAACAACCATCACCAGGAAAAACCAATGGATCTCAACCCTCCTGCAGCAAGCAGGTAGCCTAGCCAGGAGGAGGAGGTAGGAGAGAGAAGGGCGTTGACCCCCCACACACCTGGGGCAGGAGACAGACTCCGCCTCCCCCAGGTGGGATCCAGAAGGACCAGGCCCCTCTCCTGTCCCCGCATCTGCTCTTTCCAGCTGTAGACACCTGCAGGTCTCAGCAGGAGCCACAACCCCACACACACATCTGGCTTTCCAGGTACCGGCAGACACCTCCTGGGGACAGGACCCTGGAGGCCAGGTCTGGGAGGGACAGAATGGTAGACAGTTAGCCCTGGTCTGGCCAGTAGGGCAGCCCCCTACCTGAGGGCACAGAGGCCCTCTCTCCTCTGCAGCAATTCCACCCCGTGGGCAGCACGCCTGGCCTGAGGAGGACATCTGCTACTCTGGGTAAAATCGTCTCTTTATTGCTTGCAGCCCTTTTACTTCTGAGATACCAAGCGGCCTTCCTTTGGCTAGACTCATTCATCAACTTCCTTTGTGTTCCTGTGAACTTCCCACTTCTAATGGGATGGGCAAACATTCTTCTTGGTGATGGATGGGAGTGCATTGTGAAATTTGTTGCTCAGTGAAGCATAAAATCCCTTCACTGCTGGGGCTGCCAGTGTTTTCTTCAGCTCACTGTTTACTTCCTCCTAGCCCGTGATTTTATTTCCTTGCTGATGCATTTTATTTCTAGTCCAATACAGCACATCAGCATTTCCCATCAACACTTCTAAATATACATCCCAGAAATCTATATCCAAGGAAGGCATTTCCCACTCACAATGGAAATAAGTTGACCGCAGTTCTTGGGACTGGTTTGGTTCTTTCTGTGGATGCAACGCTCAGCTGGATCTGTAGTTTATCTTGACGTCACGAGTAAGGTGTCAGGGTTCAGCCTTTCTTTCTAGATCATCTCCAAACCATTTATTTGAAAATTCCTCTTTGACCTTCTGGCTTGAAGCACCAGGCCACACAGACTAGATCTGGGTATTTATTTGTGTACACCCCACAGGAACCCCTGGGATCAACATGATGTTATTATTGAACTTCATATGTTGTCAGCCTACTCCCTCTTCCTCTCCTTCTTCTTTCTCTGAATGTTTGTGTCCCTTTCTCTGTGTCAGTTTCCTGGGCAATGCTGCTGCTGTTGAAATCAGTTTATCCAGACACCGTGGATTACGCACGTAGCACCCACAGCCACTTTTGCTGGGTTCGCTCTTCCAGCCGGTGGTGAGCTCTCACTTCTGTTTGATTGGATTTTTATTTCATCCCTTGCAGAATCTTCAAGCTTTCTTTGTATAGGTCTTGCACATTTGTTTTTATTTTAAAATTCATTTTATTTAAAAGATAATCATCGTGTATATTTGGGGGGGCCATATGGTGTTTTGATCTATGTGTACACCATAGAAAGATTCAATCACATTTTTAATTTTGTATCTTGTTATGATTTCACCTTATTGTTGTTTAAAACAGAATTTTTTTTCATAATACTTTAACAAGCTGTCTTGCGTGAGAAAGTGATTGTAGCACACGGTGATGACCCTGCGTTGTTGTTCTCTTGTCCCTGAGCTCCCCTCCCCGTATACGCCTGTCTGTCTCAGTACAAGCACCACCGGCACCATGAGCAGTGACCACTGGGCTCCTCAACCCTCCTCTGCCTGGATCTCTCCTTTAACATCGCAATGCCCTCGTCATCTGGAACACAGTGTGTCCCTTTCCTTGGCTCCCATCAGCCATGGCTCCTAGAGAAATGGGTTTGCTTGCAGGGAGGAGGGAGCTCTTTGAGTGGAAATCCACACCATGGTGGTGGTGTGAGATCAGCTGTCCTACTGGGTGCCCCTGTGGCGGCTCGGGGTGTGTGGGGATGACCACCGGTGGCAGAGTGGGAAACCACTCTAGGTGCAGAGTGGGCTGGGCTCCAAGCCCCAAAGGAGGATGAGGCCTGAGGAAGTAGCCCAGAAGAGAACATGGGCTCCAGGGCTCGGAACAGGACACTCAAGGCCCAAACCCCAAGTCCCAGGTTGCAGCCCCAGGAGCACAGGCCTGTGCCCTCCCTGCCGGACCACCGTGGACAGGTGCCCCGCTTCCCCACCCTGCACTGGAAAAGGCCACAGTCACAGCCTGCCTGGGGCCACGAGGGCCTCCAACACCCTGCCCTCTCTGCAGGCTGAGGGAGACTGCTCTTGGGATGGGCAGAAGGAGGACAATCATACAAAGTCTTCTCCCAGGAAGAGAAAGGGATCCCGCCAGCAGCTGGGCTCAGCAATTGGGGCCTGCATTCTGGAGGTGCCATTCATGGCCAGCTGTCTTCACGGGGACTCTGGAGTAAAACTGTCACCTCTACCCACAGATGAGAACAAGCCCCAAAGAGGAGGAACTCGAGAACCAGAGGCGGCTCCGCCCCAGCCCACTGCACACTGTCCAGAGCCCCTGCCGGTCCTCGAGGCTCCAATCTGCCTCAGCCAGAGCAACCATGGGGGTGAGGATGAGGCTACAGTGTAGGCGGGGAGGACTCGAGAGCAGTGCCCATGAGCTCCACAGAACTCCAAAGACCGGATGTGACAGGGAGCACATGGCGCCTGCCTGCCCACTAGTGGTGACCCTCACTGGGACCCAGCGGGTCTGACCAACCCCCTGATGGGTGAGGTGGAGTCAGCACAGAACTCTCCTTTGTTCCGCTCTCTATTTGCAGTATAGGGATCAGAACCAGGGCGCATGCAGGCTAGGAAAGTGCTCCAGCTGGAACAGTTACTCAGCACTTTTTTATTTATTTCTTATTTTAAGATAGAGTCTTGCTAAGTTGCCCAGGTCAGCCTCAAACTTTGCCTCAGCCTCCCTGGCTGTGCTACCAACCCTGCCTGCCTGGAATCTGTCACCCAGAATAGGTTAGAAACACTGAAGACCAGGCCCCTCCAACTTGTGAAACCCAAAGCTGCATTTTAATAAAATCTCCAGGTGACTCCTGCTCTAAGGGACCATTGGCCCAGTTCTTCCAACAAGAAAAGGCACCGAGAAGGAGTATCTATGGATTGGCAGAAGTAAAGCAAGAGTGAGTGTAGCTCAGTGGTAGAGCACTTGCCCAGCAGGCGTGAAGCCCTGGGTTCCATCCCAGCCCCACAAAAGAGAGGAAAGAGGTAAAACATGTCAGTTAGAGGCACTGGTGATCTCGTTTGGTTCTTGGCTTGCATCAGCGGAGAGTAAGCCCTCACCCTGCGTAGATGCCTGATGCTCTGAGCTGTCAGCTGTCAAATGCTATGAGGCTGTGGCTATATTCGAAACAAAGCTACTTCCTGAGACTCTGGTGGCCGGCCCTGCATGGAGAGGGCTGGGCCAGGTTTAAAGAGCCCCTTGCTGGATCAGTGAAGGTGGGTCCTCAGGGATCCAGGAAATGCTTCTAAGGAAATGTATTTAATTTCCTGGATGTTTTTTATTTAAAAAAAACAGATTCCTAGGTGTTCCTCAGACATGCTGGATCTCTGAAAGTTGGATGCTGGGAACCGTAGTGATGGTTGTTTGTTTGGTTGGTTCATTGGTTGGTTGGTTAGTTGGTTGGTTTGTTGGTTGTTCTTTCAGTCAGCCAACTGGCTGGTTGGTTGGCTGGTTAACTGCTGGTTAGCCGGTCAGTTGGCTGGTCAGTCAGTTACCTGGTCAGTCAGTTGGTCGGTTGGCTGGCTGGCTGGCTGGCTGGAGGGTTGATTGGCTGGCTGGTTGGTTGGTCTGTCAGTCAACTGGCTGGTGGATTGGTTACCTGGTCAGTCAGTCAGTTGGTTGGCTGGTTGGTTTATTGGTTGGCTTGTCCGTTTTAATCCCTCTAGGTTGTCAGGAGGCATCTGGACCCAAGGCTGAGGCTGGAAACTGGATGGAATTCAAGTGCTACATCTAGAAAGAGTTGAACCACCAGAATTCAGTCCTGTTCTCATTAGCAGCCCAGACATGCAGAAGTCCACAAGCTACTCAAAGACAGAAAAAAAATCGGCTTCCTTCTGAGTAATTCAGACAGAGCATGCCCTCATTGTCTGTGAGTCCCTCTCCTTGAGAGAAAAGCCCCCTAAAAGAGGGGAGAAAAAACAGGAACCCGACCTCAGCAGGTTGCACCTTCTGGAAATTGGGCTGAATATGTACAGGAGGGAAATTCTGGCCAGGAAGGAAGCCCAGCTCAGAAACTACCCTAGCTACAACCCCTAGAATTCAGTCAATGAAGAGTCATTCCCTTGACTAGAATTCAGTCATTCCCTTGGAGTGAACAGGCATTTTCATTTAAAATCAAGTGCCTCTGTGAGACCTCAGCACTGACACCATGCTCTGAACAGTCTCCTCCGTAAGATCCCACAGGGATTGGCAACCACAGATGCCCGCAAGGGACAGGCAGTTCATAAAGGTGCAAGTCTGAAAAGTTAGAATCACTTAGTAATTGTGAGGTCCTTAGACAACCTGTCAGTGGTGCAGTGTGTTATCTGAAAGTGGACTTGGATTCATTGTAAATGTATATTGCAAACTTTAGGACAACCACTAAAAAGACTATAATTGACATGCTAAGAAAGGAGAGAAAGTGAAATCAAACAGAAATAAGAAGGGCAGCCGGGGATATAGCACAGTGGTGCAAGGGCAAAGTCCTGAGTTTGAGTCCTGGTGCAAAAAAAAAAGAAAAAAAAAAAAAAAAGAAATAAGAAAGACAAGGGCTAGAAGACAGGAGCCCACCACAGAATTATATCAGTAACCCCTATAAATGCCAGCGCCTTACATCTACCAACTAAGACAGAGAATGTCGGAGTGCAACAAAAAACAGGATCCCACACACTGCCCACAAGAAACCCACCTTAAATAGATATACACATGCAGAGTGAAAGTGAACAGAAAAATACACTGTGCTAACACTAATCAAAGAATACGGGGATAGCTTTACCAACTTCAGATAGCAGACCCACAGAAAGGAGAGTTATCTGAGATGCAAAGGTGCACTGTACAAGAATGAAGAGGCCAGTTCTTCAGAAGATGCTGCAAACCTTACCGTGCATGTGCGTGACTACAGGGAATCAAAATACAGGTGAGGTGAACGGACAGAACTGCAGGAAGAGACAGAGTCATCCTGCTGTGGTGGAGAATAATCAGTGATGAACAACCCAGCAAGCAGAAAATCAGTAAGGACGCAGTTGAACCAACAGCACCCTCAGTCAATAGGATATCATCAGTGTCTATCAACTACTTTATCCAACAGCAGCAAAACACACCATCTGCCCAGCTCCCATGGACATTCCCCAAGATGTGCACTCTCTGGGCCATGGCAGGAAACTTTACAGAGAGGATCGGCACTGCCCAGGTCAAGACAGATCAGTCCAGTGTGCTGCAGGCAGGACACAAAGGCAAGCCTGAGGGAAGACAGGAAAAGCCCCTGCAAATGCAGCCAGCTGGTCTTTCACAGAGGAGCAAAGAAAACACAAAGTAGCAGACACAGACCTTCCAACAAGTTACACTGAGGCCATTGGATGTCAACACACACACAAAAACATGCATCTAGATAGAACTTATACCCTTCACAAAGACAAACCCCAATGAACCACAAATCTAAATAAAAATGCAAAACTATTAAACTAGGAGTTAGCAAAGGAGAAAAACTAAGACACTTGATGATAGTTCTTAGATACACCCAAGATACAACACAAGAGAGAAAAAGGTGGTAAACTGGACTTCATAAAATCTAAAACTCCTGCTGTCTGAAAGGCATTGTCAAAAATGAGAAGACAAGCCACGGACAGGAGAAAATATTTGCAAAGCACTTGGGTGATAAAGGACCGTTAGGCAAAATGTACAAAGAAATCTTAAAACTCAACAAGAAAATGAATAGCCCAATTAAAAGCTGAACAAAAGACCTGAACTGACACCTCAGCAAAGAGAGAAACAGATGGCAAATAAGCATTGGAAAGACGTTTGCTCAGCAGTCCTTAGGGAACACAAATTCAACAGCCAGAAATCACTGTATACCTCTCCCTGCTGGAGCATCCCAGAGGGAGAGCTGGTGGGGCTGGGCTGAGAGGGCGGGGCTTCCAAGCACTGCTGGCCATGTGTGCACATCTGCTGCTGGGCTGGGACCGGGGCCTCACACAGGCCAGTGTCCACCGCTACCTACATCTGGCCTTTCCTTCTGCATCCCAGGGAAGCTGGAGCTTGACCCAGCATGCCTCGAGGTGTACCCAGGACTCCCACAGAGAGAGACAGCACTGCCTTTAATAAGGAAAGGACCTAGAGATCAGAGACAGTGGGCAGTGGAGGACAGTGGCACCACAGCACCTGACCAGTGGGAGCCACCACCAGCCTGCTCCTGCAGAGGCCACAGAGGGGCCACCTGACCTGGTGCAGTCACCTGAGTGGCTGCACACACTGAAGTGGGGCCCCAAGGCTATGTGATCCCCTCCCCACGGAGAGGGGCTTAAAACAGGATGTCTACACTGTATCTCTTGATTCTATGCTTTGTCCGGGTGGTCACTGGGGGCCCCAGGGGTCCAGGCTCCACAGCCAGGAGATCTGAGCTGGCTCACCAACAGCTCCTCCCCTGCAGCCCCACCAGCCAGGTCCTGAATGACACTGGGCTCTGAGGGGAGAGGAGGACCCAGCCTCCTGGCATTGCCCCAGGTTCCACATGGCTGGCTGAGCCCAGATCGGGGATGTCAGAAACGCAGGACAGCCTGGAGAGGCTGCAGTGCTGGCCTTGCTGCCAGCAGCTCTGCAGACGACAGACTGTGCGTCAAGGAGTACAGATGAAGGAGAGGGCCTGGTGCTTCTGGAAGACATGCCGAGAACTGCCCAAAAGCTTGGTGTTTGGGCCCTGCAGCCCAGAGCAACCACTTGTGTTCCAGGCTGCCTCAAGGGGGTGCCTCCTGCCCACCTGCAGCCCCTGCTAAGGTTGCCTCTGCCCAGCCCAGCAAAGACAAATTGGAGAAGGCCCAGGGACAGAGAGCATGGGGAGAAGCCCCACCCTGTCCTGCTCCTCTTTCCATGGACCCTGTGTTTCAGTAACACACCCTTGAACTCTGCTGTAGGGACAGCAGACCACCCCAGCCCTCAGGCTGCTGGAACTTTGGTCCTGGGGTGGATCCAGTGCACAGAGCAGAGACAGCAGCAGTGCTGAGGCAGGAAAGCACACAGGGCAGCAATAGGCAGCCCTGCTCGGCTGCCCCTGCCTCCCACCCTGCTCCTCCTGGGATATAAGCACTCCCGAGCCCTCCTGGCAGAGCTCCTAATTCCTAATTAGCCAAGTCTTAGAGTTCATTTGCTGAGGTTTTGCTTGGAGGCCTAAACTTTCCAGCTAAATGACTGCACTTCCCACCGATGGGAAACTCACATGGATTGCCTTGAAATGAAATTCTAATTATCAGGAGGGACCACACTTGAGGGAGGCCAAACCAGTGCAGAGCGAGCTTGCTGTGCCCCAGAAGCCAACAGGTGGCATCATCGCTTCCTATCTGCCACTCATGGCCTGTCCTCTCCTGCTCACTGTGTCCTGCCCCGTGTTCCCTCCTTCTACCTTGTCCCATTCAGCATCCAGGGCCCTGGGCCAGAGTCACAGGCCAACCTGGTCTCTCTGTGTCAAGATGTAGGATCTGCACTGCCACCCGGGCCTGGGCCTCAGCTCTCTCCTGGGGCCACAAGGATGGCACTGGCAGGCAGTGGAGACCTCAGGCCCTCAGAGACCAGGGAAAGTAGACACTGCCCATGCCACATGGGATTCCAGTGCCTCTGAAGGAGGTGGGCACAACTGCTCCCAACTCCTTGAACTGCATGTGACAGGAGGACACCCCCATGGTCAGGGCCATGTTATTCACAATAGCCATGTACTCACCCACCCACAAGGAAATGGATAAAGGAAGTGTGTCACAGATACACAGACAAGACTATCAGCCAGAGGTGGCCATCCTGTCATTGCAATATCACAGATGGGCCTGGAGAGTGTTACACCATATAGAATAAACCAGGAACAGAAGACTGAGTGCTCTTACTTCTGTATTGTGTGTGATAGACACCTATTACTGGCTTATGGTTTCAGAGGATTCAGTACATGGTCACTAGCTCCAAGGCAGAAACATGGTGTAATGGCGTAGCAGAGTAAAGCTGCTCACCGCATGGCTGCCAGGAGCAGAGTAAAGATATGGCCTTCAAAGGCAGCCCCCAGAAAGCTGCCTCCTCCAGTCAGGGTGCATCCCCTGACTGCACATTCAGCTAGGAATCAGCAGTGGATGAATCCATGGATGAGGACAGTACCTCCTTGACTCTGTCACCTTCCAAAGCCTCTCCCATGAGCTCCAGCCTTCGGAGACAATTATGGTCCAAACCACAATACACGTGGAACTAAAAACTCCGAAATCATAGTCAGGAGTAGGTAGAGGCTACACGGGGCTGGGGAGGGGTGGCAGAGAAATGGAGAGGAATTGGTTAAAGCATATAGAGTTAGGCAGAAGGAATACATTGTAGAGATCTGTACAGTAGGGTGACTATAGTTAATATGCTGTATGCAGGAAAATCGCTAACAAAGTAGATCATAAATCTTTTCACTGCCCCAAAATAAATATGCAAGGTGATAAATATGTTAATTATCTTGGTTTTCTCTGCAGACACAGGTATATCAAACATCAAAGAATATACTGTAAATACACATACTTTTCCCTTTTCCATTATAATTTAATAGTACTGGTGGGGGGGAAGCCCCTGGGGCAGAGGCACAGGCCTGCTGGCCACACCTGGTCCTAGGGCTCTGTCCTGCATGGCACCGCTCCGGCCAAGGGCTCCCACATCATGCAGCAGCCTGCCAGGAGCTGAGACAGTATGGGTAGCCTGAGGCCTCAGAAGAGAAGCTGACGCTGCAGACAGCTCTCTGCTGTCATCAGGCCACAGTTGCAGATGACAGACTCCTGCACCACAGGAGGAGCAAGTGCCCTTCTCTGACCCGTGGGGTGGGCGCAGGTGAGCGGCGTTGTGGAGGAGAAGCCAGGGCTCCCCATGTGTTAGGGACAGAAGGACCTGATCACCTCCCAAGGCTCTGTGAGCAACTGGGCATCTTCATCCTGTCCCCACTGTGGCTCACAGGGCCTAGGGAGGGCCAGGTGCAGAAGCGATAGGTGAGGCCATGGGCCCTGCGCCAGGAAAGGGGACAAGTAGGAGCTCAGCCAGGGCAGGACGGGGCTCCCTTCAGGCCAAGCTGGAGAGGAAGGGAGCTCCAGCTCCTTCCCAGGGCAGAGTGGTCCATGTGCCTCCCCCACAGAAGGATGAAGGGCAGGCTGGGGAGGGGCTGCTTCAGCTTCTCCAGAGCCTGGAAGCCACCAGGGTGGTGGGGCAGAGGGCAGGGGCCAGGCAGAGGATTTTTCATGGTCAGAAACCAAACCCTGGTAAAGAGAAGACAGCTGAGTTTCTGAGCATTGAGTTTCCCACCTCCTCCATCCTCAGCCTTTGCCCTGGCCCCTCTTGTGCCCCAGGAGGGCAGCACTGTAACTCACAGCTGCCTGGTGGCCCTGCGGCCGTGCCATGCAACATAGCCATGCTCTGCACAGTGTCCAAGGCCTGCAGCCCCATCAGGCACCCACGACACCTGGTGCCAATTATGGCATGCTAGGCACTGAGGCTGCCTCTCTCCAGGTGTCCTGTCCCTGAGAAGACATCAAAGACACACCCACATCACAGGCTTTCCTTCTGTTGTTTCCCGTGACCAAGGTTGCTCTTCTGCAGAATCTTTGCCCACATTCTTCCCAGATTCACAACACACTCAGTGCTTCTGAGGAAAAACAACCTTTCCTCTAATTTAAAGTGATTCCAGGAGTGGCTGTCACATCACGGCTGTGGCTCGCCCATGAGGCCTTGGGGTGCCGGCTGGGACACAGAGAGGTAAATAACCGAGGAGGAAAGACAGGACCTCGTCTGCAGCCCTGGATTAGCAACTATCTCGTGTAGCTCCTGACCAAGGAGAGGGACAGACAGAGATGGCAACTTTGCCTTGTTTACCGCTCTGCCCCCAGCTCCTAGGTCAGCACCTAGGAACACATACTTGAATAAGGGAAGGGGTGGCGGTTGTGTTCCATGGTCAGCTATGGAAATGAGAGTGTCCCTCAATCCCGAGTGTTGGCTTGAGCCGGGAGAATCCTCTCAGCCCAATATTCTGCTGGGGCCATCCTCCTGCACCTCAGAAACAACACCCTTCCCACTACCAGACCCCTGCTTTCCCTTACAGGTGACTTTTCTTCAAGTTAACACAGTTGCTGTCCAATGTCAATAAAACACAAGCATCACTAGTGCAGATGAGAAGCATCCTCTGTAGCTTCTATTACACTTGCACCCCACCTTCGACCAATCTGGCTTCTGTCCATCACCTCTGTCTGCACACACAGATGACTTCCTTTTATAAAAATAATGTACAGAGCAGCAACTTTCTGCCTGCAGCTCGCTCACCCTGGGTTGTTCCACTTGAGCTCAAAAGCTCATGAAGAATGACTGTGGTTTTGTATGAGTCAACACCGTCCTCTCCAGACACCTCCATCAGGCACAGTCTGATAAATGAAATAATTGTGCCAATAAAAATCAGCACCTGTGAATGTATTGAATTAAATCAGGGGCCCAGGGTAGGCGAACTTACCAGGCCACATCAGAGACTCCAGGCAGAACTTATCAAACACACCAGACCCGGGAAGATGCAACCACCTGGTCTGAGATGTTAAAGGAGAAACCTGCAATGTTCAGTCACCACCTGGGCACCTTGGACAGAGCACCTGGTGTCCTTGTCCCTGTGATGAGCCCTCAGCTGTCCCTGGGCTTCTGCCCAGTGTGGTTGTCCCTGGCCAGGGCCCTTCCCACTTCAAAGCCAGACCCTGGCAGCATGGTTGGGACAGGTGACAGGTTTGTGATCACTGCACATCTCTCGCATTTGTACCGACTCTGCCTGTGCTCTCTGCAGCCTCCTTTCCTTCTCAGCCTTCCTGTGCCCTACATACGGCGAGAAGTGTGGAGAGTTACAGACCTGAATGGTGAAGATGGGAACAGAATAAAAGCTCCAGCTGCTCCTATCCTGACTCCCCGGGAAACCACGCGTCTTGGTGAGGTGGAGCCCACGAACTGGCACAGGATCTAGGTGTGCTGCTGCTCAGCCAACTCCAAGGGAAGCTGTCAGTCTCCATCCACGGCGCAAGGAGCGCGATGTTACTATCATGCCGGGCTACAGCTTTTTTGACTTAAAAATATTCCCTGTGTCAATGTAAAATTACAACTCTGCCTGAGAGGAAGAAAATAGTTGGTTTTGAGCCAGTGAGAGTGGTCGTGGCCCTGGAGCATGGATCCTGTCACCCTGAGTGGAACGCCTGGGGCAATGGAGGCCACAAATCAATGAGATTCTCACTATGGTGGATTAACTAATGGTCAGCTTGGAACCCCCAGCTGAACTGACTCAGCGTGGTGCTGGGTGTGGAAGGCCCACCTAAGGATTGTTGACAGCAGCATAAAAGCAGAACCGGAGGGGAGGTTGGTGTGCTGTTGATTCTCCTGGAGAAGCTTGTCTCGCTGGCTTTCCTGATATGAATTCAGCAGTTCTCATTGTCGGAGGAGCTTGGGTGCTCGCTGTTGCTGAGGACGGCTGTGGTTCTCTTCAGGGGGGCTCTGGTCCTTATTTTGAGCATCATTTCCTGGCTCCAGTGCAGATCCCTCAGCCTACTGGCACAGACTCTTCACCCCGCTGGCACAGACTTTCTAGCTTCCACCACTGAGCTTTGGGCCTTTCCAGTGCAGATTTTTGATAGACTTGCATGAGACATTGCTACAGGCTCTGGGCCTCCAGCTGGACTCATACAGGACACTTCCATGGGATCCAGGCCCTCAGCTGGAATCTTTGGGTCTCTAGTGTGGGCACAGATCTCCTGCACTCTTCTGTATTTGACTTTTTGGGTGAATATTATGAAATAATACCATAAATTATGTGTCCTGTATTAAATCTATTCCCTTGCAAGCCCTCTCCAACACTGTCCGTGTCTGTGCTCCCTTCACTCCCAAATCTCTTCATAAGCCCATAAGTTACCCTAGTTAACCAGGTGTTATAGCGGACACATTGTGTCTATTTGAGGAATCTAGAAGCTTAACTAAGTAACTCAGCTGTTCTACATCCTGGGATGGAAAGGACATGCCCTTCCTGCTCTAGGATGTTGTTCATTGTGTCAATTTGAGAAGTTTAGAAGGTTAAATGAGTGACAAAGCAGGGGCAGGGTCCTCACTTTGTATCATCCTGAGCCTGTGCAAGAGGAGGGCATGGAGGTTATGTGAGTGCTTCGCCCCTGGGGTGGGAGCAGCCTGCTCACAATACAAGGGAGGAAAAGAAGCTTGTTGCTTCCCCCTTTGCTCTTGTTGCTTTGCTATCTTTTCCCCCTGCCATGAACTGTTGCCCTCTGCCATGTGCCACTCTGCCTCAGAGCCAGCCAAGTATGGACTGAAACCTCCACAAACTGTAAGCTAAATAAAACTTTCCTTCCTGAATTTTGGGTATTGAGTATTTTATATCAGCAATGAGAGAAAAATAACCAATACATCAGGTAATGGAACCAGCATGGCAAAATGAAACTCAATGTTTTTTAGAGACAAGTAGCTTCTCCACACTTCCTCAGGCCCAGGGCACAAGCCACCACCCCTCCTCCCCTCAGGTCCACTAGTGGACAGAATATGCAGGCAGCAGGCTCAGGAGCTCACAGGGTTTGTCTCCACAGGAAAGGAGGGAATGAGTGATGGTGCCTCCTGTCTCCTGGTACCCTGACCTCGTCCTTGGTAAAGGACCCTCACCCATCCAGACACAGCAGGGTGACTTGGGGCACAGGTGGCCTCTGCATCTCTGCCAAGCTCATTTCAGATAAACCTTTTTGCTTCTCACCAAAATTAATGGCTTTGTTCAGTTTGGTCAGCAGGGAGTAAATGGAGCTGGTCATATGGATCTAAGTGGCCAGGCCCAGTACTGGGGAGAAACCTGGCCTAACGGTAAGGAAACAAATTCAGAGGGCTCGGAGACTGGGGATTTAGCTCAGTGGCACAGTGCCTGCCTGGCAAGTGCAAGGTCATGAGTTTGATTCCTGGTACCAGAAAAGAAAACAAAAAACAACAACAACAACAAAAAACAAATTCAGAGGGCTCAAAAGAAGTTTTTAGGCAAAACAGCTCATGTCACCCATCCCCAAGAACACCTCCAGCCTGACCCACATGTTCCTCATTCTAACTCTGCCTGGTAAGCTCTGCCCCTGCCTCTCAGGACAGGCGTCAAAACCCACTCTCCTCTGGGGACTCTGCAGACTGTCTGGTGACTGGTGACTATGGCAGTGTGGGGAGAACTTCCCTGCAAGAGTCAGGCGTTATCTTTAGCACTCACAACTACAGGACTGGTGGAAGCTAGAGATGACCAGCTTAGTGATGCATTCCTGAGCTTTGCTTCAAAGTCTCAAGGACAGTGAGTCAGATACAGAGTGTGAAGTCACCCGAGACCCTGCCCTGCCCCTCGGAAGGGGAGTTGATTGCGCTTGCACTTCCCTTATCACCAAAATGGCTCAGCCACACAAGGTCACCCCACCCCATACTCTGCCTGGCAGGGACCAGATGTTCCTTCAGGGCCAACTACCCTAACCACAAAACCCCTCCCCTGACTGTTCTGGCCCACAGACATCCTCCCCAAAAAAGCCCTTATAAGGCCCATGCTTTGCACAGCTCAGGGCTGTCTCCATCTGCTAGACAGCCCACCGCGTGGCTCTCCTGCCTAATAAAGACTCCTCTCGTGTCAGACAGTCTGGTTCGATTCTGTATGGATTCGGCGGTCCAATCATTTGGTGCCGAACCTGACAGTCCCTCCCGACTGGGGACCCTCCCTAGGTCCCGCCAGGCCCACGTCCAACCACCTCTGAGCAGACCACAAGTTTCGTTCCTCTCCCGTTGCTGACTTCCACATCCACACATCACCTGCTCCGTAAGTCTCCTCTGATTCCCTTCTCCCCTGCCAGCCTTTTTTTCCTTCCACGCTCTGCTGCTTCCCCATCTCTGCTTTCGTCCCCTCCTGCGTCTCCACTCTTTGTACCTGAGCCCTCCTACCCGCCGCCCCTCCAGGGTCCTTCCACCCTTTCCCTCCCACCTTCCCTGTCACCTCCCCCCCCCCCGCTCGCTCTCCCTACATTTCCTTCTTCTAGTCCTCTTTAGATCCCCTCCTTCATAATACTATTCTTGTCTATGCCGCTCTCTCCTTCGACACTGTTCTCAACGAGAGGCCCCCTCCCTTCTCCAACCCCTCTCAACTCTCCAACTGGCTCCAGAATAATCTCCTCCAGGAAACCTTCCTTGAGTTCACTCACAAACAATTGGTCTTACTCTCCTTCTTCTTCTGCTCCATCCTCTTCCCTCTTTCTCTCTCCGATCTCCTCATTGCTCCCAAACTCGACTAATTTTCTCTTTCTCTTTCATGCACAATCCAGTTGACCCTCGCCCTGAGACAGCTCGCCCATTTTCTGGGCTTCAAGCCTCTCGCTCCCTTCAGTCTCGCTCCAAAGCCCTGTCAACAGGCCAAATTGTCCTCTCTCATTCCCTGACCCCCTCCCTGACCCGAGATGTCCACTCAGGGTGGCCTGGGTCTCTTGGTCCATTTGGGACTTCTCGTGGTCAACCATGATTGCCTGCCGTCTCCTTTTATCTATCTCCCTCTCCCTTTTTCTCCACACCATGGGAGCCTCCTCCTCCCGCCCTTCCTGCTACTCCTCTGTCCTCCATTGTCTCCATTCTGTTCTCTGCGGACCCCTGGGACTCTCTGATCTCAAAGTCAAACAACTCATCTTTCTCTGCCAAACGGCTTGACCCCAATATAAACTTGATAATGACTCCATCTGGCCACCTGAGGGCACTCTAGACTTTAACATCCTCGGAGATCTCAGTAACTTCTGTCACCACAACGACAAATGGTCCAAACTTCTCTATGTCCAAACTTTGCCCTTCATGATCGACCCCAACTATATATCTCTTGTTCTCCTCAACAAATCCTCTTAGCTAAAACCCCTACCTCACGCCGCAGATTGCCTGACGATCCTATTTCGAACTCATCTTTTCCTAAGCCTTTAGACAACCCTCCACCCCACCATCCCACCGCTCCACCACAAGATGCCCCACATGATCCACCCCCCCCTTACCGTCACCCCACTTCCGCTACACCACCAACATCCTCAGAGCCGCATTGCCCTTGCCTCGGCCCCTCTACCCGTCCCTTCCCCAGAGTGCTCCAGCTCTCTCTCTTCCCCTCCTTCCCACACGCAATCCAAGGCCCCACTGCCGTGCCCTGACAGGCCCTCCCGCCTTCTGGTCTCTTTCCCCTCTGCCAAGTTGCGGGAGCTGAGGGACTTGTTTATGTCCATCAGCCCTGGTCTCTCCCCGACATTTCCCAACTAATAATACCCCTCTAAACCCCAACTCGGACGAGGGACAACTAGTTCTCAATATCTCCTTCATCTCTCAATCTGCCCCAGACATTAGAAAAAAGCTAAAGCGTCTTGAGGAGGGTCCAAATACCGCCCCCTGCCATGACCTCTTAAAACTGGCCTTCGAGTTATTTAACAGCCGTGAGGAGACCAAAAAGGAAAAAAAAACTTGCCCACACCAAACAAAAATACCAACTCCTGATGGCAGCCTTCCAACCTCAGACCCCCAAATAGTCCAACAAGCTCTCCAACAAGCAACCTCCAGGGCCCTGCTTCAAGCGTGGACAAGAGGGACACTGGGCGCAAGAGTGTCCAAACCCACTCCCCTCCCCAGTTTCCTGTCCTCAATTCAAGCAGAAGAGACTCTGAAAAATGGACTCCCCTCTCCTACAATGGCAGAGGCCATCTGGCCCAGTCCTGGAGCCTCCCCTCTTATCCCTTCTTATCCCAAACAAAAAGTTAGTCAAGGCACACACGGAAGGTAGTGAGGTTTTACATTTATTAAAGGCAGGCAAAGAAATAAGCTCTGCAGAGTGAGTTCGGGCCAGTTAAAGGAGGAAAAGCAGCACGAGCTGTAGGCTGAGAGAACTCACAGTGGCCTTGAGGCTAAAGGCGGCTGTCTTTTGTATCCTCCATTCTGATCTGGTCATCCTATACAAACCTGCTTGATCTCATGCCAGGGGAACTACGGATTGCATTTCCCGACAGGTCCCAAGTGCCGGGCTGTGAATGTGTCCCAGGTCTCTAAGATTGACAAGTCACATGCGCTTGTCCAGCTGTCTGGCCACACCTACTCTCTTACCTCAGTACCTGAATCATGGAGGGTGTGCACAGCACTCAGTGCCCTGGCTTTCCCTGTCTGCTCTGCTAAGTCTGGGCAAGCGGTTAAAGGGCTCACGCCCACCCCTGCTGGCCCTCCATGCAGAGGACCCCATCTCCAAAGCTACTCAGAGCCTGGACTGCACTGGAGCCTTTTTTTATAAAACAACTGCAAAATAAAATTCTTCTCCAGACAGACCATACGTTAGGTCACAAAGGAAGCCTAGGCAATGTTTGAATATGAAAACCATAGCATGTGTTGTCTTCTCCGACCACAATAGAATAAAACTAGAAATCAATAATATGGAGCATTTCAAAAGTTGCAAAAATACACAGAAATTAAACAACAGTCTCTTGAATGACCAATGGGTCAATAAAAAAATCAGAAGGGAAACTTAAAAATTTCTGAGACAGGGTTTCATTAATCACTAACTTGCCCGGGCTGAGTTCATATTACAGTCATCCTGCCTCAGCATCCTTGAGCATTGGGATGATAAGTGTGCCACTGTGCCCAGCTAAAAATTTCCTGCAACAAATGAAGATGAGAATTTAACATACCAAAGCTATGAATTACAACAAAAGCAGTACTAAGAGGAAGTTCATAGCATTCAGTGCCTACACCAAAAAAAAGAATGATTTCATATAACTAACCTAATGACACAATTCAAGAAACTAGAAAAATTTGAACAAATCAAACAGAAAATTAGTTTTAAAAGGAAATAGTGATCAGAGCGAAAATAAATAAAACAGCCTGGTGTGGTGTCACACACCTGTAATCCCAGTACTCTTGAAACTGAAGCAGCAGGATCACTGTGAGTTCAAGTCCAACCTGGGCTACATAATGAGTTCAAAGCCAGCCCAAACTACATAGTAAGACCCTGTCTAAGAAAAGGAAAAAAAAAAAAAAAAAAGAAGAAGAAGCAAAACACAAAAACTTCAAAAGATCAATGAAATGAATTGTTTTATAAACAAAAAAGATAAAATACAAAAGATAACAAAATTGAGAAATCCTTAGATAGAATGACCAAGGAAAAGGAAAGATAATGTTATGGCTTGTACTAAGAGGTCCCCCGAAGCATCATGCACTCATAGAGGGTGCTTTTTGGAGGTGGCTGGGTTTAGGGTGTATGAATGAGCACTGCGGGTGTGTGATAACTAAGTCAGTCTACTGACTGGTTTAGCATAGTTCTGGTTATGGATGCTAGAAAGGCCTACCCTGGGTGCAGGTGGCACCTACGAGTAGGCTTGTAGCCTGGGTAGGATAAAAGGAAAATGCTGCCTGCCACTGCTGCCTCCCCCCTGCCCTGCCATGGACTGTTTCTCCTCTGTGATGCCAATCTGCCATGCTGCCCTGCCCTGGAGCCAGCTGACCATGCACCAAAACTTCCACAAGAAATGAGTTACAATAAACCTTTCCTTCTCTAACTTGTGGGTGTCAGTCATTTTGTCCCAGCAATAAGAAAGTAACTAAGATAGGATCCAAGCAAATAAATAAAAAGAAGACATTACAACCAGCACCACAGGAATACAAAGGGCTTTTTGGAGCCTGTTATGAAGAACTATGTGCCCACATAACGGAAAACCCTGAGGAAAGGGATACATTTCTTTTTCTTTTTTTCTTTTTTTTTTTGGTACTAGGAATTGAACTCAGAACCTTGCACTTGCCAGGCAAGTAAAAAAAAAAAAAAAAATCATGTAATAATCAGTACCAATCACTGTTTTCTTTATTCTTTAAATTTGAAATGATCATTGGTTTTGATAGATGCAAAAATTTTCTCCTACAGAGATATTCAAAGCCAGCAAGCTCCTTCATATAAAAACTAAACTTTGCTCCTACCACAATGAACAGACTCAAAAATCTTCCTTTCACTGCTTAACATTTTAAAAATAAGCAAACTTTCCAAGTGGTCACCAAATGACAGAACTGAAGTAACTCAAGCTCATTATCATATTTACAAACACTCCATCACTGTGCTTCATTCAGAACCAACTGTTAAATTTGGTTACAGAGGACACGCTTGAGGATGTGAACTCAGAGACAGGAAGTGAAGCAGGCTCAGGGGGTTCTGGACATTTGTGAGGAGACCCAAACACACACGCGTGAGGCCAGGCAGCACAGTGGTTAGAGCTCCTGCCTAGGATGCCTGAGGCCTGCGTTCCATGGAGGACAGCAGGGAGGGACAGCAGAGATGAAAGCAGGGAGAGAGACAGAGACCGCGAGACAGAGAGACAGACACAGACAGATTATTTAAAAACAAAACAGCAAAAGCACACAGCAGAAGCTATGCAGGTGTTGGTGCTGCCTCTGGAAATGAGAGTTTCCAATTACCTGCCACACCAAAAATGTTGTTTCTCAAGAAATAAACACCTGCTGATATGAAGCACAAATGTAATATATGTATACAGATGTAGCATCTGACATAAATACAGACCTGAGTGACATTTTATGCTATGCATGTGGTCGTGTGTGTGTGTGTGTGCGTGTGTGTGTGTGTGTGTGTGTGTGTGTGTATCACTAAAGTCAACAGTAATCACAGCAACAGCTTAGGACTCAGACCCAAAGTTTTGTCCTCAGGAGGTGACGTTCTGTCCTTGACATTGCTCGGCACTGCCAAGGCCTGGTCACAGCATGAAGCAGGCAGATCGCAGGTGTTTGGGTCTTGCGCATTCTCAGCAGACAGGGCCCTTATCACCTGTGTGCTGTCCCCACTGGACACCTGCTCTGGTCTCACTGCAACAGCAGAGTGGGTGCTGCCCACCCTCTGCCCTTGCTCACCTGGGCTGCTCCCCAGCCTGCCCCCAGTCTGCTCAGCACCCAGAAGTAGAATGGGAGAGACTAGGGTGTCAGCAATGCCACTGCAAAAGTCCCACATTAGCTGCCCAAAGCTTCCTAGGCTGTAAACCTGGGAAGCCCACTACAACCTGGGAGCAAGAACCCACCACACTGCCCCGCTGCCTCTGCGTCACTGTCCAGCACCATCGGGCACCTCCCTCACTTCCCTGGTCCTGCAGGTCCATGCCTCCCGGGTCCACCTTCTTCCTCGCAGTCACTTCCTGTGTCCACCCTTCTCTGCCTCCCTCCCTGCACTCTCTGCACCCACCGCCCTCCTGAGCTGCAGCGTGTGTCTGTCTGCAAGGCCGCTCCACCTGGTCATCCCACAGAGCCTAGGAAGGGAGCACCGCAGACCGCCACATAGTCCACTCTGCACATGATACCCCTCGGCCCGCGGGCGGCTCCATAGGATAGAGCCAATCCTGTCTGCCCTCAGCCTCCATTCGTCACTTTCTCCAGCCACTCACTGAAAGGGCCCGAAGTGATCCTTCAAAGCACACTTTGCATTGTTCCACTCCTCGTCATCCCTCGCCGCCTCCTGCACAGGCTGCATGACGAGTCGTCTGCACTCTGTGTCCCCTCTCACCACGGCCATGTCTCCCCAGAGGTCACCTCCTACCCCTGCATGCTCCTCCCCACGCTGCTTCACTAGGGACGGCCCATCCAGCCCACCCTAGGCCCCTTGCCAAACCCTCATCCTTCCTCAAGGGCAGCTCGGAGTTTCCTGGTCACCACCCCCACAACAGAAGGTGCCACAGCTTCCCACAGTGAACCTCTCTCTGCACGTTGTTCCCCCAGGGAACTGAGTAGCTCAAGGGCAAGACCATGTCTTGTTTTGGGAATCCTAACTCCAGGTTTGGGTTATTCAGATACTCACTAGTGAAATAAAGAAACTGATTAATCAATGTCTGGATGGGTCGGGGGGTGGATGGATGGGTGATGCTTGGCTTTGAGTAAGGTTTTTCGCTATGAAAACTCACAGAGGAAGTTTAATCCCCCCTGTGAGGCATTAGGAGGGTGGAAACGCGATGGTGTGTAAAGGTGTGGCCTTTCAGGGGTGATAAGGATTAGATAAGGTCATCAGGGTGGGGCTCAAGGGAAGGAAGGTGCCACAGCTTCCTGTGGAAGGAAGAGGAAGGAAGGAAGGAAGAGGAAGAGAGTAGAAGAAACGCACAGGCTCCTGTGTCCTGATGTGTGACACACTGTCCCCTCAGGGCTCTGCCAGCAAGGTCATCTCCAGATGTGGACCCTTAGCCTTGGACTAGAACCATGAACCAAAATAGACTTCTTTACTTTTAACACTTACTCAGTCTCTATTATTGCATTATTAGCAAAACAAAATGGACTAAGATGGATGAATTTGGCTGGTAGAGGTTTGGGTAGGTGAGGAATGGATACATGGATGCACGGATGGATAAATGGAGGTGAATAAAGGAGGGAGAGAGGGAGGGGCATTTGCATGGATGGAGGTTTGAGGGGATGAGTGGGAGGTGGAGGGATGCATGCATGCATGAATAGATAGACGTGTAGTGGATGGAGGCTTGGGTAGGTGAGGATGGATGGATGGATGGATGGACAAACTGATGTTTGGATGGATGGAGGGATGGATGATGGGTTTACCCCTTTATTCCTTTGAGTGCTACACTGCCCCTCCTCCTTGACTAGTTAAATCTCCCTCCAGCTGGTGGCTTTGACAGCAGCAGAGAATGTCCCTTGAAAGCAGGCCCACAGTCGCTCGGTCTGCCACACGTTTGTGACAGGTGTCTCCAATAAGACTCCAGAGGCAGACAGCTTCAAGCACAGCACGGCTGCCTCCTCATGAGATGCTTCTGGCAGCTGGTGAGTCTTGTCTGAGTGGTGCATAAACTGCAGCAGAGTTCCTGAAGGAAGTCCGCAGGATGAGAAACTAGTGATACCCCATCTCTTGGAGGGGAAAAAAAAAGTGTCGTGGAGGGAAACGCAGCGAGGAACGGACACCCAGAAGAGGAAAACAAAGTTCCCTGAACTTTTCCTAGCCTGAGTCTGAGCCAGGCTGAGTAATGAGCAGGTAGCGTAACAGCTTGAAGGTCCATTACTGTGAAAAATAGGAGGGGATTTTATTGACTGCTAATTAAAATCTTACGGCCTTTCAAACATCTGCCAACGAAACCCAAGGTATTCATTACAGGCACAGGACTCAGACTAGTACACGGACAAACGGTGGCCTTTTAATTTTTGTGGAAAATTCAAAGGATTTAAAAACTGGTTTGGGCAAGGCATTCAGGCAGCGCCCGATGCCGGCATTCACAACGCCTCGAGAGGGCACGCGCGAGTTGCCGTCTGCGGGTGCGGTTTGCCTCCCGCGCGCTAGGGTTTCTTGGGTTCTGCTAAAGATTTATTACGCCAGCTATCAAGGGACGTTCTTCCGTTAAGGTCTTTTGTTTTGTTGTCAGCCCTCTAAAAGAATCGAAGAGACAAATAAGACAACAGCAGAATGGATCAAAAGGTGAAATATCTTCAAAGAAAATCTTATGGTGTTTTGTCACGCTTTTGTCTAATTCAAAGCACAGTTCGAATTTTAACAGCTTTAAGTTTACATGAGGGAAAATGGACAGAAAAGAAGAAAGGAGAGGAAAAAGTAACTGCTGTGAGGCTACTGATTGTGGCCGGAGGAAATGAGATTCGGAGACTTTTTAGGAAGTACCCAAGGTGGCCCAGCTGCTGGGCCCTGAAGCCGGAACTCGAGCCGGTATTCAGTGTCTTCAGAGACAGGCCAGGAGGACTGGCAAGGAGAGGAGCAGGTGCCAACCCCCTCGGGCGGAGGCGGGAGCTCGCCCAGCCCAGAGCCTGCCAGGGAACCAGGCCAGAGGCCCTGCTCTCCGGCGGGGAACTGAGGCAGCTCAACCCTGGCAGAAACTCAGGCGCTCAGAAGGAGGGACTCTGCCTGGGAGACCGCAGCCTGGCTGGGACTGGAAGTCACGCCAGCCTACGGCAGAAGCTAAGAGCTGCATGAAATAGGCGTGGACGCGCCCAGTCTGCAGGTGCTGCCCAAGGACAGCACGTCGGTCCTGGAGTCTCAGACACAGGCGCCACAGCTGGGATAAGTGAATGGCTCCCATTTCCCAGGTGTCAAAATGTGAGGCTCCAGTCCCCAGCACTGGGAAGAGGTGGAACCTTTAGGAGGCGGGGCCCAGGGAGGAAGTTGGTTCTCTTGGGCGTGGCCAAGGGAGGGCATGGTCGTGGAGGTGACTAGTCGATGGGCGTGGCCTTGCATGGGTGTGGGCATAGGGGCATGGTCGTGGGAGGGCGTGGCCTCGGAGCGCTATTGGGCAGCCCCGCCTCCTTTCACTTCCTGGCTGCCCTAATAATATGCTCACCTAGTGCTGGAACAGGCAGGGATGCACCTGCCCCCGCCCTCAGGTCCCACAGGGGTCATCGGTGAACACAGACCAATCTAAAAGCCAAATACGTCATGCGAGACTAAAACACAGGGCCTGCATCTAAGGATATGGTGACAGAAGAGGGCAACTACAGTGATGGAAAGACACTACCAGAAAGAATCTGAGCTCCTCACGTTACTGATGCCAGACAAGCAGCGACGCGAGGAGGGATGCCCTGGAACAAGAGAAGGCGCAACTGCTCTGCACTTGTAGCAGGAAACTACACTCATCTGCAGGCAAACCCTGGAGGGGAGCAAGAGGGAAATCTGAACCCAGGTACCGCTAGCTAACAGCACAGCAGCAGAGTCACGGGTCCAGCAGCACGGGAGCCAGTGGGAGGACTCTGGGTACACTCAGGACACTGCCCTTCCAGCACAGCAGGTATTCACAAAAGCTGGGTCACCAGCAAGATCAGCCACGCTGGAAGGACTGAGGTCAGACACAGAATGCAATTAGGCCGGAGATCAATGGCTAGGAGATCCAGGCGCTTGGAAATTAAGCAGCGCACTTTTTTTATACATTTATTGGTACATTTTAGGTATACATAATGATCACATTCATCATAGGGAATTTGCACCTGTACATGACACAACTTGATTCTTTTTTTCGCCATTCCCAATTCTTCCTTCAACTCCCCTTCCGCACCTTATTTACAAAAGCTTTGTTTCCATTTTCCCTTCTTCACTGATCACTTTTTTCTTCTCCCTTCATTTCTTCCCCCTCCCTATCCCTAGTTCCCCTTCCTATTTGAACATTTTCTTCCTAGTTCACAGTATCTATTATACATTTTGGGCCTAATTTACACTTTCAGTTTCTCACACCAGAGAAACAATGCGGTATTTACACAGGTTTGTCCAGTTTACTTCACTTAAGAGTATGTCCTCAAGGTGCATCCATTTAGCGAGAAATGTCTCAAGCTTATTCTTTATGGTGGAGTAGTACTCCATTGTACTAAAAAAAAAAAAAAAAAAAAAAAAAGACCTCACATCTTTATCCATTCATCAATTGATAGGCATTTGGGCTGTTTCCAAGATTTAGCTGTTACAAATTGTGCCACTATAAACACTGGTATGCATATATCACTATGGTATGATGCTTTTAATTCTTTTGGGAAGATACCAAGAAGAAGAATAGGTGGGTTGAATAGAACCTCTAGTCCTAGTTTTTTTGAGGAATCTCCACACTGATTTCCAGAGGTTGCACCAGTCTACACTCCCTCCAACAGTAGAGAAAGGTTCTTTTTTCTCACAGCCCCACCAACATTTGTTATTGGTTGATTTCTTGATAATAGCCATTCTTTCCAGGGTGAGATGGAATCTCAGTGTTGTTTTAATTTGCATTTCTTGAATGATGAATGTTGTTGAACATGTTTTCATATGTTTCTTTACTGTTTCCACTTCTTCATCTGAGAAGTATCTATTCATTTCAGATGCCCATTTTTGATTGGGTCTTTAAATTCGGGGGAGTCTGATTTTTTTGAGTTCTTTACATATTCCAGATATTAGTCCTTTTTCTCAGGAACAGCTGGCAAAAATTTTTTCCCACACTATGGATTGTCTCTTCACTCTGTTGGTGGTTTCTCTTGCTGTGCAAAAAGCTTTTGAATATGATAAGACCCCAGTTGTTGATTCTTTGTGATAGTTCCTGTGCAATTGGGTTTTTGTTCATAAAGTCTTTGCTTACACCAGTGTCTTCAAGAGTTCTACCTAGTCTATCTCCCATCAGATTTAATGTTTCTTTTTTAATATTTAGATTTTTGATCCATTTCAATTTTAGTTTGGTGCATGGTGAAAGATATGGGTCTAGTTTTAATCTTCAGCATGTGGAAAGCCAGTTTTTCCAGCACCATTTATTAAAGAGGCTATCTTTCTTCCAGTGAAGGTGTTTGGCTCCTTTGTCAAAGATAAGGTGGCTGAGTGTGTCCGGAGCTGTTTCTGCATCCTCTAATCTGTTCCACTGATCCTTAGGTCTATTTTTTTTTTGCCAGTACCATGCTGTTTTTATCACAGTAGCTTTGTGATATAATTTCAAGTCAGGAATTGTGATGCCCCCTGCCTTATCTTTGTTGCCCAGAATTGCCTTTGCTATTCTAGGTCTCTTATAGTTCCAAAACAGCAGCACACTTTTGAGTAGCACGCAGGGCTGAGTTTCTTGCAGTGGTCCAGTTCCCCTTCTCACCCCTCATGGTCCCCTCACATGAGTCTCCGTTCCCTTCATCCCTGGCAGTGCTTTCTATTAATGATCTGTTTCTGCTAACCAGATAGGATGGATTTGTTTTGCATTATTTTATTTCACATTTTCCTGATTTCTTACCAAGCCAGCACCTGTCTCCATGCTCACTTTCTTTCCCAGGAGCTGTTGGGTTACAGTGTGGGCATTTCCTCCCTCGATTGCTGGTCTTTTTCTTCTACTGTGTAGATGATTTTCCTGTGCTCAGAATATGCATTTTATCGCCTATATGAGTGCGATAAAAACCATACCCAAAAATCTCCAGATGTTTGGAAATATTGAAATACTTTCTAAATTTCTCAAGGAAAGATCATAAATAAGTCAAGGACCACTCCATCCAGGGCACGACAGGCAGTTGTGGTGACGGTCACATAACACTGCCACAAGCCTGTGATGCCGCAGGTTCCAACTCACACATTTTAGAGCATTAGCTAAGCATCTGACATAGGAAGTCAGGAACAACTGAAAACTGCAAAAAGTAGAAGGAAGGAAATAACTAAGGTGACAGCAAAAACTATCAGAATAATGTGGACATCATGCAATCAGTAAAACCAAAGCCAGTCCCAGGGTATAGGTGTGGGGATTAGGACACGGTCTTGCATTCCTTTACCTCTGCACATCTCTACAGCCCAAATTTATTTTCAAAGAGCAGGGACTACTTTTTAAGTTAATATTTTTAAATTGCTAATTTCATGAGTAACAGACCGACTTCTTTTCCCCAAAGACACAGTGCAGATGTTGTGACAAATCTCAAGACCCCTGACCAACCTCATCTAGCAGCCGTCACCAGGCTAGTGTGTCCTTTCTGAAATACGAACTGCACCTCCAGCTTAGTGAGGAATGATAATTCCCTAGATTCGTACATCTGTACAGGCGCCTGTCAGTTTCTTTGACACTCTCAGTTTTCAGAGAATAGATGAAATAATGGTCCTAGCGGAGCAGAGGGCTCCTAACCAGGAAGAACCGGAGAAGCCTAAATTGTGTACACCTAACCTGATCTCTGACCTGTCCCCTCAGGAAAGCACGTCGAGACCCTCCACAGGCTTAGGGCTAGCCAGCTCTGGGAGGACACCGTGCCTTGGCTCACGTGGCCCTGGCTAACGGTGTCCTGCAGTTGCTGGTGTTGGACAAACACGTTCCCTTTTCCTCTTCCTCAAAGCCCCTCCTGATCTGGCCAAAGCTGGGGTGAATGTACCCCTTTCTGCCCAGCCTGGCCCTTCCTGATCAGTGTTGAGGTAGAGGCTTAGATCCAACAAGGCTTCTGGCCACACTTTACCTCCTGGGGAGTTGTGGGAGGCCTTTGTGACCACCCAAGGCTGCTACCCTGTGCCCCAGCCGCTGGCCAGAGTTCCTTCCACTGGGGCCCAAGCCAGTTCCTTCCCACAAGGGTCCTGGGAAGGAAGGAAGGGACAGAGGAAAGGAGGGAAGGAGGGAGGGACGAAGGAAGGAAGGAAGGGAAGAAGGGGTCTCTTAAAGGGGTCTTCTGAGTTCCAATGCACGGCACACTTTTAGGGAGGGGCCCCACAACCCCTGTGATAGGGGAAGATGTACCAGGTCCACGTACCCCACTCTACAGACACTTGGCCGTCCCTTGCACTCCTGACCTGCACAGAGCACCGTTGAGCCCGCCAGCCTCTGCCAACTGTCGTGAGGGTTAGGAGCTGTGAGGAGCCAGACGAAGCATCTTGGAGGGGACCCTGCCCTTCAGCGCATCCCACCAGGCCCTGGGGAGAAATCATCCAGAGGGGAAGAGGTAGGGGAGGGAAGTGGAACCTCTCTCAGGACTGGGACACCTTCTCTACCACCGGGCCAGGCAGACCAGGCCCCCACAGCCACCAGGAGTCTGGCATGGAGGTAGTTTTTGCTGGAGGGGAGGAAGAGACATCGGCCAGAGCAGAGCTGACCCTCTGTTCACCTGGCAGCAGAGCCAGCTCACCTGGCTCGAGGCAGCATTTCCACTGCCAACCATGGGCTCTGGAGCTGAGGATCTGCTGACACCAGACCCAGCCTTCACCCTGGGCAGCTGCTGAACCCTGCCTCTGGCCTCAGGCTGTCACCAAGGACACAAGGAGCCATGGAAGGAGCCCCCATAATGCACTTGGGTGAGTGCCTTGGCCAGAGGGCAAGGAATGGATGAGGCTGGGACCACATGGCCAAGACAGACTCCACGGCCCTGCAGCTGGGGACTGACTGGCCTTACCGGCCTCAGCCAACCCTGGGTGTCACATCAGCACTTCTCAGGCCTTGGGGCAGTGAAGGGACAGGGACCAGATACCGTGAGCCTATTGTGAGGACCCTCAGACCCAGCAGGGTCCCCATCTGGGCCCCAGAGACAGTGACTCCGCAGTGACCATGGGAGCTGTGCTTTAAGGACAGTCCCACTTTGACTCTGGTGTGCCAGCCACCTCCCAGGACTTGAGGGTTTGTGGGCATTTTCCCCAAAGCGATGCCAGCAAGCTCCTCTGTCATCATCATAGCTTCTCATGGGAGAAGGCAGAGGCTCAGTCTGATCCAGGAACCTGCCAGGCAGCTGAAGCACAGCCAGGGACCAAGGTCAAAAAAGGGCATCTGTAGGGGTCTCCTATTATCCCCATGCCAGAGCCTGGCCACATCCAGGGAATTGTCATAAAGACTCTGCCCCTTACATGTATTAAAACGACTTCCCCTGACCTCCTGTCACCAGACAAGTGGTCCTAAAGAAAGGACTGCAGGTTGTGCCCAGCCTGGTCTGAATCTGCTCACTGTCTCCAGCGGCACTGGCTGTGCCCTCACCAACAGCATCTCATGGGAGGCCTGATGGTCCCATCCATGTGGCCTGTGTTGCCTCCTGGGCCAACTGTCATGAGGGTTGCACTGTGAGACAACATGGACATTCTCTCTGGGGTCTTGATGTAGGCCACTCTCAACCAAGGGTGACCACATTCCCAGACACTGGGTTCCTGCCTTACCTGATAAATCATGGCTGCAGAGGAGGGGAGAGCAGGCATTCACCAATGACGACAGATGGCCAATGACACGTGGAGGTCAGTATCATTGCCAACCAAAGACCCAAGCAAGCCACAGAGGCAGACTATGCCCACTTGTTGGAGACTCAACTTAGCAACTCAGGCTGGACCCAATGCCCCCCAGTGTGAGCAGCTGGGGCATCAAAGCTGCAGAAGAGGAGGCACAAGTACAGCCACTCTGGGGATGGAAGCAGTGTCATGCAGAGCCCGCCTTCCATGCCTGTAGGGAGCGGCTGAAGCTGGAAATCAATCACATGTGCCAGGCTAAGACAAAGCAGGGCCCTGAGAACAGGGAGAGCTCCTGGAGCCGTGTGAACAAGCTGTTCCTGCTTGCAAACAGGTTGCTAGGCAGAGAGGTTGAAATTGACATCAACCTCCTGAATGTATAAATAAACACTCTGCAATCCTTGGGCAGTTCTTTTCCTCCCATCTCGATGGAGGGCTCCACCTGACCTCAGCTTTCATTTCTTACCTTTATTTCTTCATCCTCTTGAGGATTTTCCCCCAGGAACATTAAGAGCCACGCAGGTTCAAGACACATGCTTCTCTTCATGGTCGTCCATACCTGACCCCCTCTAAGTGCTGTCTTAACACTCACAGTGGTGTTATTTCTAACAGTGACCTGTGCCCCAGGGGTAGATGTGGAGGCTGCAGCTGAGCACATGACAGGTTCTACTCATTAACAAGTGGACAACGAAAGCCAGTGGACAGCTGGGGTGGGCACTGTCTCATTGGAAAGAGCCAGGCACAAAGCCTGGCAGACCTATGATTCTGTTTGTAGAAAAGTCCAGGCAGATAAGCAGTGGTGATAAGCACCTGGTGCAGGCAAAAGCTGGGAGGAGCAGAAAGAAGAAACCATGGACGTGGGGAGACTGTGGGGCTGGAGCAACATCCTAAGTCAGAGGTCAGTAGAGCAGTGCTGAGCAGCAAGAGCCTCAGCCTCTTAGGATATGCGGTGTCCACCGCTGAAGTCCCATTCTGCCATCAGAGCAGGAAAATAGTCAGGGACAGCATGGAACAATGGGCACTGTGTGTCTGATGAAACTTAGCAACAGCAGCAGCAGGGCACTGGGCCCCAGCAGCACTAGGCCAACCCCTGTGTGTGTCCCAGTGGTGGGGTCACACAGGTTTACACACTTGAAGAACCTTGGGAAGCCTTCACTTATGCAGAAAGCTGTGCCTCCTTCCCAGCCATGCGCTGTTGCCAGCCTTTTAAGAGTGGTTCTCCGGAGCTATGAGTTACAGAAATGCTTTCAAAGGGCAGAAAAAGAAAGGCATTAAGATCTCACCAGAAGTCACAGTCCTAACTCACTTTGACCCAAAGGGGTAGGGTGTGCTCTCAGTCCAGGTGCCCTCTGTCTCAAAGGGGCAGTGTTTTGGTTTGTGTCTGATGTCCCCCCAAAGCCTCATGCAGTCATGTGGCGGGCTTCTAGAGTTTATGACTGATTCACGGTTCCATGTTGGAATTATGGATGTGAGTGCTACATCCGCCCTGGGGTGGATAGTTTGCATACAATGTAAGGGAGGGAAAGAGGGTACTTGCCTCTGCACCTCCCTTTTGCTCTTGTTGCTTTTGCTATCTTCTGCCATGAACTGTTACCCTCTGCCATGTGCCACTCTGCCTTGAAGCCAGCCGAGTATGGACTGAAATCTCCACAAACTGTGAGCTAAATGAACCTTTCCTTCCTTAATTCTGGGCATCAGATATGTTGTCTCAGCAATGAGAGAAAAATAACTAAGACAGGCAGCAAAATCCCAGCACAGCTCCCAGAGTCAGAGAGGTGGGAAGTGTGTTGGGACAAAGAGCTGAATGGCTAAAGGAGGAAACAGCAGCTCCAAAGCAGGGCTAGAGAAGGACAGGCATGGTGTCTTTGAGGCTTATCTGCTACAGGTCCACTTGGTTGGTGTTGAGCCCCACCAGGATGAGCACAGGTCTCTACAGCCCTGTGGGAAGATGCAGGAGCAGACACCCAGTGCCACTGACAGAAGAAAGGTGACCACAGGGCATGTGGGCCAGCCCTGGGAGATGCTGAGTGTCCATTGATGGGTCAAGGTGTGAGGATCGAATCCCACATATCGGAAAAGAGCTCTGCCCCTGAGCCACACCAACAGTCCCTTGGATTCCAACCCCAGTTGAAAAGTGCTATACATATGCTGAAGGTCTGCACTCAGAAGCATGGATTATGGGGTTAACCAAGTGAGCATTTATATAAGGGGTCAGCACCTTCCCTTTACACTACAGTACATCGCACATTGGTCACCATGGAAGGGCAGCCCTGGGGAGAACTTGGAGAGCCTGCATGGGCCAGGAGCAGACAACATATGTGTGACCTAAACTCAAAGATGAGGAAGAGCAACTAGAGACCATACACTGGGTGCAAAATAAATCGGATCCAGATGTATAAACATCATATTGTCTCCTTGGTGTAAGAACCTGAAAGACTAGGTAAAACTCAAAACGTATAATAGATGATAGGAAAAGGAAAGAAATTGCTCAAAGGAAGGAATGACTGGGATGAGGGAAAGAAGAAAAAAGAAAGAAGGCAGGCAATATATATATATATATATATATATATATATATATATATATGAACAGCTGTGATGACTGTATTGCTGATGTCTGATGGTGAATTGAAATGAACAGTTAATGCTTACAATTTTTTATGTTCTGATCAACTTTGCATGCTTGTGTCTGGTGGTCTGACCAACAGATTTGAAGGTAACAATATGAAATGGAATTACAATGGTGAACTCCTACCATCTTGTATAGTGAAACTCTGTATTATCTGTAATGTTTTATCAAAGAATTATTTTCTTTTTCTCTTTAATGGTTTGAGCAATCTACCATTCTTACATCTGGTAATCTGAGCAACATAGTTGAGGATAGCAGTATGTAATGTAACAACCACTGTTAATTTGTATTATTTTGTCTTGAAACCCTGTATCACTTTAAATGTTCTTGCTCTGATTTGCTTATGTTCCTGATACTGCTGCTACTGTTCTATTTTTTTGTTTGTTTGTTTCTCATTTACTACTCTCTTTAAAATAAAAAAAAAATTAAAAGATGAAGCATGAGCTCAATGACCACACTTACACAGTGGAAAAGCACATGTGGCACACACACATATTCACACTGCCAATCCCAATCAAGGGATTTTGGGGACCCCCACAAACATCACAGTGAAGGGAGTGCCTCCATGCAAGGAGCATGAGAATGACAGACTAAAGAGCTGCGCAGTCTAGGGCCTGTGTGGACTGGAGGTGGGGACAGGGAGTAAGTACAGGGGGAAGGCGGGAACAGGCCGGTCAGTGGGCATGGAGTTTCAGTAGACAGAGGTGACAGACCTTGACATGCTGTGGTACAGGGGGTCACAATGGAACAATTAGGTAACATGGATCTCAAAACATCCAGGCACAAGACCTTCAATGTCTCCATCATAAGAAACAATCAGTGTTTGAGGAGGTGGATATATTTAACCTGATAAAGACATCACATGTGTGTTGAAGCATCATGTAATATGTCATTAGTATGCACCATTTTATGTTTTATGTATCCATTAAAATAAATTTGACTTTAAAAACTTTTTTAAATACTTTATCAGCTACTTTTTCCTAACACATATCCACAGGGGTAGTCGCTCCCACTGCCAGTCCTGTACCCTGCTCTTTCTTCAGGGGTTGGGAGGGCCAGCTGCAGGCTGGCTCTCATCCCCCTAACATTTCTCACCCTCCTGGATTAATAGTATAAAACGAAGTTGAACAGGAACCTAAGGCTCTGGAGCCAGGCTTGGGGTTGGGCACTGTCCATGGCACCCACCACCCATCACCCAACACAGGATGTCACAAGACCAAGCCAGGTGTGGATGGGCCAGTGAGCATGCTGTCCCCAGAGTGTCACACTCAACAGGTGAAGCCACTAACAGCAGCCACAGGGGGGAAACCACAGAAGAAATACAAAGTCACATCCATCCACACCTCCCACCCCAGAAATGTGACCACACCCACACATTCAGAGCAGCCACACTCTCTGCCCCCAAATTCCTCAAGGCAGCAAACACCTCCCGTCCCCTTAAATCCTTTGTTCTAGCCTTGCTTCCTGCTGATGTAACTCTCCAAACTGAGCCCGCTCCCATGGGAGTGAATACACAGCCATGGTTGCTTAGAGCTTTCTCAGCTGTTTTCTCTCCCCTCCACACCCTTAACATATATGGTGCCGAAACCCAGGACAGGGTATCCCTCTTTAGAGGGACTCCAAACCCTATCTTCAGCCCCCATGTCTTAAAGCAGACACCCTCTGACTCTGGCTTCTCAGGCTGTGCCCCAGGCACTCCCTGACAGCTTCAGATCCTGTAAGACTTCCATGCCTTTAAGATTTTTCCCTGTATCTCCAGCTCCCTCCTCCGAACCCACCACAGCTTCTGCCTCACAGGGAAAGTAGTGGAATGTGCGGAGTCCAGCCCAAGTACAGGTTGCATACTGCTCCTGAGACACTTTTCCCTCACTGGACTCCCTCCTCCCTGCCACCACTGTTTACCTTGAGGCACCCCCCCAGGGCCTGGCCATGGGCCACCAAGCCCCAGTCGCCCCACCCATGTGCCAGTTCTGGGCTGGGGGCCTCAGGCCATGCGGCCCCCCGCACCAAGTGCACATGCCTGATATCCCCAGCCCACCCCACCCTGAGCCCACTCACTGCCTTCACAGGCCTGGCAGCACAGCATAAGCAGCACGTGGTGCTGCCATAGAGGCCAGTGTCCACACATACACAGCACACTGTGGGACCGCAGCACCTGCACATACAACTCTGTGTCCACACATACATGCCTGAGCCCAGCCTGGGTAAGGAAAACACAGACCTGTGCCCTCCTCTCCCCACTCTCTGCCACCAGACACCCCCTAAGTGGGCCACACCTCTGGCCATGCCTGTGCTGTATCCTTGTCCATGCCCCACCCCTGCCAGCCTGTGCTGGACCACTCATGCCCCCCCTACTGCTGCCACACTGTAGCTACCTGGCTCTGTGAGCAAGGTGGTCCATGCCTGACCAGAGCCCACCCAAGGGCACCTTCCAAAGGCCCACCACTGGCACAGTGCCACAGGCCCAGGCTGCATGGCTCCATGCTGCTCCTCAACCCTCCACCATACACTCTCCCAACCTCCACTCCACTATCTGGACTACTTACTCCCTCACCCTCCACCCTCTGTACCTGCTCCACAAGGTAGCAAGAACAAAAGGCATAGTTCTGTCTGTGTCAGAATTCTTCCAGGTCAGCCAGTGTCTGAGCTCTTTCTCTTCAGACTCTTAAAACACCAGTTTTTCTCCAAGAACCGAAAATTAACTTGAAATCTCTTGACTGGAGACCACCCTTCCCTTCAGGAGGTTAAATTAAGAAAGCTTACAACTGTTTGCCTTTAACAGGGAACAACAGCTATCAAAAAGCAATTTACACTTGTGATTTACATATGCTAACTAAGACCAATATAACTGATCTTCTCTTCTGCATGTTCAACAACTAAAGTTTAGAAACCAGAACTAGAGAGATAACTAGGCTAAAAACAGCCAATATTTTAGGTCAGCAGAGACCCAAGACATGAAAGAACCTTTTCTACAGGTTCCTACAACTTTGGTGAGTCACCCAATCTCTTGAACAGGGAGATTGCTGGGCCCCCAAGAAGAGAGAATCAACAAATGTTCAGTGGACCAAAGTGGGTTCACCAAGAGAAAAGAGTCTCCTGTGTTTTCACAGAAAGCAACATGGTCAGTCAAGACCTTGACCTATCCTGGCAGCTGACCCTGACAAGAGGCTCTGAGAGGCTCTGCACATGGTTCCAAGAGTAATGCCTGAAGAGGCTTACCTGACCTTGGTAGACAGCGAGAGGTCAATTTTGATTAACACAGGTCTCATTTTAAAATGAGAAAAGTATAGCAGAAAAGCATAAGCAAAAGAGATGAATAAATGTTTGTCATCTGTCTATGTGCCCTCCAAAATGGCACTTATTCACTTATTCACCTCAACTGGTCTCTCTCTCTCTCCAAAATAAAAATAAAATTACTAATGCAAGTTGTCCTCCAAAATCAGATAGCCTTAGATATCCTGACAGTAGCACAAGGGGATAATTGTACAGTTATAAAGGCTAAATGTTATATGCACATTTCTGATATTTTTACTAATATCTTGATGACTATTCAAGATATTAAACAAGTTAATGCCATGTCAAACTCCCTAGACCTTCTCCTTAACTTCTTTATGGGAAGCTATTACTGGCTCTTCCTGGTAAAAGTACTTTTGGGTTATATTCGTAATAGCCTTGTTGATTTTATTGTTTGGCCCGTGCTTATTTAACTGTTTCTTTGACCATGTCTCCTCCAGACTTAAAGCTGTATGCCTGCCCAGGATGAGAGTATCTGATGTGTGTCAAGGGCCCTCTGGAGAGTCTCTAATTGCAAATCACAACTATGACCCCCTTCAGCCTGAAGCAGCCAGAACGGTTATCACCTCCTGCCCTAACAGTGGTTCGAGATACCTCTTCAGAAAGGGAAACAGTATAGACAGCTAAGTTAGGTTCAAATATTATAGGCAGTCAGGTAAGACTGGGCCCTCCAGAAAGTCAAGACAAAAGGTAAAAATGCACCACAACTGTGGCCATAGACACATCAGTTGGAGGCCAGGCCTGAGGATAATGACAAAAGGATCAGGCCAACACACCCTACAAAGAATGACTTAAACGTTTTATTCTTTCAGGCAAGGTCTTATATTCCTGCTTTATATGTGCTGCATTTATACTGACTTTAAAAACACCATCTGGTGGACTTTGATACTAACTACAGGATAAATTTAGAAATCACTGTAAAGTGGGTCTTCTTATTAAATCTAGTTTATATTTAGAAAACACACATGTCTATTAATAAATCATGGGACCCCTTCCATTAGTTCAGACTTTCTCTTTGTTCATGTGCATGTAAAAGCTGATGGACGTGCCTTTACTGACTTGTAAATCACGGTTGCTAGGCAATGAGTATAAATTCAATGTGATTTCAGAAGTTTGTGAGCTTCAGAAACAGAAATTTTACATGGATCTTTACACAAAATGTAGCCTGCTAAAGGGGTTGCCTAGATGATTAGGTGGATAGCACAGATGTCTTGGAGGCTTCTTCACCCTAGGGCCCAGGGCAGAATTATTCTGAGCTATTTGTTTGCTTCTGTGTATCTCTAGAGATAATCTCTTTTACAACTTGCTCTTTGATATTTTCTCATTCTCTCTCAAAAAATTTTAAAAAACAATGGTTTAGATCTCTTGATTATTAGGCTTGCTACCAAGGCTTCCTTCTTTAAACATGATTGTTACAGCTCAAATCAATTATAACTTGGGACCTCAGGGACCCCAACTGGCTCCTTTCCAAATCTTCTTGGCTTGACCACTGAAGACTGAAGCTGTCCAAAGGCTTCAGAAGCCCCCTGGGACATCTCAGATGCCGAACTCTGGGTAACTCTTGCAGTGGAGAGTAAGTCCATCACAGTTTTAATTGATCCTGGTGCCTGCCGTTCCATTTTGTCTTCCTTCCAAGGACAGACCTCCTTGGCCCCAATTACTGTTGTGGACATTAACAGTGAAGTCTCCAGACCCTAAACTCTCCCAGTCTGATATCAACTGGGTCAGAACCTTTTCCCACACTCATTTTTAGTCATCCCTACCTGTCCCATTCCCCTCTTAGGATGAGACACCTTAACCACAATGTCAGCAACTCTGAGTATTCCCATCATGCTGCCCAGTGATTCCTTCCCTGCCCCACCCCCATGGCTTCCATCATTTCCCCTCATTTCAAACCCAGAGTCCGGGACACTTCCACCCCACCCCAGCTTAATTCCAACAACTTCTTGCCATCCTTTCAAGCCTAAGCACTCCTACCCTGCCCATTTAGAGGGTAAGAGTGACCCTGTAAGCCGGGAGAGTCCCTGACCTGGCTTTACAGGGACTACAACCTATTATTTCTCACCTATTGTGACACAGTCTCTGAATCCCCATTGACTTCCCTTACAATACTCCCATTCTCCTGGTGCAAAAGCCAGATGGCTCTTACAACCTGGTACAAGATCCCTGCACAATCAGCCATACTGTCCTTCCCATACACCTTGTGGTGTGTAACCCCCACCACCAAACAATAACTCATCTCCTTTCTCCATGTAATAGGATACTTCTGCCTCTGTGTTTGCCCTCCTCACTTTGCCCTCCTCACTAAACCCCTCTACAAACTCATAAAGGGAGACCCTTAGAGCACAAGACCTTAAAAGAGCCCCTGTTACTCCTGGAAATGTTCACAATCACTAGACACACCCTACTCACCCTCTACTCATCCCATAATCTTCAGGTATTCATATCTTCCTCCTACTTCTCACACTGCCCCCCACCCTCCTACCCTTCCACCCATTAGGACAGAGAAAGACTCAGCCTACTTTCTGTGCCATTTAGACCCTGTGCTGTCACAAAAACACCCTCCAGGAAGCACTGTCTTTCCTTGACGTTTGGTTAACTGCGGGGATGCCTGTCTTGGCCACACACCCCCACCCATTGTGGCCCTGAGTCCCAACTACAGACATCTGTCGTGGACATTGTTGCTGCTCTCATTTTGACTGACCAGGGGTGAAAATTACCTCTCTCTGCTCTCCATGGGAAACTTCAATTTTCTATTCCCCATCCTCCCCTCTAGCCTGTCTCCTCAGAAGTCTAAAACCTCTCTGCCCCTCCCCTGATCTGCTGAGATACCCTATGTCCAGGCATTCGTTACCCTCTGTAACCTTCCCACCCTGTGCTCCTCCTATAACAACTCTCAAATCCTTCTTTCCCTCCTGCCTGCACTCCCTCTGCCTGATGCCAACTTCTCCCTAATGATAGATCCAACTGACCTCTTGCTCCACCCAGGCAACCCCCTGCTGAGCCTCATGCCTCAGCCACTGGCCAACACTGGCCACCGCAGCCACTTCTCCCTTTCCCCCAGAGCCTCCTGACTATCAGACACCACCTCTTAACTCTAACCCTCCTTTTCCTACACATCAAGAGTGAGACTTTTCTTCAACTCAGAACTAGTAAATTGATTTCAGCCACATGTCACAAGTGCAAATTTAAGATATCTCTTGTCTGGGTGGATACCTTTATTAGATGGATAAAGACCTTTCCCACTGGCTCAGAAAAGGCCTCAGCCATTGTCAACTCCCTCCTAGCTGATATTATCCCCTAGTTTGGCCTCCCCACCTCCACTCAATCAGACAATGGCCCAGCTTTCATTAGTCAAATTACCCAGGAGTTACCCAAATTGCTTGGTGTCTAATAAAACTTGCACATGCTCTACTGGACTCAATCATCCAAAACAGTAGAGAGATAATGACCTCCACAAGGCCAACCTCACTAAGCCCACGGTCCAACTCCGTAAAGACTAGAATGAACAGATGCCAGGAAGTTAGCATACAAATACATTCAGAGATGTGTCGTACCTGAGACCTCTGAGGAAGTCCTGACTGGGGAAGATGCTGCCCCACTGGTTCCACTACTCAGGATTTACCAGAAGCAGATGTGGCCAATGCCTTGAGGGCTTTCTATTTTGCAGCCCAGCCAGACATCTCTGCACAGCACCCAGAGAAAGGGTAGCCATGGAAAATCTCTGGGAAGACAAGTGTCTGCTTAGAAAACTTCCAGAAACCAGGCTTCAGGTCTTTGAAACCAACTCAACTTCTACTTGAGGTAAGAGAAACAGACCAGAATTCCTCAGATGGCCAGGAACACTTTAGTTCTTCCAGATTTATTTGCACACCAGGAACCTGCTATCATCAGTTTTGTACATTATTAACTCCTGCAGCACATCTATTGGGCATTTCCAAAGCTCAAACTCTAATGTGCATTCCCAGCCTCTCCAGGAACCTGAGGGACACTTGACAGGTGCACCAAGTGGGACAAGTCTCACTGCTCCTTCACTGGGTACAAGAACCCGAGGAAGACCTTAAACAAGCTTAAGAATGGAAATGACCCAACAGCCTGGTTAGATAATAATGGAAAATGCTGTTCAAAAGTGGAAGGATAGCTTGCCACCTAAGAAAGAACTAGCTCATTTAAAAGGTGGACAATCTAACCTATGGCAGCTCTCATAAATCAGGTAGTAGAGAAGCTGGGGCATTGCCTCCCAATGCAGGCAGCTGCACAGTTTTGGCCATGCAGCTCTGCAGAATTTGCAGACAGCTCAGAAAGCCAAAGGGTGCACAGTTATCCTCACAGGCCACTCTGGCATGAGTACAGTGACCACGTGGTACTGGGAACAACGGATGTCTGTCATCACTGGGCAAAATCTTTAAAAGACTGCCAAGTTATTTTGACCTTTATGCTTTCAGGAGACCAAATAAGTGGTCTCTTAGGTGGCATCCAAGTTGTTTACATGAAGAATTACAGCCAATATTAACACTTGAAGAATAGTACTCTTTTCTCCATGTCTGGCATAGACTGTTGAAAAAGCAGAACCCATTTCCACCCTCAGAGTTGCGGTGGCCTACAAATGACCCTTAACGGTGACAGGCACATGTCCAGTCTGCGTGAACTTGGGCATTTTAACATCCCAACGCTTTGACCCACCAAATCTCCAGTGGTTCATTCTCACTAAAGCAGGCAGACAAGCAGAATATGAAAAGAAAGGAAGAGTTAAAGGTCACTGGATTCCATACAAGCTTCAACACCTGTGAACACAGGAGGCTTTGGGGATGTTTCATATCTAAACCAAAACTGTCCTGAAGTCATTTGTGATCCTTAAGGGATGCTGAATTGTCAAGACAGCCCTGGAAAATGACAAAGATACAGGACTCACAATCCCTGATGCAAAATGACCATTTGGCTACAATCATCAAAGCCAGGCATGGGGCACAAAGCCTGACACACAAACTGCAGAGCAGAGGAGAGATCAAAAGGAAGCCTTCAGCCAGTCGGATGGTGCACACCTATAATCTCAGCACTCAGGAGGCTGAGGAGGAGGATCACCACATGAGGCCAGCCTGGGCTACAAAGTGAGTTCACAGCCAGCCCTGTCTTGAAACCCTGTCTCAAAGTGCATAGTGAAATCCTGAGAAAGACAAAAAAAAGGAAGCTCTCAGCAGTTGTTCAGACATCCCAGCAAGGACCCAGACCTCTCACTGGGAAAGACATAATTCCATAAAGGATGCTGAGAAAATCCACTGTCCACATGCAAAGGAGTGAAGTTAGACACCATCCATAAATATTAACTCCAAATGGCCTAAATATAAAAAGTAAAACTGTAAACCTCTTTAAAAAGCAGAGGGAGGGCCGAGGATATAGCTCAGTGGCACAAGCACCTGCCTGGCAAGCACAAGGTCCTGAGTTCGATTCCCAGTACCAAAAAAAAAAGGAAAAACTCTTCATGAATGTGGTTTGGCAGTGTTTTTTTGAGATATAAATCAAATACAGAGGCAGTAGAAGAAAACTAGACAAATTAGGCTTTATGAAAACTTAAAATTTTTATCAAGATATTTTCAACAAAAAGATAATCTACAAAGTGGGAGGGGTGCAAATACACAGAGAAACTTTTAAAGCTGGCCTTCAATAAAGAAGTTTTACAAATACTTAACAGGTTAGGACGGAACGTACTTGTGCTCGCTAATCGGGGCGCAGTCAGAAGACTATCGTGACGGTGCACAACTGTAATCCCAGCACTCAGGAGGCTGAGGCAGGAGGATCATTGCAAGTTCGAGACCAGCCTGGGCTACAAAGTGAGCTCAAGGCCAGCCTGAACTGCATAAAGAGACCCTGCCTCAAAAAAGACAAAAAAAAAGAAGAAGAAGACAAGCGATTCCCACACGCGATGCCGAAGTGTCCCGTCAGAGCATGCCAGGGATGCCCACATCCACAGTGCTCAGTCTCGCCCAGGAGAAGCTGAGCTGGCACAGGAAGGTGAGGATGGACCCTCAGTGCATCTTCACAAAGTGCATTGGAAGCAAATGTGTCCTCCACAACTGGTTTAATTGTCTATGAAGAAAATTCAAGAAAAAGAGAAGTGACTGGTAAATTACTAGAATTAGAGCTCATTGAGGTCCATAGATTTATCACAGTCAAACACTAACAGCATCTTGAGAGATCAGAAAGTTAACGTTTTGAAAAATAACAATTACAATGGTAAAATTAAACAAATTCCTTAAAGGTGCATAAAAATAAGCCTAACGAAAGACACCTGCTCTTGGCCTGGGCCCCTCCCTAGGGCCGCAAATACGTGGCACGAAGTAAAGGGGGCTCTACCTACAGGGCCACACTGTCCCATCCACAGCAGGACCAGCAGCCTCCCACACACAGCTGCCCCCCCCCACCAGTGAGGAAGCTCCTGCTCTGAGGAAAATCATATGCAAACAAAAGCACTGCAGCACTGTAGACTCCCTAGGCGCTGGTCCATGGCTGTGCCTTCTACCATTTTCCTCAGGGGACGTGTTTGGACAGGACAGGAGGCTCTCCGGTGTTCTCGTGGAGCGGCCTGCAGTCTGCACTGTGTTCACCCCCACAGGGACGAGGGACCAGCGTCCCCTCCAGGGGCTCTTGCATCACTGAGGCCACATGACGCCCACAGCAGCTTGTGACCCTGCCCTGGGCACTGACCCCAGCAGACCCTGGGGTTGGTCCTGGACCTGTCCTGCCCCACCTGGGACATAAACACCACCTCGGCTTTTTCGAGGCTGAAACCTCAGTTTCCCTTCACAGCCTCCCTCCTTCTTCTCCCACATCAGGCCTACCTGAGAGCATCAATGGGAGGTGCTGAGCAACGTGGCTGGTGGTCAAGGGAGAAGGACGAGGCCCTGGGACGGCTACCTGCCCTGTCCTCCGAGGGAGCAAGCGCTCTGCCCCCAGACCTTAACCCAGAACAGACGTGGCCCCAGGATGTATGGTGCAGGCTGGCCAGAGGCCGGGTCTGGGGTGGCCACAGGAAGTGTGCAAGCTGCCCTGACTGCACTGTGACGAGGCTGTTGCCAATGGCAGCACTCATGTGGATCAGGAGACCCTGACCTGAGCCTCCCACTGCTGTGTGCCTCCGATCTTCCTCTCCTCATGTGGTTCTAGCTTCATATACTTACGTTTTCTCGGATTCTACACATGCAAATTTTTCTTTCTTGTGTGGCTTCTTTCACTGGGTACATCCACTGGGTCCTTCCATCTTGTGACAGATGGGAAAATCTCCTTTTTAGACCAAATCACATCCCCCTTCAGGCAGCCTCTAGACGTCTGTGGGCCAGGCCCGTTAAAGGATTCAAATCCTAGTCATGTACCTTTCAGTTCTTTGAAAATCACTCCCTGGCTTCAATTTCCCTGCAGTTTTCCGACCCCAGTCTCTTCAGAACTTTCCTCAGAGTCGAGGATTCGCAGAAAGATTCCGGGAGAGGGCAGAGTCTGCCCCAAGTCACCGTCCTCCTGAGGCCTCAGGCTGGGCCCCCACTAGAAGTGTTTCTCTCCCTCTGTCGAGGGTCATCTGAAGCGGACAGCCCCTCCTCCTGGGGCCCTGTGGGCTTTGCTGCTCAAGGGATCTGACACAAGAGGACCGGACCCAGCCCTGCAAACAAACCCACTGTGGGAGGAAATGCCTAGAAATGCGTTATTTAATTCCCGCCGGATGTCTCCCCAGCGGCTGATCACGTAGCTGGTCTATTTCAGGTTGTATGCGGAATCTCTGACCATTTTCTCTATCCTTCATCTGCGGATGGACATGAGTTGATTCCTCAGGTCAGCCATGAGGAACAGCGCTGCAATACTCGAGGTGGTGCAGACGCCTCTGCCACATACTGACCTCGTTCCCTTGGCATGTTGCCAGGGGTGGGAGTGGAGTCACATGCTAGTTCTAGTGTTAGTTTTCTGGGGAACTTTGTGCTGCTCCCCACAATGGGTGCCCTAGAGTATGTCCCCTCCAAGCCTGCAGTCGGCCGCCGTCCCTCACGTACACCTCAGCACTTGTTACTTCTGTCCCCTCCGTAGTGGCCATTCTAGTCAGGATGAGGCAATTTCTCATTAGGGGTTGGGATTGTGTTTTCCTGATGATTCGGATGTTCCTGGCCATTTTCATGTCTTCTATAGACAAATGTCAGTCAGGTCCTTTGCATATTTTTTCATTGGATTCTGAATATTCTCACCATAAAGAAATGGCAAATGTTTTAGTAATGGATTTGCTAAACGCCCCAAAGTGGCCATCAACACAAGGTATATACTTGACAATACATCACACTTCTCCAGAAGTGTACACACCCACTGCATGTCAAATAAAGACAGAACAGAAACCACAGAAGAGGCAGTGCAGGCTCTGTGAGGACACTGAAGCCCCAGCTATGGTCCCTCCCTGGCAGGAACTATGTCCACCACCCAATAGTCATGTGATGGGCAGGTCCCCTAGCAAGCTCTGTGGAGGCTTCTGCAGACACCGGGCACCCTGACCTCCCTGGAACCCATGGGTGCAGCTCCCAACCCCACTGAGGAGGGGAGCGTGGAGCCAGAATCCATTCAGAAGATGAAAAATTGCCAAATGAGAACCCAGGGTCTCCCAGGGAAGTATCTGACAAATGGCTGAAGGGTGTCACCTAAGAAATGGCAAGGCAAGAAAGAATGCTGGAGCTGGGGTTAACCTGCTGGGTTTTATTAAACAAAAGGAACGCTTTTGAGCAGGAGAAAAAAATCATGTAGATGAATTTTACAAATTAGTTTTGAAAATGAGTTAATAGAGATATATACATCAGATTTTTATCACCCATCAGACTAAAAAGTAAATTACATCCCCTCTCCCCGACCCAGGGCAGACCAGCAGCCTCAGCCACTGGAGCAGCGACTGCGGCCTTCAGGGCTCTGTGTGCAGAGCACAAGCACAGCCCACTTGTAGGAGAAATAGCACTCCGGCAAAACCACACTGAGGAAAGAGCCTCTCTAGGGTTTGTGCAGCAGGTAGCACAGCGGGACCAGCACAGCACTGACCCACTGAGGGAAGCTGTCTTACAGGACCACGCAGGCCCCATGTGGCAGGGGAGGACAGATGCAGGGAAGCTGCAGGGAGCAGTGGCCTCTGGGATACAATGTGACTTGAGCCTGCTGCAGCCAAAGCCAGTGTCCCCTGGGGCAGCTGTGGGACCCTGATGAAGCATGGCTGCTACAGGTGTCAGGAAGCCACCGAAGGAAGACCGAAGTCCCTTTTAGGAGCTACCCTCATCACCATCCTTTCTGCTGTCTCCTCCAGTGGACAAGGGGGGGAAGGTGGGCAGGTGACCTGCAGAGGGGCCAAGGCTGACAACTGTGGCAGCTGGAGACACGGGACAGAAAAGCTCGCTATGCCAGCCCCTTGAGACCGAGCAGCGCACCCAGCCCGCCACAGCCAGGCACCCACAGTGGCTTTGAAGATCACAGCCAAGGTCATGCTGCCCAGCCCAGCCCTGCCCCTTCCCATGGGTCATCACCCCAACTACAGGAACTGGTCCCAGCGGAGCTCTGAAGCAAGCAAACCCCGCCAGTGGGAGAGCGCCTGCACTGGCTGCCTTCCTGCAGCATCAGCACTTGGAGTAAATTGGCCTCAGGGGAACCCAGGCTACAGAGGGGGATAAAACACTGGCTGGCCGGGGTTCATTATAGCTTCGACAGGAGTTCACTTCAAGAGTGCTGCGAGTCTAGCAAACCCCAAAGCACAGGAGCACTAATGAGATTTGCCTGCCCCCAGCCTGAAGGCTGTGCAGGGGCTAATGAGCCGCCCACAATTAACAGGAGTTTGCTTTCTTTGACGACAATCTGCAAACAGGAGTGTGACGTTCGGAGCTCCCAGTCCGCACAGAGATGATCACAGTGTTCTTGGAGAACCTCTTTTTATGGAACACTTTAGTTTTGAGCTGGGAGGAAATAAATTGAGCAGGGAAATGTTACTGCAGGCAGTGGTTCAATCGATTCTAATGACGGTGCCCTCCCTGGGGTGTGGCCAGGGTCACACAGGTCACTGACACACAGGTAGAGAGGAAAGGCACCAAGTAGCCACCCAGTGACCCGAGCCAGCCACCAAGGGGACATCAGTGGAGAGGGCATGGTCGCAGCACCGAGGGCCCAGTTCCCACGGGCACCTGTGGCATCAGGGAAGCTATTGCCCCTGCTCTGGCAAATGCTGTACCCACACCAGGAGCACTGTGCAGATCAGCTCCAGGGGACCCGAGCTACGGCCACCATGGTGGGCTGCTAGCTGTCTTAGGGGTCCTGGTACCCCAAGAAACTACAAATGTAGGCACACAATTCTCAAGCAGCATCCCTGGGAGCTGGGCCTGGACTCTGAGACCTGGGATCAGGCCCAGCACAGCAGGACAAGCTGGTGTGTGTTTCCCACAGAGGGACACTGGACAGTCCCCTTCAGTGTCTGCTCCAGCTCACAAGTGGGAGAAGAGCCGCCCCTCTCACTGATGCCTCCACAGAAGGTTCCAGAATCAACCAAGGCAGACAGAATGGTGCTTGGGACCAGGCTCTGTGACAGATTGGTGGGGACCAAGCTACAGGCCTGCAGTCACTACAAGGCAGAGGCAGACGCTGACTTGCTTTAGGAGTAGGGAAGTTTCTGCAGAAGGCTACAGGCTTCCTGGCTGGGTGGGAGGAAATCCCCTAACCCAGCACTCCTTAGGCGAGATAACATCTGCTGACCCCAGGAACAGCACGTACCCAGGTGTGGGGAAGGACCTTAACTTGTTTCCTTTGTGATGCCAGATTTGTTCCTCATTCTACTCCGTCATTCTTCCTGCAGTGCCCTGGTTGTTCCAGGAAAAGGACACCTCCCCTCCCACTGCACTTCTCACTGGCTGATAAAGCAGGCCAGCCAAAGAGGTCTTTGTCTTTGCCCAAAGGAGGCACTGACTGCCCGGTCCCCCCGAACCTGCACATTTCTCTTTGTCTTTCTTTATCCCTTGCCACACCCCACTGTGCAGGCCACCCAGGCTCTGGCCAGCCCTTGGAAGGAGGGGTGGAGCAGGTGGTGACCTCCCCATCCCTGGGGGATTGAACAGAGACTGAGGCGGTGTCAGGAGTCTCAGGGACTCAACTCAGCCTGCTGTGAAAGGCGCCAAGTGCTCAAGCAGACCCCTGGCCAGACATGGGATGAGGCAAATTTGGAAGTTCACTGCAGGATCCAGGGAGAGCATGGGGGTGTTTGTTCACTGAGCAACCCCCGCAGCTGGCCAGGAAAGATTTGAGATATTTGTAATAAAAGGTGCATTGAGCAATCAAATGAAGAACTAGGTTGAAGGGGTAGCCCTTTTGATCCTGGGACAGGGGTTCCTCAGACACAGATGATAACTGCTACCTCTTGATGCCAGCCCGATAGCTGGGAGGATGCCTCGGCCAGTCTCCCAAGGAAAGATGTGAGACTCACCCTAAACAGTTTTGCTTGAAAGAGGCCACCTAACTTCTCCTCTGCCATTTGCTGGCCACAGGGAGCTCTCGGCCTAAAACAGCCCCAAACCCGCTTCCTCTTGGTGTCAGGCAGGCCTTTCATGCTGAACAGTAAAACACAAATGGAAAGCCCACCTCTGATAGTGCAGACAGAGAGGTATTTGGGGAACCCAGCAGTGGTGAGCCTCAGGGCAGGTTTGATCCAGGACTGTGACTCTGGCACTCTGCCAGCAGCTGCCTTCCCAGCTGGCTACCCTGGCTCAGCACCCAGGGGGCCACCAGCCACGTGGGAAGCACACATACCAGCTCCATTCCCACCCACGGGAGGGCAGGGGACAGCAGGGACACGACACGAGAGGGAGGGGGTCACCTTTCCCTCCAAGCTGCCCAAGCCCCTTGCACCAGAAGCCATCAGAGCCACTCTGCAGTGTGGGATAAGGCAGCCCCTCCTGAGCCTGGGGGTGGGGGGTGGATACCCCCTACCCACCCATAGCCAGGCCTGGCATCACAGGTAGGAGCCACCTCCACAGGTGACATCAGGGATGTGCAGTCCCTTCCATGGAGGCTGAGACGGTAGTTCCCCCTAGACCTGCTGCAGGCAGAGCATTTCCCAGAGATCCCAGTCTGCCCAGTCTACCTCCTCCTCCGATGTGACAAGGACACCATGAGTGAAGAGAGCATCTGCTTCATTCCCCTTCTTGAACCGGGGTGGGCTGGGGTTGTGACAGGAAGGACACTGCCAGGCCAGTGAATGTTTATTTTTAAAATCATTACCGTAAGAGACATTGCTGCCGGGCGTGGTGGTGCACGCCTGTAATCCCAGCACTCGGGAGGCTGAGGCAGGAGGATCATTGCGAGTTCGAGACCACCTGGGCTACAAAGTGAGCTCAAGGTCAGCCTGAACTGCATAGGGAGATCCTGTCTCAAAAAGACAAAAAGAAAAAAAAAAAAAAAGAGAGAGAGACATTGCATTTATCCCCCTCAAAATTCTGCAAACACACTCATCTACTCATCCTGGCTACTTTCTGCAGCAGCTCTGGAGTCCTCTTTCCTGAGCATTAGTTGCACAATCCCAGCTGCCTCAACATCCTGAATCCGTCCAAAATGTTTCCTTCTCGCGGTCATTTTGACTTTGGGGAGGAGTCAGAAGTCATACAGTGCCAGATCTGGTGAATAAGGTGGATGAGGGTACCATCCTCAGTGATGGTTTAACGAGGCTACCTTTCCTTCCATTGGACAGAGCTATGCAGCGGCGTCCACAGTATTTTTGATCACACCTCAGAAAGACACTCAGGAAAGAGAACTCCAGAGCTACTTCAGAAAGTGGCAAGAACAATGAACGAGTGCACTTGAAGCCAGGGGAGGGGTCTGGGGGAGATTTGTGGCAATGTGTCTTTAACTGTAATTTTTAAAAATTTAAACATCCAATGTACATTTGGATCACAGTTCATCTGTGACTTGGAAGGCTGTCATAAAGATGAGAAGCTCCCAGCCGCAACTGCAAGGGACAGTCGTCCTTCACACCGGCTGTCCCACTGTGAGGAGCCAGGCCCCTCCTGGCCCAGCAGTGTAGCCCTGGAGATGCCTGGGGATGCCTGGGGTTGGGCTGGCCTTCGCATCTTCCCTGCAGCTGTGCTACCTCCTGGAGACCAGGTCCCCACCCTGAGCATCCCTGGTCCCTGCTGCAGAATGGAGATAGTGCAGCTCTGAGCTCTGTCACACTCAGGGTGCCCAGATGGTCCACTGGGTAGGAGCCAGGACAGCCCAGCAGCTCAGGGACCCCTTCCTCAGGCCAGGACAGCTGCACAGGGCGGAGGAGCTAGCCAAAAGTGCACGTCGGAAGTCCTGGGTCCTGAGCAAAACTGGGAAGTACAGCCTGGCACAGTGGTGCACATTTGTAGTCCTGGACACCTGAGAGGCAGAGGAAGGAATTTCCCTTAACCCAAGACTTCAAGACAAGCCCGAGCAATACAACAAGACTTCATCTCAAAGCAAGCAAAAACTACCAAGTCGGTAACTGTAACCCCATATCTTAGATTGCCACACCACCGTGTGGACAAAATTCTCCCTACAGGTCAAGTGGCTGGGGACGTTTCTACTCTACAAACAGCAGTCAGGGGTACAAGTGCAGCAGAAGGGACCTTGGCCCCATGGTGTTTGTGTCCCTCACATGGTGTCTAGGATAGGAGCCTCCCATGCCCCTCCTGAACAACACTGAGAACTCCTAGGTCACAGAGGCTCCCCTCTGAGTCTGGTCTGACTGTACCACTCAGGGAAAGGATGAAGGGAGGGGAGAGGAAGGGGGAGATGGAGGGATGGAGAGGAGGGGAGAGGGAGGAAGGGGAGGGCACTAGAGGGGATGGTGACGGGACGGACAAGGGCGGGGAGAGAGAGGGATGAGAGGAGCAGAGGGAGAGAGGGAGGGAGGGGAAGGGAATAGAGGAAGGATGGGGGAAGAAAGATGCAGCAAGCTGAATTCTCATCCCACACAGAAACATGCAGAGAGCATGTGCGCGCACACACACACACACACACACACACTCAAGCACATTTGCACACAAGAACCAGAGTCTGCCAGTTAAACTACAGTCAGGGATGGACTCTGGCAGAAGGGGTCTCAAAGGGCACCGCCAGCTCTACCAGTGACACCTAGCAGAGAGGAAGCGACTGCAGGATGCACAGCTGTACCTAGGGACCCCATCCCTGGGGGTGGGAACACCTTCCCCTCAGGTCCCTCCTGTCAGAGACACCTCCTCAGCCCACGAATTCATCTCAGCCCACGCTCCCACCAAGCAGGGAGCATGTGCCCTAGGACCCACACCAGGCCCTCAGGTGCACAGAGCTCTTTCAGCCCAACCCCCATTTTGCCCCCTCTACCACCATCCAGCCCTGCGTCCATCCCCACTCAGGCCATGGCTTGCTGTACACCCAGCAAGCTCGAAGCAAGCCTGCCGTGACCCCACTGCACTGTAGCCTGGGGGTGTATGGGACCTGGTTTCATGCTGGATGCAGGGGCATAGGCAGAGTGGGTACCGAGACCAGGACCAGGAGTGCCCCGGGGCAGTGGGCACCTGTTCCATGCACGAAGAACACCCAGCAGGATTTGGGGACTCTGTCTTCCCACAGGACCCAGTATAACTCACAAGACCCCATTTCTTGTGCCCAGGGCCCCGACCATAACACCAGAGCCCTCGAGGAGGTTGACATTCAACCCAGCTCAGGCCCAGCAGAGTGGGCAGCTGGCAGCAGGAACATGGTGGGCCAGAACCCGGGCGTTGTTTCACCACTTGGTGCAGCGGCATGAGCCTCGCCCAGCCTCACCCATTCTGTGTCAGATTCCAGAAATAACCCAGTCTTGTGCATGGCCACACGGCAGTGGCTTCCCACAGGGGGACAGGAGCCTGATCAGTGGGTGTCGTTATGGCGCTGGGCAGCACCGGAGTGCCAACACCATTTCCTGCCTGGAATTCTGGTGCCCTTCTGTCGGATTACCCATCCATCCCTGTCCAGGGTGAACAGGTCCCCAAAACAAGGTGCCCGCGGATGTATCAATCCCTTCCTCCAAAGAACAACTCCAGAGCCATATATCTGGGCTCAGGGGACTAGTCGCCTCTCGGACTCAAGCCCCAACCACCATCTCCAGTAACCTTTTATTCACTGAGAACCAAGGAGGCAGCCCCCATCTCAAGCATTTTTTGCAAGGCCAATACAACTCCATTATCATAGGCATGAGACTTGACCAGTAAGCCATCATGTTGTCTTCCTTAGGGCATATCTCAGAAAAGCATCTAGTGTTGTCCCCGGGGCTAACAATGCTTCTTGCTAGACTTCCTCCAGAACCCAACAACCATGGCTTGGTCAGGCCTGAGGCAACACATCTAGAGGATATCCTTCTCCACACCCTTCCAGGTCCAGGGGAACCCAAAACACCAGGACATAGAGCCCAGTGAGTCCTGGAGTCCTGCCCCACAGCCCTGGGAGCATGCAGGGTGGGTCGGGCTGCAGGGCATCACCAAAGCCACCCACCGTGCGCACACAAACCTCTTCCTGGTGACAGTCCTCACCGCAGGAACCTGCACCATGTAGCCTGTCCTGGTCCCCAAACCCAGGTCTCCTGCCTGCCATCCCTGACAACCCAGCAGACTTCAGGGCAGAGTGACCCCAGGTCGTAGTGAGGGGCTGCCTGGCTCAGGGTCAGAGCGTCCTGTTGGCGGGGTGACAGTGGCCAAGCACACTGTGCCACACCCCATTCTGAGGTGGGTGCAGGCCTGACTGCTGGCTCTGTTCTATTTTTCAATTATTCTTCTGCACTTTATTATCTGCATTCTTGTTTTGTTTTGTTTTGTTTTGGTTTGGTTTTTGGTTTTTTTTCCGGTACCGGGAATCAAACTCATGACTTCGCACTTGCCAGGCAGGCGCTGTGCCACTAAGCTAAATCCCCAGCCCCTTTGCTGGCTCTGTTCTAACTCCACAGCATTTCCACTGAACAAGCTTCCAAGTCCTCTCCACAATCCTCCAAGGGAAAACTGAGACACAGAGAGGCTGCTCCTCACCTATGGCCAACAGGTATTAAGAATCCCAGGCCAGATTCAAACTCCAGCATCACATCGGGCTCTCAGGCCCTGCTTTGGACCCTGGGCTGGGCATGATAACGGAGATCTGCGCCACAGACTGTCCTCTTCTCTCCCTCTCTGGCACTGAGCCTAAGATGGGAAGTGATCACTCAGTCAGTCAGCAACCCCTGCTCAGCTTCTGATGGAGGGCATGTGCACGTCATCTGTTCACCCTCAAGGCTCTCCTGCTGCTCCCAGGGCAATGCCCACTCGTGGCAGTGCAGGAGTCTTCCAGGGCCTTGAGGACACTTGGCCCAGGAAGGGAAGGAGGGTAAGTTGAAGGAGGGAAGTCAAGCCACTTCCTCTGAAAACGCTGCTCATCCCGTCTGTGCAGCCTGTTTCCCACGTGTGGCTCCGGATCAGAAATCCCCCGAGGGGCCGCAGATCTGTGGTTTCCTCCTCCCCTCGCCAGCAATTTCGTCTGAAAACTTTATATAAAGGAAGCGGTTGCCCCTGTGGCTAAGAGCTGAAGAAGAGCTCCTGGTCAAAGTGATTCAGCAAGAAGCCGCCCGCCGCGCTAGCAGACTGCCCGCCCACCCTGAGCTGCGCCGGGCCGCACCTGCCAGCGCCCATGCAGCCCAGCACTGCCCTCACCATGAGGGCGGCCACACTGCTCACGCTCTGCTGCCTTGCTGCCGGCTCCTGCAGGGCACCCCCAGGTAAGAGGACGTCCCTGCCACCTGTCCCCAGGGGGAGACTGTGGCCCAGGCCCTGCCCTCCCTGGTCCTTCAAGGCCCTTCTTGCTGGAGCCCCCAGGGAACGGGGCAGGGAAGGGGGCAGAGGGTGGCAGGATGAGGAGCAGCAGGCAGTGGGAACAGGGGTCACACAGCTCTGTCCCCTACAGGAAAGCATCCTGTGTGACCTGTGTCCCTGGGCTTGGGGCCCTGCACTGCCTGAGACCACTCTGGGAGTGGGGAGCGACAGGGACAGAGCGGAGCCTGCACCCACAGAGAGGTCTTTCCTGCTGGCTCTCTGCCCCCAGGAATGGCTGCCCCTCTGCTTCCTAAGTCCGCACCTGAGGGCCAGTGGGTGGAACAGGGAGGAGGAAGAGGACGCTGTAGTACTGGAAACAGAGGCAGGGCCAGGCTCGGTGGCTTGACCAGCACACAGCCACATACCCCCAGCGGCAGAAGTTGGTCCCAGTGGCCTAGGCCTGCCGAGGGGGGGGGCACCCCACAGCAGCTGCCTCTGGAGGGGTGCCCAGGGACCAAGCCCCTCTGACCTAGGGATGGGGAAGAATAGGAGTCGCCCTACTGCACACAGTGCTTCCCCTTTGCTGGTGTGGCTGGAGAGCCTCCCAGGCTACCACGAGGCCAGAGCTCAGGACACTGAGGTGGGAGGCCAGGGGGCAGCAGGGATACTCCCAAGACAGTACAGGGCTGCCCTCACACCGGGACCTGTGGCAGACAGACATCCTGGGGCCACACCCTGTGCACATCGCACTCCTGGGCTGTTCAGTGTCCCCTTCACATGCGGGGAGTCCCCACATCCTGGAGGGCTGCACAGCAGGCAGAGGACGGGCTACACTTTCCTGTGCTCTGTGTTTGGCTCTAAAGCCAGCTTGGGGCGGCTGTGAGAGTGTACACAGGGTGCACGTGGAGGGGGGGGTTGCTGGCCAGGTGCGCAGGTGAGGGGGACACAGGTGAGTGTTCACGGGTGAGGGGTAGACAGGTGAGTGTGTACAGGGGTGGGGCAGTGCACAGGTAAGTGCATGCAAGTGGGGATGCACAGGTGAGGAGCATACAGGTGAGAGGCACCCAGGTGAGTCTGCACAGGTGAAGGTAGGTGATGCTGGAGCAACAGGGCCAGAGAACTGGGCAGCCCCTCAGGGGAGGCATGGGCCATGCACCCTGCTGACCTGGTTCTTCGTTTCTCTCAGATTTCTGTTCCCAGGACCTTAACTTGGGCATCCAGCCAGGATCTCCCAAACCAATAAACACTAACGACCCCAGAGTCCTCAAAGCAGCCAGGTACAGTGTGGAGCAGTTTAACAACTACACCAATGACATCTTCCTGTACAAGGAGGCCCACATCAGCAAAGCCCTGGTGCAGGTGAGGCTGGGCAGAGGCTGGACACTCCCTACAGAGGTCTCATTCCCCTGGGCCCCTGCAGCAGCCGTCCTCTATACCTCAGCTTCGTGTACTTGGTACCATCTGCCTCACTGTCATCCCATCGAACCCTGGCTCCAGCTACAGAAGCTCCACGCTTCCTAGTGACCCCTCAGTACCCCTCCAGCCATGCTCATCCTTGTCAGCAGGGCCAGGTGATAGCCATAGGACAGGGAGGAGACACCTCAGGAGCCATCTGCAGAGTCCAGGGATCCTGTGAGACTCCACATGTGTGGAGCTAGGGGGAGGAGGAGGAGCCTGAAGGCTGCAGTGAGATGAGCAAGAGCAGAGACAGCTGTGAAATGTCAAATCCACAGCTCCCAGGAGGGCTGGGGCACAGGCCTGAGCACTCAGCAGGCACTGTCCTCTGACACCTCAGGCTCTTGGGCTCTGGCTTGAGTCAGCAGCTGGAGTGAGGGTCCAGAGGGGCCTGGGCTGGCATTCTCCTAAGCGAAGGCTCCAGGCAGCAGAGCCATCCTGGGAGGGACCTGAGCCTGGCAGGTGGGCGGCTCAGGCACTGAGCACTCCCAGCTCCTCCTCATGGCTCAAGGTCCACTCAGGTTGTCCTAGGTCACCAGGCCACTGCCTCTGCTCCCCAGGTGGTGAAAGGCCTGAAGTACATGATAGAGGTGCAGATCAGCAGGACCACGTGCAGGAAGACCTCGCACCCCACTCTGGATCACTGTGACTTCCAAACCAACCCAGCCCTGCAGCAGGTGAGCACGCAGGGCCACCTTCCGGCCCACCCGGCATCTGGCACCCAGACAGGAGCAGGGAGGGCAGCATCCACCCCCGGCGTGGCAGACGTCCCCTCGCATGGCAGACCCATTCCCTCCCCTCCCCATGTGTCAGAGACCCAGAGCCCTCCAGCTCTGTGGAGAGCAGAGACGGGGTGGGGACTGACCTCGAACCTTCAGATAACTCAGAAACGACAGTGTGAGATGTGTGTCACAATGTGACAGCTATCACATGTGGCAGGTATGACAGGTGCATGTGACAGGTGAATGTGATGTATCTCTGAAGAGGGAAGGCAAATGTGATAAAAATCAACAATCCATATATACAAATACAGGTGAAATTTATTCTTGAATCGTTCTTTCAAATTTTCTGTAGGTTTAAAATTTTCAAAATAAAAACGTAGCAGAGAAGGCTCTCTCACTAAGGACTACAGTGGCGCGTACACACACACACACACACACGCGAGCATGCACACACTAACAGCCTAGGAGCTGGGGGCACCAGGGCGGGGCTGGGTAGTCGGGGCCAGGCAGTGAGGATGTGGCTCTGAGCTCCTCCTTTGTTTCAGACTCTGTGGTGCTACTCCGTGGTCTGGGTCATCCCTTGGCTCCAGTGGGTCCAGGTGCCAGTGCTCCGTTGCCACTGACTTCACCTCCGGATGCAGCATGTGCTGTGGACACCTGCACTCCAGCCCCAAGGTCATGGCCCCTGCTGGCAGATGGACTCACGGTGGGTCCTAACAGAGGCCTGGGGTGGCACAATGACAGCATGGCGGTCCAGACCACATCTGTCCTGCTTCAGTGTCCTCTAAGATCAGTTTCACTGCCCAAGTGGCCCTAGACTTGGTCCTGGAGTGGGTATATGGGGGCCCTTACTCCACAGAGGGCCCAAGTCTATCTCCTGGTCGGAGCCACTAGGATCACCATCCGGTGGAAGAGCAGGCATGCTGCGGATCTTGACCTCTCCTGCGCAAATTCAGGAATGAATAGAGAGCTGATGACTTAAAACAATGCTGCGTGTCACTTTTCCCACGGTCTGGGGACTGAACCTCCGCGCCCAGCCCATTTTATTTTTTGAGAGAGGGTCTTAATATGTTGCCCACGCTGGCCTCAATCACCAGATCCTCCTGCCCCAGTCTCCAAAGTAGCTGGGACGAGAGCCTCATACCACCAGGTGTCTCCTGTCGCCGGTAGGGTCAGAAAGGCCAGGTAAGGTCACCAGGCCCCTCCCCTCAAGGTCTGGCAAGTGCAGGCTGCTTCCCTCGGGTCCCAGAGCGTGTCCAGTGCTGAGTTGCTGGTGGACAGGCCCTGAAGACCCAGCAGCCAGGCGCTAGGCGGGCGCCTGCGGTGAGCCGGGGGCAGGGCTCACCCAGACCTCTGCTGCCTGGGGACTGACGGTTTAGATGTGGGAAAAGTACAGGATACAGCCCACACCACACCTACGGGAAACTCAGCTCTCCTAGGGTTTTCACCCAGTTCCGAATTCCCACTCATGGGAAGGCTGTGCTGCCTTGTTCCCTGCACATCACTCAGGCACGATGAGCCAGCGAGGCCAGCACACGAGGCCCCAGTGGCCCAAAGGCAGGACTTTCACCCAGCCCCTGTGAACCCACAACCCAAGTGGCAGGAGAGGCGGAGGGCAGCCAGGGCACCGAGGTCGGCGCGAGCACAGTGAATACAGAGCTGTCCTGACCCTCCACCTGCTCCGCCAGGACCCCTCCGCCAGGCTCTGTGGCCCCCACCTGTGGGGGGGTGCTCAAATCCAACCGCAGCCCTGCAGGCCTGCACACTGGCCTGCACCCAGCTCTCAGAGCACCATCTGGGGACAGGCGCTCACCTCTTCTCACTGAGGGAACTGGCCACAGCAGAGCCCCCTGGCCATGCCCCCCTCCACACACCCCAGGCCTCTGTCCCAGCTCTGTGGACAGATGCCAGGTGAAGCTCACTGACACCACACTACCCCCTCATTATTCCACCCGGCACAGAAGAAAATATCCCTCCTCACCAGCCGCAGGGACACAGGGAGGAAAGGAGCTGGCTAGACTTGTGGAAACTGCAATGCTCTGCCTCAGTAGACCCACCCTAGAGACACCCGCTCCCGTGTCAGCAAGCAGGACCATGCGAGCCCAGCCACCCTGCCACACCCTGCACCCTCACCCCAGCTCCTCTCGGCAGATGGCCTTGCTCCGGGCATCGCCTAACAGTGACCCCTGTGGTGGACCCAAACCCAGTGGACAGGGATACCCTGGAGATGGAAAGGACATCATCCGGCAACAGCCTGGAGTCCCACGCTGCCCACCCAGCTTTGCCTGTTTTGTTAATTTATCAGCTTTACACTGACAGAGGGAATCACTGTGACACCACAGGGATGCTGTGCCTCAGTGAGCGTCGCTGCGAAAATGTAAGGTTAAAGACCAGCTCCTAAGGCACACCAGGGCTGGGACCAAAATGCAGCACTTCTGTTCAGTGTCTCAAACTGACCAAACCCCGCCACACGGAAGAGAGCTGCCCTGCAGACCCGGCAGTTTCGGGCGGCTCCAGGGCTCACACGGCTCAGCCGCCCTGCAGGGCGGGGCAGGGCAGGCTCTGATGAATGACCTGTAAACCTTACTCCTCCCGCGCCCAGGGGGACACCAGTGACACTCAAATGACACTGCCACCCAGTTTGCCCATACACCTGAGTACCCCAGAGCATTCTGCTGTGCCACTGAGGGCCACATGCTGCAGCTACCACCTGGCCAGGCCCGGAAGGCCGCCTTTTCCAGTCTAGCCACATAGCACATCCCTGCCCTGGCACCAGGAGCACCGAGCTCCATGGGTGCCAGCTGTGACTCTGGGCAGGCATAAACCCTGGGCGCTTCTGTTCCCACCTCCACAAGCCCACATCTCCCTACACATCAGGAGCCGGCGTGCACAGCCAGGTGTGGAGCACAGCTCTAGGCTCTAGTGGATCACTTCAGCTACTCGGGAGACTGAGGCAGGCCAACCACTTCAGCCCACAAGTTGACAACCACCACAGGCAACACAGCAAGACGCCATCTCAAAAAAAGTGTGTATGAAAATCTTTCAAACTATATACCACTCTACAAAAGTCTGCTGATAATAAAATCTCAAGGGGGTCCCAGGAAAGTTAGAAACTGAATCCTGACCGAGTTTTTGTACCAGACAGCAAAGGCCTGTGATGAATCACCTAATTTCCAAATTGCAGTACCCGCTCACCTTGGCAGAACGCTATTTCATGAGTGAGAAGCCCGCTGCACCTCATCTTGCCAAGCTATAGATAACACAGGAAGTGACACTCAAGACAGAGAAATAGTATCTCAGTCAGAATCGAGACACCTCTGCTGAAAGCTGTGAAAACAACTAGCCAGCTTCTCACCAGTGTGAACTGAGCCCAGGAGAACCAAGACACGGGCCACAGGCGCGGTGCACAGAAAGGCCCCGGTCGCCCTGCAGCCACGGGCCGTGTGCGAGGCATGGCATGGGCTGTCTAGAAGCTACCGCGCTTCCGCCCTGAAGGTTGTGAGCAACACTAACGGCTGTCCTGTCAGGAAACGTTGCCTCATCTAGGCTGTGCTGGTTCTCGCCTCTACCCAGTCATTTATTCCATGTGATACCATCCAAGGAGTGACACACAGATGATGCAAGGTTACCTCACCAACCGCCACCCCCTGAAAGAGGCACGATCAGCTCCCAGGGTGGGCAAAGTTGAGGCAAACGGCTCCATTTCCACAGCTGTCCACACCTCTGAATTTTGCTAGCATTACTCAAACTGTTACCCTGTTGAGTCGTTCCGAACACATTCCCAAGCACCCAGGAAGAAAGCACCTGGTGCTGCAGGACCCAGCCCGAGCTGGCAGGAAGCCAGAGCCTACTCACCCACGGGGAACTGGCACCAAGACCGTGGTCAGAACCATGGAGCTCTGAAGTCTCGCCACATGACCCTACCCCACCGACCCCCTCCCCGCCGCCGCTGCCAGGACAGCCCTCCCAGCAATGCAGTGGAGAAGAAACTCCCAGGCCACACCATCAGAGGCTAAGTGAGTTTAAAACTATTTATTATTATTATCAAAAGTAAGACCAGTGTGCCGACCTGTCAAGACATACAGCAGTTGGGATATGACACTAGCAGAAGATAGCACGTCACACATGCACTGCCCACACAGGGTCCGAGAGGCAGAACAAAGGCGGAGACAGCGCATTCCCAGATGGACTCTGCAGTGCAGACTCCCTCGGGGTCAGTTCTCATCAAAGAACCCAAACAGGCCTCCCACCCCAGATCCGCAGGCCGCCCCTCCCACCTGCTCCGGTCTGGAAACCTCTGGTGTGCAAAGAGGCCAGGTAGCAGCAGGTGAGGCTGGGAAGACCCCACACATGGCGCAGGGCATCCAGGCTGTATCCCACACTCGCACTGTGCTCCCTGGTCCTTCTGTGCTACCCCGAAAGCATGTGTCCCCCTTAGAGAGGGACACTGAAGCCCCAGCAGAGACCAGCAGCAGCAGTGAGGCTCTGGCAGCTCATCAGTGGCTCTGGCCACTAACTAACCCTGAGTTCCACAGACAGTGCAGTTTCCCACATCCTAGAGAAAGACAGTTCCTAGAGACATTATTCTTTCTTGTAAGAGAAAATGGCTTTCTATGAATTGATCTTCTCTAAAGATGAAGTCACTCCCAGGAGAGGGGTCCCCTTGGGCTGCAGCCGTCTTTCCATCCACTCTTCTGAGGACCCACAGGTGCTGGGACAGCTGCTCCAGCTGCCCGGCACACCCAGGCCTAGATCGACTGCAGGCTGAGCCTGCAGAGAAAGGGCGACCGGAAGGAGCCCAGGTACAGGTGCCCGTCATGCTCATGCACCTCGCTGATGTAAGTGGCCACCAGTCCGTCAGGGTCGTGCAGGCTCCTCCGGAAGGCACCGCTGTCACTGAGCTCGAGAACCAGGCTGTACCGAGGCACGAACTTCAACACCGTCTCCTGACTGAGCAGCTAGGGAGAAGCAGAGAGGCCCTCTGACCTGAGAAGGCCACGCACAGGCAACCCCACAGGTGGCGGAGCCCAGAGCTCCTGTGCCTGCGCCCCACAGACCAGGCTGCAGAGGCAGCAGGACAACTCTGCACAGCTCACTGGCACGCCAAACCAAGTCCCATCCAGGGAGTCACCACACGAAGTGAAGGCTGCCATGACCTTGACCCAGCAGAACACAGGGTCAAAGCCAGCATGGCTTCAGGGAATCAACAAGTCCCCTGGTGAGGAACAAAGAATGTCAGGCATGCAGGATATAAAGGACAGAGACCAGGAGAGCTCCCATTCAAAAGACAGCTGCAAAGTGCAGCATGCCACGTGGCAGCCTTGGACAGGGCCAATGCTACCACCATGCTGCAGGGATACCGCCACACACGGGCACAGGCCACGGGGCTGAGAAGGAGGCTGAAGCAGGAACCACGTGGGGAGGGGGATAACAGCTGCAGAGAGAAGGAACCAGCAGGAAGCTGGGACGCAGGGATGGACGACAGGAGTGAAGGGAACAGCAGATCTCCACCCAAACACCTGCAGGCATCTCAAGAGTCACGCCTCCCCTCCAGGAAACGTGGACAGCTCTAGAAGGTTCACAAGCAAAGGACAGGCTACAGGAGAATCTGCAGGACTCTCAAGCCTCCCAGGGCACAAAGCCTTCCTCCCTGCGTCTTCCTCTTACCCTAAAGATCCCACGCTCTTGCTCCAATGAGGGCTCCGCAACCTCCACCTCCACAGCCAGCACTGAGTCTCTGGCCCTGGGACCCCAGGTACACCCTACTCAGCTGCTGCAGATGCCAGTCAGGACCCGGCCTGCACTGGCTGCTGAGGCAGGAGCACCACTCTCAGCCTGACCCTGGCCCTGCAGCCCAGGCCCCAAACCAAGGGGCCTCAAGACCGGCTGCTGTGTGTGCACCTGATCCTGGGTCCTGACCCAACCCTGGCCCCACAGCCAGCAGGGCAGCTCTGGGATGCCCATCTTCTCAACGGGAGCTGCTGCAGGCTTCCTGACACCGTGCTCTCAATAACACAGCCAGGGCTGCTTGAGCTGAGCAGGGTGGGTGTGCAGGGGACCAGGACCACAGAGACCCGGGAGGCCTCAGAGCCGAGGGACAAGGGTGTCCCTGCAGCACGGTGGGTGGCGCAGGCCTTGAGGTCCATGGGTAAGGGGTGCTGAAGGAGCTGCGGGCGCCACTGGCAGGTAGGTGGTGTTTTCATTAAGAGTAGGGGTGTCAGGAGGACCCAGGGCAGACCCTACAGAGATGGTAGGAGGAATGGGCAGAAGGCGCAGGCCAAGGTAAGGCAGGAAGACATCCCTGATAGCCATTTTCCATGAAAGATGTGGGAGGGAGCAGGACAGGGACAAGGACAGGGGGACCTAAGTCAGCCAGGGAGGCGGGGTTCGAGCTTGACCATGGAGTGGGGCCCCAGAACTCAACAAGCAGAAGTGACAAAAGGTTCTCAGAAACAGAACCCAGAAGGAAAACGGGAGGTGGGTCCAAACGTTTAAATTCATATTTCAGGATGAAGAATAAAGTATGTTTTAAGTAGACATCACAAGTATCAAAGATTATGAGTAAAACTAGAACTTTTAGGGGTATACAGATCAAAAAGATTATAATTAGATTAAATCTTCATATTTGGGGACTATAGTTCTCTAGTTACCTTGAAAATCATCCTTTTGATCCAGGGTTTCTCTGACAGGAAGTCCAGCATGGAGAACCCGGGGTTCTGGCGGATGACCGACATGGCGACCCAGTAGCCCCCGGAGCTGCTGGGCCGGATGTTGTCGGGGAACCCTGGCAGGTTCTCCACGAACACATCAGCCCCACCCTTCATCAGGCCAGACACGTAGACCCTGGAAAGTTCCACACAGGCAGTCAGCACAGCCCCAGTTGAAGGAAAAAGCCTTGGTCAAGCACCCAACAGCTTCTAGCCCAGGCACAGGCATGGCACCATTGCAGGGGCGTCCCTCAAGAGCACCCAGGGAGAAGCAGGTGGGGACCGAGGCCCAGAGTGCAGGGAAAGGGGACCTGGCTGTGCCAGCATTAAGCTGAGACCCTGGCGGACTGCCGCTCCCAAGGGACTGGAGTATAGGAGGAAGCCCATCCTAGAGAGTGGCTTCCACCCATAGGACGCAAGGTAAGGGCACCCACTGCCCCCTACGATGTCCACCCACATGGTCCCCACCCACAGTGACACCGGCCACCCCACACACCTGCGTATCCTTGCCATGGTTGTTTCTGCCACTAGGACGAAATCTTCCTCGGGAGACAGCTGCACCCCGTTGGGAAACCGCAGCTGGTCCAGGAGCACCCGCACCTCCTGGGTCTCAGTGTCGTACTCCAGCAGGCTGGGGAGTAGGCATGGTCACACGGGAGGGTCTGCATGCTTACAGCCCAGCCCTGCTCCCCTCTGGGAGGTGACTCCTCACTCGCTGGCCAGGCCTGGGTGCTGTGCTGCCCTGGAGCTGGGGCAGCCCCAGGGAGGCCAGCAGTCCAGCCCCAGGCCCTCCAGGGGGCCAGCTGTCCACACCACCCATGGCACACTAGCCTGTGCCATTTCATTTTCTTAAAGAGGAAGTGAGGGTGCCTGCCCTCTTACCAGTTCTGAACACTACCAGTGCCCTTCCCAGGAGCTGAAGGGCTACACTGTGGAACACACCATGACGCCAGAGGCTGTCAGTCCCTGGGGTCACTTACCAGGCACTGCCTGGGTAGAGAAGGATGAGTGTGCACCTACCGCCCATCATCGGTGCCTTCCATAACCAGGAGAAGGAAATCTCGCCTCTGCCACTTGCTGCTGGAATCAGTGAAGTAGATCTTCCGCCCATCCCGTGTGATGGCAAGATCGTTCACAAAGGACATCTTCCTTCCCTCAATGGGCGTCTCAGAGGACAGCAGCAACTTCACTTGCCCTGAAGTGAGAAAGAGAAACAGAAAGAAAAAGACTGGCTTCCATTCTAAGAACTTGTTTCTCAGTGATTCCAAAATATTAATCAGCCCAACTGATGTAAAAGAAGAAAGCTAAAATGAACTTTTCTGAGTCTCATGTCAGAAGAAGAACTCTTTCCTGCAGTCAGAATGGTATATGCGGGCCAGGGACATAGCTCAGTGGCACAGCACCTGCCTGGCAAGCACAAAGTCCGGAGTTCGATTCCTTGCACCCAAGAAAAAAAAAATAGTGTATCCATCAGCTGACCGGTGATGAACGCGCTCAGGCTTAACTTCCTCAAGGTAAAACTCCTTCCTAGGAACAACCTGGAGTCCCACATATGGGGCTGCCCACTGATGGACACATACGGGTGCCCAAGCGCAGGTGCCCGGCAGCCCTCCACAGGGCCACATCCACAGCATACACCTGCACTGAGAAAGCTGTAACCCTGGTCACAGTGACAGGCCCACCAGTCAGGGGACAGGGGACAGAAAGGGCAGAGGCAGAGCAGCTAAAAGATAAAAAGAAAAAGGGAACAGTAACAGAGAGAGACAGAAAAATAAAGACAGAACTAGAAAAGAGTTCTAACACCCTCAGAGCAAGTCCTTCTGAGACCCTAAGGCTAAAATCCAACCGTCTGGGAGGTCAGGGCAAAGCCTACAGCAACAGAGACTGATACCAGCTGCCACACAGGCCATGTTTGATGAGTGGGAAGCCTCAGAGGGCCTCAGCAACTCTGACAAAGCCTACTGAATCTTTTCACGTGTGCATGGAAGATCTGAAATCATCATGGAGGAAAACAAGTTACTGTGACCTACGTTTCCGGGGGTTGACTTCAAACAGCCCCTTATACGCGTCGGCCACGAAAAGAGTGCCGTTGGGCCCCACACGGATGCCCAGGGGCCTTCCACAGGCAGGCTCGTCTTCGCGGGTCTCTAGGAAGAAGCAGACAGGTGTTGGGGGCAACAGGCCACTGCACCCGCCACAGGGCACAGTGCCTCACCCCTCACTGGACAGACTTGGGGCTGTACACAGCAGAGGACAGGGCGTTAGCACTAGACGTAGGGGGTCCTGGAGTACTCAGCGTGGGGAGCTCACTGTGGGCTCAGCATGGCGCTCACGGCAGCAGCTCAGTGTCCATATTGAGGGAAACAGCGCAAACTGAGAACCAAACCAGAGTGTAAGTCCACCTGTGAAACTGCAGTGTGGGTGCCTTCAAAGCTGCTTCCCAGATGTCAGTAACAATTACGCTGAGCAGGCCTACGATGAATTTTATTTTGCTTTTCATTCATTTGTGTCATTTTGTGTTGTGTCTACTTCACAACAAAAAATATGTCACTTGTACAAAAATAACTTGCTATAAAAATGACATCTAGGACTGGGGTTTAGCTCAGTGGTACAGTCCTTGCCTGGCATGCATAAGGCCGGGCTTCCAGTCCTTACACTACAAAGAGAAACTCTAACATAAAATAAAAATAAAAGTAACTATAAGAAGCCATGGGCTATCAGTTTATAAACAGTGCAGTTCTACTCTAGGTTTCTAAAATCTGACTGATGTAAGGGTGTTTAGACTCTTAACAGCACTGCTGAATTCCTAATCAGGAATCACACATAAGCACCTGAAAATGATAAAACCACCTGCTTTTTTATCAGCACTCCTACATCACCCATTAACCTCTGAAGTGACCCCAAAAGTGACCACAAGTCCAGTGGACCGGTGAAGGGGCAGGGCCCCAAGAAGTACCAAGCAGGGCCCAGAGACCATGCGTCAAACACAGAACTCGTGGTCACACTGAGCATGTCCCCCCGGACAGATGCCCAGCATTTTTCTTCACAGGTAAAACTGCCTTCCAAGAACAGCAGTTCCTTGGACACACTTCTGAGCGACAATCACAACTTACTGCATGGGCCTGAGCCAAACCGGGCGATGGTCTCTACTTCACCATTTTCAAGTTTTAGGACCCGGCCATCAGCTGTACCAGTGAACATCACATCTGTTTACAAAGCAAAAAGGGTAAAGGTCATCAGACTGAAACCTCTAAAATTGAGGCAAAACAAACCTCTCCTTTAAATTTTGGGTGCTGGGTATTTTCCCCCAGCAACAAGGAAAGTGACTAAGACAGTTCACAAAAAAAAAAAAATTGCACACATGTTTACAGTAGCCTTATTCTTAGTTACCAAGACTAGGAAACAAGTAGGCATCCATTAGTAAATGAATAGATAAATAACCTATGACACATCCAGTCAACGGACTAGATTCCACGTTAAAAAGAAATGTGCTGTCAAGCCATGAGAACACGGAGAAACCTGAAATGCCTATTACTGAATGAAAGAGGCGCTGAGAAGACCACCTGCCAAGATTCCTGCTCCACAACATCTGTGCAAGGCAGTGCCATGGAGACAGCACACAGCTGAGCAGCTGCTGAGGATGAAAGGGGAAGGACAGGGGGCCAGGAGGGGAAGGCAGGGCAGGGAGAATACTCTGCAGGATAGTGTACCGGCAGACGAACGTCACCGCACATCTGTCCAAAGCCCACTGAGTGTGCAACACCAAGCATGACTCCTGATGTAAACTACAGACTCTGGAGAAAAGTGCCAAAGTGGGTTCATCAACTATACCAAATGTCCATTCCTGATGATTAAAAAAATCAATTCTCCTCTTGGAAAATTTCTGTACCTTCTGCTCAATTTTACTATGAGCCTAAAACTGCTCTTAAAAACAAACTACTCAAAAGCAGGTGAAGCGCGCTACTTGAAGATGATTCTCCTGTACTGTCAGTGACTGGCCAGCACCCCCCAGGACACCAGGTCACCCCCAAACGGAGCTGCAGCTGCATGAGCACCCAGGAGCCTTGACCAGAGGAGACCCCAGTGGGCAGCCAGCCCCTCTGTGAGGAGAAAGTACAAAGCAGGACGCAGGGTCTTCTCGCGAGGTGAGGCCACTGGCTTGGGCTTCTCCTCCTACAGGTCCCAGGTTTAAACTGCAATATTTTAGTTTTCACCAAAAAAAGTGAAATTTACTAATGGAAATGTCAATGTCTTTTACAGAAAATTATGAAGTTTATCACGAAGTACTTGTTTTTCTTGCAATAATTTTGACTTTGTCAGTCAAAAATCAAGCCAACAGCTACATGACTGGGCCAGGCTGTAGGTCCCATCAAGCAGCAGGGGCCACAAAAGCCTGGAGCAGGGTGAACACTGAAGAACTAAAGCCAAGCAGCAAGCAGGACACACAGGCACGGGCCCACCCCGGAGTCACCAGCAGCATCTCCAAAGAAATTCTCACACCAGTTAGTCTGTTCATCGTCTCACCAACCGTGTCTTGTTGGTACTAAGCCTAATTCTCATTTTAACGGCAAATGCTTTGTCCAGGCTCTAAGAGACCCGATTCGAGCTGGCAGGCTGGGGAGAGGTGGGGACACCACGCAAATAGACTTCAAACAGGGATAGCCACGAAACTCCAGCTTCGAGGTGAAGCTGAAGACCAAAGGCCCAAGAAACACACTATCCATCCAGCACCTACGTACTGTCCCAAATGACCCACATGTTACATCTGCACTCCCTGTCTCCTTCCCAGAGCTCTGAGCACAGTAAGCACCTCTAGAGACAAACTCAAAGTTACCAGCATCAAAATATCATGCCAGGAAAACAGGAGAGAAGCTGGAGGCCACTTCCGCTGGGCTGCCTACCCAGCAAGTGCTGCTTGCCAGGCTCCACCAGGCTACCTGGAACCCCACTCACCCCCGCCCCCCGGCACCACTCACAGTCCTGGTTCACTCACCCCCGACATTTGCTATGGACTCTGGCCCAATGAGCTGATTCTCGAACAGCCTTTCCGCCTGCCGCAACTTCGTATTTGGTTGTAGGACACCAAGCAGCAAAGGAGGTTCTTTAAAGCTGTAAAGCAAGGCAGTTGTAGGGATGTGTCCACAAAAACACATAGGAAAATGCCCGCTGAGGATCGATTACAGGCAGAGCTCCCTGTTCTGTGATAAACAGAGGACATCCCACTAACATCCTTAGTTTCCAGACATAAAAGGAAAAGAAAAAAATGTTCAAGGCTATCAGAAAAGGTCACACCACCGAATAACTATGAAAGCATCCATACAGCTAATGCCAGGGCTTTGGCAGTCACCTTCTGGGGAGCTGGGGCATCCACAAAGGGCAGCTGTAGGAAGTAGGGCTGAGCAGCACCCCACTAGCCAGACCAGAGGACTGTGTGTGTGTGTGTGTGTGTGTGTGTGTGTGTGTGTGTTGCTGGGCATTGAACACTGGATACTTTATCACTGAACTACACCCCTAACTCTATTTTTTGAGATGAGGCCTCACTAAGCTGCCCAGCTGCCCAGCTAACTTGTGTTTCTCCTGCCTCAGCCTCCTGAGCAGCTGGGATTACAGGTGTGTGCCACCATGCCCAGCCCACACAGACTCTTCTTGAAGCTGGAATTCTGCCAACTCAGCAAAGACGCTATCTGTGTTTGCTTTCTGATTCCATCCTAATTCTCTCCATGGTTCTGCCCAACCAGGATCCAGTGCCAATCTTCCCTCTCGACTCTGTCAGGTGTAGATGGGATAAATCTGTCATGCACGAGTATGCATGGCTGGGACGCTGCCCTGCGGCACACCGTCTAGGGGACACTGAGTCAGCAGCAGCACCCAGGCCCCACCCATAAGCACTCCAGGCAGGGCCTGGCTTCCACACAGAGAGGAGCAAGAGGTGTCTTTCCAGAGGAGGATATGGGTGCTTGTAGTCATTTCTAAAACATGTTTTTCAGTTAAAGTAAAATGTAAGGTCAAGGACATAGAGAAGCATTTTAGAGAAAAGACTTTGATGCTATTACTTTACAGCCCAACAGGAAGCTGAAAGCTGTCACACTGCAAAAGAACCATTTACTACCAGTGTAAAACTGTAAAACTCAAAAGATGATGAAAGAAAAACAGCAACAGCCATTAAGGCAGCTGGCCATCAGGAGCTAAGAAAAGCCCATAAATCACACCAAGGCAGGGCCACAGGGCATCTCCAGGGAGAGACACAGGGCCTGACCTGAGCAGCTGAAGAACAGGGACCAGACTGGGCCCCGAAGCACTCGGAGGAGCCCATGAGGTCCAGACAGTGCCACCCCACTGCCGCCACTTCTCCTCGGCCAGCAATGGAAGGTAATGGCAGCCTCCTGTCCCAAGCCAAGGAGAAAGACACAGCCCTGTTAAGCTGCTTCTGCCTCCCTGTGCAGTCAGCTGTGTCCCCAGGACCCCACGTCATCACCATGCCTGTGCAGGCCCTCCGCCTTCCACAGTGGAGCACCAGCCCCACAGCCTCCTGACCAAGCTTCTCCCCCACACTGCCCAACACATGACCACTCCCTAGGAAGCCCTGACACCCTCCTCACTGGCCCCAGGCTCCTGAGCTCCCCGTCACTGCAATCACTCAGAGAGCCCTCCTTCACTGCCTACCTGCTCCCCAACCCACTTACAGTACAGTTCAGTCAGCCTCGCCCCAAGGGTGCTCTCACAGGGAGCCAGGACCTCACTGACCAGAACGCACAACCCTACCCCACCACACTCTGCAGTCCCAACAGCAATAGGAGCCTGGCCCTGCCCCCCTGTAATCACTAATGAGAATATATATCAAGGGCCCCTTTTTCCAGGTGACAATGGATAACATACTCCTGGATCTCCACTGGGTAAAGATAACTTAGGGAAAAAAAATACTAATTACAGGTTTTAAAAAAAAAAATCAGGTACTTGCTGCTTGGCCAAATCTCCCATGCGGGTAGCCCTGCCTTCCTGATATAACACTAGGGGAACCTGTCCAGTGGACAAGGTCCTGCAGAGCTAAGGCGGAGCGACTACTGGGCTGCAGAGCAAGAGGAGGGAGGGAAGCAGCTACTGTCACCACCACCACCCAAGGACAAGCCAGGCAGACCAAGCAGGCCCAGGCCCCCGTCCAGGCCATTGCAGTAAGGTGTGAGGGCAAAGGGCTGTAGAACAGGAGTGAGTTGGTTATCTCCAGGCAGGACAGGAACTGGGAAGGTACAAACAGAGAGAGGAGAGAGCTGAGGAAAGGGCTAGGATGCGACAAACACGTACCAACACCCCACAGTAAATGTGTTCATTTCGCATGACAAACTTGTAGTAAAAAAAAAACAACATATTAAACTCGTTACTTATAGAATTTAAACAAGGTAATTTAAATCTAGCCTTCCTTTACGTGTGCTTTTGCCACCTCATAGAATTAAGGTTAACTCTATTCCCACAAGTTTCTCTTACTTTGATTTCTGTCCTTGATTTGTAAGCTTTTTCCAAGGACGACAGCCAGTACCACCCATATACTCTGAGTAACACTGAATCAACATAAACTCCTAAGGAGACCACAGCACCCTCTCTCATAACTTCCTCTAGGCCTGCCCAGGCTGGCTGACTCAGCCTCCTTTCCTGGACACTACTTCAGCCTAACACACATCCCCTCCTGGGGAATAAGGATTGCAGGAAGCTCACCTGAGAGGTTGGGGATCAATGGGGGACTCCAGCAGCTTCATGGCTCCAAGCAGGGGCAGGATGAGGGATGCAGCCAGCACCAAGAAGGTCATTCGGAAGACTCTGCCGCTAAAGGAGCTGCCCAAAATAAAGCACACGAAGGCTATCAGCGGAGCCTCCCAGGGACAGCCTGCAGATTGAAGCCCTTTCTGTAGGAGAAGGATCAATTGCCCGTTCCCTAGGGCAGGGTTGTTGACCTTGGTGGCTTCTGATTAAACTTCAGTACCATTTGCCAGGAGTGGAAAGCATGACTGTATTTTGTTTTGTTTTGTTTTTAATCTTCTGTGGTGTGGGACCCTCTGGTCAGTTGTTTCCAGATCTTGGACTTTCTACTGTAGCAGTTTTAAAGAGGGCAAACTCAAAAAACTGATGAACACAAAAAGCAACAGGAGAAAAAAGGTTCCGTGACGCTTGGTACTGTGTGTCCCTAGAGTTTTTAAGGATCAAAGAGAGTAAGGGCTGGGGATATGGCTCATGGTACAGCACCTGCCCAGCATGTCCGAGGCCCTGGGTTCCATCCCCAGCATCCAGAAGAGACAGACAGACCAATTCATGAAAAAACAAGCCCAACAATTCCCTGGGCCCCCAATTCCCCAATCATTTCACAGATCCCATTTTTAAGAAGGAAATTCCAGCTCTGGTACTTGGTGGGGAAAGTGTGACAGACCATATAGTAACCACACAGAATCTACACAATTAAAACTCTTTAAGCCATCAGTCCTCAAACCTGGGAAGACATGAAAGCTGTCTTGGGAATCCTGAGTAAAGTTTTTAGACAAATGACCAGGACTGCCTAAAATACTTCTGAACCAATCCTCATATACATTATTTCTCATCTGCTAAACAAGTGGACATTTAAATTCGTGCTACTAAATTAACTTCATAAATCATTATTTGCTTACATACACTGCATTCCAATTCACTAGACACTTCACATTCAGATTAATTTCAAGCAAATAAAATTATGAGCATTTAAGGCAGTGATGGCAAACCTTTTAAGAGACCAAGGGCCCAAACTGCAACCCCAAATCCACTTATTTATCACAAAGCGCCAACAGTGCAATTAAAGCTGAATACTGAGGCTTTAGTTTTGTTTGTTTGTTTGTTCGTTTTGTCTTTTTGAGACAGGGTCTTGCTGTGCAGTTCAGGCCGGCCGAGAGCTCACTTTGTAGCCCAGCTGGCCTTGAACTTGTAACGATCCTCCTGCCTCTGCCTCACGAGTGCTGGGATTACAGGCACGTGCCACCACGCCCAGCTAATGAGGCTTTAGTTTTTGTTTTTGGGGTTTTTTTTCCGAGGTTTTAGTTTAGAAAAACCACCCATGACATCATCTCAGTGAGGGCTCTGTGTGCCCGCTGCAGAATGCATGGGCACAGCACCCAGCCAGCAACTGAAGCAGCTTCTTCACTGCAGAAGCCCACAGGCTGCCCCTGTGGAACGGGCAGCAGGCAGGGAAGCTGGTAGGGATGCCTCCGTGTGCTGCCCAGTCCTGGACAGAGCAGAAAGTGCAGTCCACCCTCCTGTTCCCACTGTGGTGGCTGGAAATGAACAACAAAGGGAAACAAAGTCAAAGTGCAAAGGAGGGAGCAGCTTTCGTAAGGGGCCCCTGACAGACGCTCCAGACAGCACAACTAAGATCAGGGGCTCTGCCAACAGACGTGAGGAAACAGGTTCCACCACCCCAGAACCTCGATGAAGAAACACTGAGACCTGCCAGGACCCTGACCTAGAGGGCTCTAGGATAAAAAATTTGTACTGTTTACTCCCCAAGGGTGTGGTAATTTGTTACTGAGGCATAGGAAATGAACTGAGTTTTCTAAGTAATTTCCAGCATTAGAAGTAAGATGCTGCTGTAACAAATACCTAAAAACATGGAGGCGGCTTTGGAATTGGGCTGTTGGTGTTGGAGGATGAGAGAATTTTGTGGAGCAAGACAGAAAAGGCCTAGGTTTCCTTGGAGAGACTATTAACAGGAATACAGATGTTAAAGATTCTGCCCAGGGATCTCAGAAGGAAGAGAAGAACATGGCAGGAAAGAAATATATTACCTTTTACAGAGACGCTTAGACCTAACTTGCCGTGAACAGAAATATAGACATAAAAGGCACTGTGGTGAGGGCTTAGCAGGATGTCAGGAACACGTTATCAGTGACATCGGGAAATGGAGAAAGAAAGGACAACGCAGGAAAACTCAACCTTGGGATCTAGTGGTAGGAAGCAGGGCCGTGTCCCCTTTTGTAGGTGAGGAGGCTGGAACTAAGCAGAGGACGTTTCTGAGCCCACGTTGGAGGTGCTGTCCCCGTCCCCTCCTGCTGCTTTCTCCTCCAAAACAGGGCAGGTGTTGGGGCCGAGCTAACCACTCTGTGTTCCTCTGGCATTTCCCCTTTGCAATGAGAATTCTCACATGTGTCAACCTTCCAAAATTTTGCTCCATAGGGTAACCTTCTTTTTGTTCTATACGGTTTTTAATCCATCCTTCAACCCCCAGGTAAATTGCCAAGCCCTCAGTCTTTACCCCTTCTGCTAGGTGGAAAAGCAGGTGGTCTAGGTGCACAAACCCAAACAAAATGCAAGAGACCCGGCAGGGAGAGGCCATGAGAGCCCAGGCTCCTAGAAGAGAGCAGGCAACCAGGAAGGAAGTCAGGTAAACCCCTCCCACGAGTTCTGGCCCCAAACCCCAGGGCCCTACAACCTTCTTCTAGTACCAGTGACTTGTGCCAGTATGGGTACAAACTCCACAGACATGAAAATGCCTATAAAGTACAGACCAGTGTCAGCCAGGCAAACACAACCTGGGGTCCACAGCAAGGAAGGAGCAAGGGCCGTGAGAGAAGATCAACAAGACAGCAAAAACAAGCTGTGGAAACTGGGCAGCATGGTGCACCTCTCTGCTTCACAGATGAGCAAAGTGGGCAGTGGGAGGCTCAGGTGTCCTGTCCATGGCCTGCGCCAGAACCAGTATGGAGAAGGACATTCTCTAGATATATTGCCCCAGGCCTGACCAAGCCATGGTTGTTGGGTTCTGGAGGAAGCCTAGCAAAAAGCATTGTTAGCGGCTGGGGATTTAGCTCAGCAGCACAGCGCCTGCCTGGCAAGCGCGACATCGTGAGTTCCATTCCCGGTACGGGGGGGTGGGGGTGCGGGGGGACCAAAAAAAAGCATTGTTAGCCCCAGGGACAACACTAGATGCTTTTCTGAGGTATGTCCTAAGGAAGATAACATGATGGCTTACTAGTCAAGTCTCATGCCTATGATAATAGAGTTGTATTGGCCTTGCAAAACATAGTTGAGATCGGGGGCCGCCCCCTTGGTTCTCAGTGAATAAAAGGTTACCAGAGATGGTGGCTGGAGCTTTAGTCCCAAAGGACTAGCCCCTGAGCCCAGATATATGGCTCTGGAGTTGTTCTTTTGACGAGGGGATTAATACATCCACAGGCACCTAGTTCAGGGGACCTGTTCACCCTGGACAGGGATGGATGAGTAATCCAACAAACCAGCAGGCACCAAAAGGGCCAGCTCTGACTCCAGGCTCTGGCTGCCACCAGCAATGCTGCTGCCAAAGGCAAGGGGAGGGGGCAGCATCGGGCCTGAGAGCCCTCGGGGTCAGACTGTGAGACCATGTGATGATGTGCCTGTGCCGGACACTCACTTGAAGGGGGCGCACAGGGTTCGGCCTCTGTGACACGGTTCTTCCACCCAACATTTGGCCCTCCAGGTCCACCCACCCTGCAGAATGCACCAGTACACCGGTCCTTCTGCTGGCTGAAGAACCCTCCATTGTGTGTGTAACACAGAACTCGTTTTTCCACTCATCTACTGAGGGACTTCCCACCCACGAGAGCAGGAAACAAACGGCTCCTTTCACTCACTTATGATTTCTTCACCAGTAGGAGGTGTTTCAATGGGGTGATGAGAAGTTTTAAAACTGGAGAGAGTTGGTAGTTGCCAAACACTGTGAACAGCCAAATACCAGAGTTATATACTGTAACACTGTATCACTGTACACTGTGAATTTCACTTCAAATAAGAAAACGTAACACTGTTATGGTTTGTGTCTAGATGTCCAACCAAAGCCTCATGCAGTCATGGGGTGGGCTTCCAGAGTTTATGATTGACTTCTAGGGTGGGTAGCCTGCATACAATATAAGGGAGGCAAAGACAGGCTTGTTCGCTGCCGCTCCTCCCTTTTTGCTCTTGCTCCCTTTTTGCTCTTGCTTCCTTCCTTTGCCATGAACTATTGCCTTCTGCCATGTGTCACTCTGCCTTGGAGCCAGCCACGTACGGACTGAAACCGCCACAAACTGTGAGCTACATAAACCTTCCTTCCTTAATTTTAGGCATTGGGTATTTTGTCTCAGAAACCAGAGAGAAATAACCAAGACAGTGATCAAAATGTTTTAAGCTAGAGGGCAGTAACTGTTGCAAAATTCCATGATGATACTAAAACACACAGAATTGGAGTGGATAAATAGGTGGGTTTTGCATGTATGAATTGCTTCTAGATAAAGATGCTTAAAATTAAAGAAACAAAGTCAACAACTTTCCCACACAAGGAGCTGTAGGGCTGACTGTGAGTATTGGTGGCAAAAAGGCTTTTGTTAGTGTGGACTCTTTTAGAAGCAGAGTCCCCAGAACAGAACATATGCAAAGGTGCACAGGGAAGAGGGAAGCCTGCCTACCTTGAGCCCTGACCTCAAGGGCCTTCTGCACAAGTCCAACCTGTATTTCTGTCCTTTAGAAAACTTGACAGGATCATACACTCCTCCCCAGCCTCCCGGGGGAAGCTGTAATCCTTCACTGGCTATCATTCAAGAAACAGTAACAGTCTAACCAAAGTGCAGCTTCCTTTTTTCTTGCCTAACCATTCTTCTCACCCATCCCGAATGACACTAACTCCCCTCAGCCATGCTGCACCTTACATTAGGCCAGGGCTGCTGGGGATAGAACCCAGGGCCTCACACATGCTAAGCACAGACTCTACCACTGAGCTGCACCCCTGCCCCTGTATTTGATATTTTAAAAAGCTTAATTTGGAAATCTGATTCAGAGTTTGCAACACCCTACTTAAGTATCTGGTTGCCCCTTCATATAATGCTAACTGGTTCATTTATGTCAAAAATAAAACGCCCAACCAGGACTGAAAGTGACAGTGTATACAGCTAGAAAAGCAGCCACAACGACAGATGATCTGTGACACACACTGTCCTTTGCGGGGACTGAGAGGCCACCCAGTGCAATGCTCTCAAAGGCAGCACCTCTGCATCACCTGCATACGCTTTAGCAAGGCCCAGAGCTTCTGGCCTGGGGGTCCAGAGTGGGCCGGGGAAACACTTCCTTTCCATCGTCATTCCTGATACCCACTGGACATTCTCTTATGCACGTCCTCTCCCAGGGAAAGCCCATCCCACCTCCCAACCCCACCTGATCATTATCCAGTGACTACCGGAAGCTCTGTGGTCAACTTTTAGAAACAGTCGCTTACATCTAAAGAAAACCCTTGAGCAGCACTGCTTAACTTAGCCTCCATGATGACAGACAGTAGCCACTCACCATGTGTGGCTGCTGAGGGCTCAAAATGGAGCCAGCTCGCTACACAAATGGGCAAACTTGGCTCCTGTGCCCATGCAGCCTTGCCTGGACGAGGTTCATTAATGCTTTGGCAGGCCATCCTCCCTGTGGTGCCCACACACAGTCAACTACACCTCCTCCCCATTTTCTCTATGTTGGCCTCCCTCTGATTGTACACCACATTATCCTAACTTAAATAAAAGATGCTGCTCTTAACTCATTTTCACTGACCGGGCACCACACACTCTCGGCCTGTGGTGTAGACACATCCAGGAAGGCTGGTGACCTGCTCCCAGGTGCAGTCTGAGAAGTCAACTTGTTTGTCCCATCTCTCAAGAAAAGCCTGAAGGAAAGCTTCTCTCTGGAGGACATGTGAAATTTCCTGAAATTTCCTGCAGTCTCTAAGGCCAAGAACACAACCACGGTGATGCAACACAGCCTGACAATTGCTGCTGACCCAGCCACAATTTACAAAATCCTCTGTACTCACACCTGCCAAACCTGAAGGACATTCTCTACCTCCTGCACATCAGACATCGGCGCCTTAAACCATGGACTAAAAGCCCTGAAGGACACACTCCAGGAGACCAAAAGCTTCCAGTGACTTCTGTGGAAAAACCTGTTAGCCCTCACCCATGGGGTACCAGAACCTTGGTGATCAAGGTGATTCCTGGGACCTGAAAAAGTCAAAGAGCAGCATGTCCCAACATTTTAAACAAGTGCACCTTGAATTTTCACATTTCCCACATTTCTTCAAATTGGCTCTCCTAGAATCATCCTGTTGCTTTGAAAGAAAATTAGGAAATTAACAAGATAAATGAGTCATTTAAAAAGCACACACCAGGCAGAGCAGAGATAAAAATTCCAGATTCCTGACTCCTCTTCATGACTGCCCCTTCTCCTCCACACTGCCTCCCTAACTTCAGTCTTAAAATGATTAAAAAAAAAAAAAAAAGAGAGAGAGAGAGAGAGCGATATAGCAGAGATTTTTATTTGGTCTAAAAGCCTCCCACAGTTTACTGAAAAATCACCCATTAATTCTCAATATATTCATTCTTCACTCCTAAACAGTTACACATGGACATTAAGCAGTTCTCCTCCTGGATGTAACTATGTTACCAATGGGAAAAAACAGTTTCACAGTGCAACGATTTTTCTTTCAATAAAGTCTCCAACACATTTGGAAAAACTGTTGCCAAATAATAGTTCTAAGTTTGCACTAGTATGTTAAAGTGCTTAGCTCATCTATGCTCCACACTAAAGTTAGCAATCAAATGCCCCATTATTGTTCAAATATAGAAATTGGAGAGCTTTACCACAAAATGTTATCTCCAAAGCACAATCCTAAATTGTTCTTCAATCACCGCCTAGCTGCTAATTCTACCCTTCTTCATTCACTTTCATTTCTCTATTAACACTATTCCTCTTACCTCAGTGACCTCCTCAGTAAAATACAGCAAATGCTACCTTTCATACCAAGAGCCAGGAGACCTGCTAAAGTATCACTAGGTGTCCTCTCTACTACCCAACTCGCTGTCCTTCTCGTCTGTTAGTTTAATAATGTCCTGCAAGGTTCCCTCTGCCCTGTTTAGCACATCTAAAGTTTTCTCTAACATTTTTTTCTTTCTACTTCTTTCAAATTTCTTCACTGCACCTCTATCCACAGACTTCCCAGGTTAATTACCACAGAAAAATGAAAAATACAGAAGAATAACGACAAAAATAAGAAAAACAGCTATGATGTTAAAAGTAGAAAGGAAGGTGGGTGAGAAGAACTCACTTTGAAAGAAACCATTACAGACACATCAGAAAGGGATCGACAAATAAAACAAAGATTTCAAAAACACAGGAAAATAAGAACTAGGTCCACCGACAGGCAAGTCAAGAAAATATCTTAAATAAACACACATGGAAAATGCACACCAGAAAACATCAGGTGGCAAGATGACTTTGGAGCACCTAATTTACCTTGTCATTAAGGAAGAAAAATCCCCACAGACAACCTGAAAAAAACAATTTAATTAAATCTGCCCTCGAGCTCTGTAACAAGTGCCTCCTATACTCTGTGCCAAACTTGCAACACACTGCCCAGCTCTGTTGCCAACTGCTCTTTCATTTTTCAGGTCAAAGTGCCTGTTTTCAGGTTTCTGTCATAGAACACGGCCAGCCACATATGCCCATTCTAAAGGACACACTTTCCAGCAGAGATTAATTCCCAGTACCTACAGGAAGCAGGCTGACCAGCTAGCTGCCCCTGCTTTGCCCAACTGTACCCCTGAAAAGCCTCAGAAATGAGAATTCACACAGTCTAGGTCAGCCAGTCACTCACTGTCAGGGGGACGGCTTTCCACAGCCCAGCGATGGGACACTAACTGCCACAAAACCTCCAAACTGCCTTCCCAGAGCCACACACTGCTGCGACTATCGATCTCCCTCAGTACGTCCTTCTCATGAATCATCACCGAAAAAATTCAGCATATCACGGGCAAAAACACCGCTTGCTCAGTAGGTATCACACCTCTCGGCACACTCTGAATGACCAATAAACAGTCCTCTTATTTCTATGAACATATAAGTTAATGCCAAAACTTGGGGCTTGGTCTGTCCTGGCTTGCCCTAAAAGTTCAAATTTTGAAACTCAGGAAACAAAATTGAAAAATGAATTTTAAGTATCTGAAATTCTATGTGTAAGGATCACGCTTCGGTTTTTAACAAAGAAACAGCGTACTTAGATTCTGGAGGACTGAAGAGGAAGCAAAGACCAAAAGCCCAAAATTTATTCACCGTAACAACCAGTTCCCCTCCCCCTCCGTAAGCAGCGGGAAACCCGCAAGGCTGACTCCACAGCATCTGCCTACACCTGTCCTCTGCAGGGCTGGAGAGGCGTCCACACAGCATGAGGTAGGTGCAGCTGGACAACCAAGGGCTGTCACCCTACACAGTGGACCCGGTGAGGGAGGGCCGGGCCAGGGACTGTCACCCCACAGAGAATCCCGCGTGGGTCGGGACAGGCTTGGGACACCCGGGGACTCCAGCGCAGCCACCGCCCTACCTGCCGCCCTACCTGCCATCCTTGACCTCTGGGGCCTGGCCGTCGTCCGTGACGACCTGGGGCCGCAGCGGCCGGCGCTGCCGCAGCCCGTCCGCCTCGCTCATCCTGCAGCCCGGGCACCTAGAGCCGCAGGCCGCCCCAGCAGCGAGGTTTCGCTCCCGCCCCGCCCGCGGCGCGCGGAAATGACGTCACGTCCCCCGTCCCGCCTCTTCCGGCGCAGAGGGGCGGCTCCGGACTTCGCGGGCGCCCTGCCCTGGGCTCTGGCGCGTTGGTGTTAGGGTGCACCCGACAGGGGCCCTGTGTCCAAGACACGCGAGCAGCCGCCGCGCCCGAGCAGCCTGGGCGGGAAGTTCGCTCCGGTTAGGTCAGGTGTTGAGGACACCGCCCTTCTATGAAGGCTCCAAGGTCGCGCTTCGGGAAGGTGGGACCAACAGAGGCCGTCGCTAGCGGCAGAGTCGAAGAAAACGCGCCGGTGGGGTCGTCACGGGTTACAGCGTCCAGGGGCTGAGCCGGGATGAAAGCAGACGCGACGCTCGCCCTTGGGCACAAACGAATGGAATGGCTTTAATCAGGTCGCCCAAATCCGTGTGAACCTTAATGTAGTCCCTGTCTTACAGGGGACGTGACCTTGCGACAGCGCGTGGCGGGTGCAGGGCGATGGGATCGGGGCTTCCGGGCCGGACGCCGAGCCCTGCTCACGCTGCTCCGGGAGTCACCCTGGGAGAAGCACGCTCGGGCCCGGCTTGGGCTCCCCGACTGCGCCCCGAGGCTTTCGGGCTGCAGACGTGCCGTTCTCTTTTTCAGCGCTGGACGGCGCTAGAATGCCACGAGAATGGGCCGCGTTCCTTCGGCGTTACGGAGCCAGCCTGGGGCAGGGGCGGAGCTCTTGTCCTACACAAATCCATTTCCTTAGGGTTCCACCAAGGTTGTAGTTCAGCCAGCCTTGCCAACACTTTACTTTATTCTGTGTCCTTGAATACAGCCTGTGTAGCTACAGTGTCAGGGGTCATTCTAACTAAGGGCTGTACAATCTGGCCCCAGCTGTGTTATCCTCCCTGCCCTAATCCCATTTCAGACACCAGAAATTGCCCTCCATTTCTAAATCTACGTCTTTCTGCCCTTGTCCATATTATTCCTTCTTCCTTGTGATACATTTTCCGTCACCCCCAGGTGGGTAGAACCATTTTATCACTCCAGGCCCACTTCCAGTATGATTGCTGAAAATCCTTTCCCCAGTTTCCCAAGAAAACATCTTCCTGTTTGTTTCCAAGGCAAGCTGATGGTTACTGTTAAGTCTATTGCATTGGGCTTATTTGTACTTCACCAAGCATAAAAATGCACAGGTCAGGCCAGGCCTGCTGGTGTACACCTGTAATCCCAGCACTCAGGAGGCTGAGGCAAGAGAACTGCCACATGTTCAAGGCCAGCCTGAAGTAGACAGCAAGGCCCTGTCTCAAAACAAAAAGAAGAAATGCACAGACAGGAACACAAAAAATAGTAAGTTGGTATTACTAAACTTGCGACAGCAAAGGAATAAGCCAGAGGACCTGTGCGCCCCTCAAAGGGGAGGTGTCATAGAAGAGACCTCAAGGGCAGGGGCTGGAGTTAGTTGTAGTCTTGGTGGGGGTCTTGTCTGGAACACAAGAGCCCATGGGAGCTGCTGAGAGATGAGCTCATAGCCTCCTTTTGGAGCACACAGGACTGCATGAAACATTATTGGGATGGTCCCAACTTAGAGCATGAAAGTTGCACAGCATGGGTTAGAATTGTTGCTTACACGTCCTGGTGAGGTGTACTTCGCTTATGTCTTATCTCGGTGGTCCATCCTCCCACCCCACCTTCCAGCCCAGCTGCCAACCAGATCAACTTTCCTTTCTCTCCATTCCAGTTATGGTCAGAGGAATGAAAACACTGTGATTGGCTTGATCGGGTTTCTTCATTTCAGTGCTGTTAATTAACACTTTGAGGAGGGAAGTGTCAGGCTAGGCCCCAAGTAGCAACTGAGACCACCAGGACAGGCAAGATTGAAGCAAGCAGCAATATCTTCATTTCAGATTGGTGGCAGCTTGGCCATGGGCAAAAAAGCCTTTGGCCCCAAACAAAGGAAGGGGGGCTACTTTATAGACTATATTATGGGAGGGGGAAATTGCACTGAGGAAGGTGAAAATTTTAAGTTTCTCAGGGGTGATTGGTGGGTCTGGTGCCCCACCAGGGGAGGGGAGTGCAGGAGGACATCTGCATGTTGCTGATTTACAGTGTGGCATTCTGTAGACTTAGGAGGTTTCCTACAAACCTGAGAACTAGGCCTGGGAACCATCCTAATAAACAGACTTACTTTATTCTCTTGAGCTGAGTGAGGGGGCCTTCTATTTGAACAGAATAGTTGTCTGTCAGAGTTTTTCACTTCAAGTTGGGCAGGGTACAATGTGAGGGACCTAACAGGCAGGGGACATATCCTGTGCACTAGAAAGTTTATCAGTATCCAGCCTCCACCCACCCACCCTCCGGCTGCCATGCGGATCAGAGCACCAGAGCTTGTGTGGTAAAGGAAATGGTAGAGACCTTCAGATGTGGGGCCTAGGTCTCCAGGTCACTGGGTTTGTGCCCTGAAAGGGGACGTGGGACTCCAACCCTTCCTCTTACTCATTTCCCTGTGTGGAAGTGAGGGTTTGCTCCAGCAGATGCCCCACCAGGAAACACTGCCATCAAAGCCTGGAGCCAACTGACCATGACCTAAGCCAAAATAACTGTTCCCTGTGTAAGTTGATTATCTCAGGTCTTTGTTACAGTGACAAAAAGCTGACTAACACCATGATAATCACAGGCGTCTCCAGTCATGGCCAATGTCCCCTGGGAACAGAGCAGCCCTTGCCTGAGGCCCTCTGGGCTGGTTCCTCAACCTAGGACTCAGGATGAGGATCACACCCTCTGGAGCACCAGCCTGAGACTACACACTCAGGACTACCCACATGGGAGAAGCAGCCCCTGATGCTGAGCAGATAGCCAACAGGACACCTGGAAGCTAATGCCGGAAGCAAGGCCACTTGTAGTCCAGAGGTCTGTCCCCAGCCCATGCTCTTTCATGTCCTCACACCGATATCCCCTGGAAACCTGCAGGCAGGAGGCCAGAAGCATAAGGTCAGGCAGGGTGCCCTGGGGGCACAAGGGCCTTCAGGTAGAAGCAACCATAGGAAGAGCCTTGCACACCAGCCTTGCATAAGCAAGTTTGCAAGGGGCAGGTTGGGGGGAGGGAGGGGGGATGACAGCTTGGGGCAGATTTAGGGTTATTGAGTGATCAAGAATGGTCTGAAAGAGGCAAGGAAGGGCAAGTGGGCCAAGCCCAGGGAAGTAGGAAGAGGAGTGGCTATGGAGAAAAGGGTGCAGGGTAAGCTGCTGAGCTCTGCTGGGAGGCTCAGGTTTCCGTTCAGGTGGGACAGCAGAGAATCATAGACAAGCTGGTGCACTGTAAAGACATCATACTAGATTACACACCATTGCCAGAAACACATTCACAAAAGCCAGCTTAAGATGGGAGAGGGCCGGGCACAGTGGCACACACAGGAAGGCTGAAATAGGGCGGTTGCTTAAACCCAGGAGTTCAAGGCCAGCACAGGCAACATAATGAGACACCACCACCCCACCCATCTCAGAAAAGGAAAAAGTAAGACAAACGAGGGAAACATTTAGTGGAAGGATCTGAATGTGCTCGTGGGAGTTGGCACAGGAAAAGCAATGCTGTCTCTTAGGACTGGACAGTTATTGTCCACCACCACTCATGCCTTTGGGTGCCTGGCCTCTGTGTCCCTCCACGCAACCTTGGCAAACCCTATTATTGGGCTGGCCCTTTCCACCAAGAGCTGGAAAAGATAAACCGTCACCCTTACAGCTCGGAAGCTAAGGTGGCCACAGGCAGAGTTCTTGCTGGGAAATAAAAACAGAAATGTAGGAGTTCTTTTGATCTCCAGGAAAGTTTTTGATAAAAGAGACAAATGACACTGGCCCTGCTTTCATCCCAAGTTATGCTGGGGGCACACACCGAAAGAGCCGGGAGCCCAAGTCCTCAAGGTGCCACTGAGCTACTGACCTCTAGGCTGCTTGCTAGCTAAGATCAGCAGTCACCTGAGTCTTGGCCACCATCAGGGGATGGTCTCTGACATGAATGCCACCTGTGGGATAGCCGGGCCACTGCTTGAGCACGTCTGTGGTGGAGGGGCTCCCGTGTTCCCCCTGCTTCATGTATCCTGCAGCATATGACTAGAGTCTCCTTGTCCACAGTCCGACTCCTATGCTCCCAGCATGGTGAGGTGCCCGACCCTGAGCTGCCACATGAGAGGATAGGATCCAGCAGAAACCAACAGAACAGGCCAGTGGCTGCCTCTATGGATGGACGAGGCTCTTGGGCTGGACATAAGTCTGCCTAGCGAGAAGCAGGGCCAGGTAGAGTAAGGGTTCAAACCAGGCCAACTGGAAAACTGCCTAAATGGCCCTACTTGGAAGAATTCTTAAAGTCAACCCATACTCGACAAGTTAAGTGCTCCTTAAGAAAGACATTTGGCACTCAGCATCAACAAGGGGTGTGGACATACTGTTACCTTGTTGAAAGCTGAGTTCATTAGCCCGTCATTCCCGGGACACTGACATTTCATGGTTGACATGGTTCACTGAGTAATCATTTTATTGTACTCAGAAACCATTTCTTGAAAACCACTAATCATTTCTCTTCTGATGACTATTGCTTGGCTTTTCCTTTGGTTGTGTAAACATGTACTTATAGAGGTTCAGTGTTTCTTTCACTATCAGTCACAGAGGTGATGCCTGGGGTGAGGTGATGCCCTTTAGAAGGGGTTGGTCAAGGTGTGCTGGTCATTCCAAAGGTTATAAGGTCCAAGCTTGGATCTACATGACAGAGACAAAACCTAAGATGACCCAGTTGGTGACCCTGACCAAGAAAATTCCACCCTCTTCCAAGAGACGTTGTAACACTGGTCACTCTGATAGGGTTCCTAACCTCCGTAGGGCCTCACAAGTTTGTTGACAGTGCACTGAGACAGCCAACACCCAGCCCTCCTCTGGGCTGATGTAGGGTAGTGCTCCTGCCCTCTGGCTTGTCGCCTTGGCTGAGCTGGCACCCTGTTTTTCAGGGTCACTAACCAACACCTTCCATATATTTGGATAAAAACTGGTACAGGTCGGGGGAGCAGCTTTGCATTCAGCAACAGCCACTGTGACCAAACCAAATGTAAACTCTGGGACCAGGTAGCCAGGTGGAGGGCAATAGCAGCCCTGCAGCAAGACTGGTGGGGAGTGAGTGTGGGGTAGCCCCAAAGTCCTCATATCATAGGATGAAGCAGAGGGCAGACAGAAGTGGTGGCCTCTGAGCTGTCAACAGGCTTACATAGCTTGGGCTTTGCAGGAAGCTGAGGGAGGACAACCGAGCAGATGGGCAGCACCAGTGGGGTCCTAGGTGGGGCTGCCTTCATTGCTGGCTAAGTGTGTGGCTCCTGGAGCACTCCCACTTCCTCAGCTCCGGATGGAGACCACTACGAAGCAGACCTGAGCAGGACTTAAATTAATCAATTGGCTTTTCATGTTCACTTGTGAATCTGTCCAAGCCCTAGGCTCCTTATCTGGAAATGGCGGACTCATAGTAAGTGAACCTCTGTGAGTCACTAATCCCTACTAAAACCTGTAGTGGTGGATGAAGCCAGAAAGCCTCAAAGGATAAGACAAGATCATAGCCAAGGACACCTGGATCAGACCTCAACTGGATATAGCTCATATGGATGATATAGCTATGGATATAGCCTCTATATGATATAGCTATGGATATAGCCTCAGGCATCTTGTTCTTGAGAGGATTAACTTAATGCTCTACTTAGAGATGTCCGTGAGTGGTTCCACCCTTCTTGAGTACTCCCCTCCCTTCTTATGATAAATACAGGTGACCCAAAGAAGGTCTTGGTCTTAGCCCTGAGAGAACCTTAACTTCTGTGAGAGAGCTTTGATCCTCCTGGAGCCCTGAAATCATTCCATTTGCCTCTTTTTATTTAGCCTTTGCCATACACTCGTTTAGGAGGTTGCAGACCTGATCAGCCTGCAATAACAAAGGGATATTATTAACCTGATAAACTCCTAAGTCCTCATAGCCTACAGCATTCATAAACTCCCGGAAGAAAGGCCTTCCTGCCTCACTGGCTGATTTCCAGGGACTCAGCTTCCTGCCCTCCTGGTTTAACATCCACACCCCAGAGAGACCACACTAAATGGACCTGTGCTCTGGGTCCACTTTGCCCGTCACACCCTCTGGAGTCCACTGTGCCAGAGGCAGGGCCACGAGGGTCTCCCCAAACCCTGGTGCTCAGCAGGCACACAGATTCCAACCAGGATGGGCAGGGTGGCATCTGGCAGGCCACAGTCGTGATTTCAGTGGGGCTACCTGGGTTGTGTTTCACACCAACTTTCTCTGATATACATTTATGTCTTAAACACTTGGATTTGTTTGTTTTCACCAAAAAAAAAAAACCTTCTAGCTTGACAGTTCTTTATCCACTGTCTTACGATGAAACAGAAGAAAATAAGGGTTGTATGGAGCCTGGTCAGTGGTCCCCAGAGCTGCTCTCCAGGCCCCCAGGCCAGGCCCATGTGAAGCAGAGTCCTTCAAAGTTCAGGTGCAGCCTCAGCATCCTGGGATTGTTTGTTGGGCCGGCACTGTCCTGGGGAGCATCCCAGGAGCCTGGGACAGCCCCTGGAAGCATCGCAGGCCACTGTGTACGCCACAGACCACAGCACTCCGTGAACACCTGGCCCAGGCAGGCCCAGGCCTTGAGGCCCTGGATCCTCCGTCCCAGCTCCAGGAGTAGAAGCTGGTAACTAATTCACAACACCCGCCACCGCAAATGATTTCCAGTGAAGCCTCAGGGCCTCTCACACATGCTTTTCATTTGTGCCACATTTTCACTGATGCTGCTGAAGATCTGCAGGCCACCTTCAAGCATGCATCTCCACCCCACGGTACAGTGATGTGCATGGATGTGCAGCTCCGTCTTTTTAATGAGAGAAAATCAGAATCTCCTTCAATATCTTGCCTTCACATGGCAAACAGCAGACAGGAAGCAGGCTCTTGGGTGTCTGCCTGTAAGGGCTCTAACCCCACCTTCGCCTCCAAATACCATCACTTTGGAGGTAGGATTTCTACCAATGAACGGGGTAGGTAGCAAATAATCAGTCCATAGCAAGAGTTGTTTCTGCCTGTCTGATACTGGGCATCTTAGTAACTAAGTGAGGCCCTGTCTCAAAATAAGAAATACAAATAAAAAGGCTGGGGATGTGGCTCAGAGTGAAGGCCCTGGGTTTGATCCCCAGTACTACAAAAACAAACAAGAAGCTACTGGTAGGGACTGGCGTGCAGCTCGGGTGCAGTCCAACCTAGGCATATGTGAGGCTCCGGTTGCATGCCCAGCACCCAAAGGAAACAAGTCCCAGCTGGTATTCCAGGGTCAGAAATGATGTGTTCATGTGGCTTAATCCTGTTATGCAGCAAAATTCCCAAACAAGATGAAGGGAAGAAACTATACATTTCAGGTTAGAAGTCACTAAAGCTCATGTTGGCACAACTCCTATCAAAAAGAAAGAAATTGCCATCTCCAGAAAAGTTCTTCCTGGTCCAGCTGCAGGCTGTTTCCCATGACTCGCCCACGGGAGCTGTGTGCAGCCAGGTCACGGACCATGGCCGTCATTCTTCTGTGCCATTTTATTTCAGATGCTATGGGGATACACTCCCCTTGGCACTTAGGCATCCTGAGGAGCTGTGTCTCCTTTTGGGCATGACACAGCTTGTTCTTAGAACCCACTGTGCCCTACTCCATCCTGGGTCTGACAAACGTGGTATCACCATGTGTTGGCATCACATGGTGATACCACGTGTCACCACAAACATCACCTGCTGTGCTGGCCTGTACATTTAGGGGCTCTGTACATTTGGGCTGCCAATCCCTGATGCCTCTGATGCTCCTCTGCATGGTTCTGTGCCATTGCTGTAGCTGCCTGCCCTTCTCTCTGAATCTCAAGGCCACCAACTGTGTCCCTGTCAGGACATGCTGACTAAAGCAGAAAACCAACAGCAAGGGAGAAGTCTGGAGGGGCTCGGCCATGCAGCTGTGTTTTGGGACGGACCTCCCTGTGGCAGCCACATCCTGTGCCCTCATTCGTGGTATCTCTGTGGGCTTGTCAGGGGCCCTGTCAGTGTCACGTGGCCAGGCCTGAACCTGTCCCCAAGCCTGGGAACTGCGATACAGGGAGCACGTGCAGCCAGGGTGGGGTCACTGACGAAGTAGGGGGAGGCCGGCACAAGCCACAGCTTTTGCCAGCAGAGGGGTAAGCGGGACAGCCGCCTGCAGAGACACCAGCCTGGGAGGTGAAGCCAGGCTGCTGCCAGCAAGCTGCTGTTCCGTTCCATCTCTCACATGAATGCTGGGGTCCCCACATCTCACCTCTGTGCTCATCTAGCTCATGACCCAAGGGGTCAAGGGGACAGCCCAGGGAACAGGCCTCCTGGCTCCTGCCCCCCAGGCAGCTGGGGTGAAAGCTCCTGGCACCAGCTCAGTGGCTTCTCCTTCTAACGGCCCCACACACTGGGGCAGCAGGCCGACAGCTCCCCACACCCAGAGGGCTGGTGTGGACCACCAGTGGTGATGGATGCCTGTGCTGTGCTGTCCAGCTGGTCGCCATGGCCACTGTCACTACCGGACATTTGAGATGCAGCTTCAATGACTGAGGGCCTGGATTCTTACGCAGTAGAGCTTGTGGCCTGAGTGCCACCTGTGGCTGGGCACTGGGTGAGGTATCACGGGAGGCAGTGCCTGTGCCAGGGAGGCAAGACAAGCAGCTGCCAGTGTGCTTGCTCAATCAGAGGACAGGCTTTGTTAGCACCACCCTCTGAGGGGACAGACCTGCTGCCCTTCTGGTGTTGTGCTTAGGATGACTGCAGCGGAAAGAACAACCCAGCGGCGAGGGGGGTTCATTGCCCAACACCAAGGGAAGGAAACAATCGCATCCAACAAAGCACAGCCCTGCATGGAGCATGAACAAAATAAAATTTTATTTGAACATCCCTGCTAACCACATGAGAGCCGGAGACCCAAGTCATCTTGTAACAGCGGCACGGCTCTTGTGCGGCCCGCTGCGTGGCTTAGCATCACCAGTGGTAATGAGCACTGCTGCTCAGAGGGGTGCCCACTGTAGCCTCTGCCACTGTGGGGTCTCGGGGCTCACCCGATCGCCTGGAGCCCATGTGGCAAGGCCTTGTCCGGTGTGCAGCACCCAATCCTATGAACACTCACACAGCCCCGGGGTGTGCAGGGGTGGCCTCCACCTGCCCCACACCTCGGCCTTGCGCACCAGGCCTGGCTCCCAGCGAGCACTGAGAGACCTGACCCACGGCACAATGCGGTCTTAAGGCACGTTGAGGAGGAGCCCGGGCGGAGCGCACATCTTGCCAGGGTCTCTGGCTCCCCCTGCCCCCAGACCAGGATCCCCGTTCAGGCTGAACTGCCCTGAGGTTCATCTGAGTTTTCCTGAGGCATCGAGCAGAAAGCAAACCCTTCCAGGTCACAGCTCAGAGGAACAAATCCACCCAGAGCAGCTTCACAGCTAGGGAAGTCAGGGCTCATCCGTCCTGAGGCGACAGACCAATGTCAGGAGGGACCGACATGGGGTGGAGGCACAGATTTACCAGGACAGCAAACAGGTGGAGGCACAGACATCTGACCAGAAGTCCAGATTCGCTAACAGGCATCAAAGAGCACGCCCTCCCCACTGATGGAGGCAGCGCAGATTTCCCTGACTCTGCTGCAGTGTGCGTGTGTGTGTGCACGTGTGTGTGCACATGTGTGCGTGTGGGCGCCCTCACCTCACACTGGAACACTCCCCCAGTGCTCTCCAAATTCAAGCATACAAACAGCACCACCTCTGTCTTTTGTCTCTGGAAACTTCTGGAGAAATGGGGCTGCCCTGGGTGTGAGCCGCAGATGCTGCTGATGTCCTGGGCCTGCAGACCGAGCCCAAGGTGAGTGGCGCAGAGGCATCGTGTGCATTGGCATCCTGGCAGGTCAGGTTTCAGGGCCCAGAGGAAGAGGGGCTGCAGGCCGGCTTCACCTTGGGGTGTGGCCTGTGTGCTGGGACGTCCTGAAGGGCAAGTGAGGCTGCGCCCCTGCGGCAGGTCCAAACTCGGCTGAGGCCACATACTACTTGGCGGCTGCCCCTTTCTCTTTGTGCGTCTGGAAGGCTCTCAGGATCTCCTCGATGACGCTGGGGTCCTCCAGGGTGGTGATGTCCCCCAGGTCCTGGACCCCGCCCGTGATGATCTTCCTCAGGAGGCGCCGCATGACTTTCCCAGAGCGGGTTTTGGGAAGACGCTTCACCACCTGGCAACAGGGTGCAGCATTAGCATGGTGGCCTGGGGTGAGGGACACACTCAGGCTGAGACTGCACGAAGGTCTCTGGTTTACCTTGCCGTGGCCTGGGCCCAAGGCTGAGGGCAGGAGTGACCATGGGGCAGGTCAGCTGCAGCCCTGCTAAGCAGTGACACACAACCCCCTTGCTGACATCACCACCACCAGCCTGTAGGCTCCAGGGCAGGGACCCAGCCACATCCTGTACCCTTTCCCCTGCAGCAACTTTGAGTTTTGTCTTTCCTGAGAGCTGACAGCGACTTCACAGAAGGAAGTCTGAAAATTTAACACAGCATTTTCAAGCAGCCATGGACCAGATGGGGCCGCTCAGTGGGGGAAGGTTAGGAGCTGTCTGGGGACAAGGCTCAGCACCTCTCGGACATTCAAGTGGCTCTGTCTCTGGGACTCAGCTGGGTCCCCCAGCAGCTCCACACGCCAGGCCAGCAGCAAGGACACTGAGCAACCCCGGACCCCTGCCCCGAGCTCTGGCACCTGGGGTGCCGAGCAGGGAGAAAGGGAGGCCCTGGGGCCAAGGTGGCCCAGCTTTGCCCAGGGTGATGGGCCCTCCTCTCAATGGCACCAGCAGATGTGTTCAGAGGCCACAATGGGGGAGAACGCCGGTGTTTCCAGCCCTCTCTATGAAAACCTACTTTAATTCAGGTGGGGATAGCACAGGGGCACAGCATATGCTTGGCATGTGCAAGGCCCCGGGTTCTGCTCTGCTACATGTGGATCTAGGAGGCCCCCAAAGCCCACATGTTGAGGTGTAATGCTGAGCCCGTGCATCCCAGGATGTGGTGGGCTTTGGAAGTTGGATCTTCCCACCCCTCTGACCACCCACCGCCCACAGGAACCTCTGGTACTGGGAGCTACGGCAAGCTTTTCTGCCTTCTAAATTGTCTCAGTTATTTTGTCAGAGCGGTGGGGAGCTAACGCAGAGCCACAAAAGGAAAATAAAATCCCTAATTCTCTTCAGCGCCAAGTCCTGGGCTTATCTCTGGCAGCCACAGGCCAAAGCCTCACCCACCCCCTGGGGAACCTAGCAGATCACCCCAGTGCTTGTTGTTTCGTTTTGTGGCACTGGGGATTGAACCTGGGGCCACATGCTGAGCTGTGACGGCCCTAATGCCCCCCACCACGCCTTTTAAAATCTTATACAAGGGCTTCTCTAAGTTGTCCAGACTAGGTTCAAAGTCTTGATCTGCCTGCCTCAGCCTCCCAAGTAGCTGGGATCATAGGCGCGTACCACACACCAGCTTCATGCCTGTTTTGGTGCTGATGGAAGCGGGTGATAAGCTCGTCCAAAACTATCGTCACTGACACCGTAGGACATGCAGAAGGGGCTTAACAAGAGCAGCGTGCCCCCAAGGCGCCACTCACCAGGATCTGATCGGGCACAGCGTATTTGGCAATCTTGGCAGCCACCACCGACTTGAGCTCATTCACCACCGCATCCGCATCACCAGCCTCGTCCTTCAACACGATGAAGGCAAACGCAGCTTGGAAGGAAAGCAGAGGTTTGGGAGTGCCACAGCAACACCTGCCTGGCCAGCTTCCGGATGCCATCCGCCATCAATGCAAAGGCTTTGGTCTTAAGCCAGAGTCTTGCTGTGTGGCTCAGGCTGCTTTTCAGGTCCTGGGCTTAAGCAATCCTCCTGCCTCAGCCTCCCATGTAGCTGGGACTATAGGCATGTGCTACCATGCCTGGCTCCAAGGGATCTCTACATCCTGTGTTGGTGACACTGTGGCAGCTGCTCTCTTTTGCCATGGCCCTGACAGTGCCTTTCTGCCAAACACAGTGTGGCAGTGGTTCTGACAGCTCCATGGGCATGCCACAGAGCCATGCATGGCTGGGAGCTTGGCACTGCAGCAGGTGCTGACGGCCACTGTGACCCGGCTCGTGTGACTCTCGCTTGTCCCTGAGCTGTAACCACCTGTGAGGGGGCTGACGGGACATGTACATGAGACGGCACAGACACGGCGGGCACAGCCTCCATGCCGAGGATGAGGACACGCCCCTCGGCTGCTCCCGCCACATCTCAGCACCACATCGTGTAGCTGGCGGGGGTGCTGGACAGCTCTGGGCAGTTCCGGTCAGCACAGACACCGGCTTCACCTGTCAATGTCCCAGGGCTGGGAAGAGCTGTGGCCGGAGCCCAGTCCCCCGGACCTGACACCCCTCCTCCACGAGTCCCCGGTGACCCCACAGCACACCGTGTTGTCACTATGTTTCTGGGACACCCACATCAACCCCAGCTCCTCTTCATCCTGTGCACCTCTCGTGGGGCTGTGCAGTTCCCTCAGACCTGTCTGCTGTCCTGGCCCATCTCTCCCGCCTCTGCCTCCTCCTAGCACGGTGGCTACTGCGTCACTGTCACTGTGTCACTGTTGGCTGTGTCCCCAGCAGAGAGACAAGGAGCATAGCAGGAGCCCCACAGACACCTGCTGACCACCGTCAGGGCAACTGTGCCTGCAGAGTTGGGTCTGCAGGGCCTCAGCTTCTGCCTGAAAGGCACCCGCCTCCACCTCCAAGTAGGCAAACTCCTACTTACCCCTCAAGACCCCATCCAGCCCCCTGATGCCCTGTGGAGGCTTTCCTGACCCTGCCTGAGTCTGCCTATGGCTCTGGCCCTATAGGGACGGGCGTCACCCCACCCGCAGGCTGTGAGAGAGATCTGTGATAGGAGGAACCCAGTACTCTTCTCCTGGTGCTGAGCATAGGTGAAGCGGCCTGGACTGCAGTGTCAGAGAGGAGATGAAGAGAGCAGCCACGTGGCTGGGGGCGGAGGCCGAGGCCAGAAGGTTGAAAGCTCAGCCAGGCTCAGGGGCTGAAGCAAAGCCAAGCCGGGGCGCCCCCTCCCACAGGTCAGCGCCTGCTGGAGGGACAGGAGACGGGCACGGTGTGCAGACAGAACTGCTACTGGGCCATCCACAAACTGAAAGAAACAGATGCTGAGAGTAGTGAGAAACCAAGAAACTGCTCGAAATCCCTGCCCGAAGGCAGGCGGCCCAGGCCTGCTCAGGACAGAGCTGCCCCAGCTGCTAGTGGGCGCTACCAGCCTGAGTGCTCACCCAAGGACTCTGCCCCAGCCTGGAGCCCCCGGGCAGCCACTGCCCCTCACGTGATGTGACGGCTGAAGTCCACCTGTCAGGGGAACAGTGGGGACGGTGGGGACAGTGCCAGTAGAGGCCCCTGTGCAGCCCCACAGCCCCCTCAGGCCCCACAGCCGAACAGCCGAACAGCCAAACAGCCGAACAGCTCAGCGCTCATCCATGAAGGCCGGGACCCGACACCCAGGCCTGCAGTCCTCCCACAGTGTGAAACGCAGACCCAGCCACTGAGGGCCTGTAGGCAGGACACAGGTCACCACGCCAGGCAGGCAACTTTCCTGCCTCCATCTGCACCCTGACTATGCCTGGACGAGGCCTCCGCTTGAGGAGGCCCTGATAGCCACCCCCACAGAGAAACAGCGGCCTCCGCGCCCAGCTGTTTCACAGCAGCGGAGAGTGCTGCTTCTGAAGCGCTTGCACCAATTTCAAGTTTTACGGTGGGTCAGTCTAAAGAAAACACCTGAGGGGCAGCGGGTACAAGGTGGAAAGAGCAGCTCTCAGCACACATAAAGCACCAAAATGAAATAAAATAAAATATAAAAGACATCTGAGTAAATACAGAACAGGCACACAACATGGCAGGCAAGCAGGTGATATCTGGGACAAGCTGTGACCCAGTGAGCCCCTAACAGGAGCGGGGAGTCTGCGTCCCAGGCCCCGAAGCAGTGTGCCCTGACGCGGTCAGTGCGCCCTCAGGTGACCTAGCACGCATCAGTGTGCTCGGTGGTGAGTGGGCCGCCAGTGTGTCCCTGTCCAGCAGTGACCTGGCAGGGGATTGGTGTGCTCAGTAGTATCCCTGGCAGTAGTGTGCCCGGTGGTGACCCGGAGGGGGTCAGTGTGCCAGCAGTGAGATGACACTGGGTCAGTGTGCCTGGAAGTGACCTGGCGAGGGATCAGTGTGCCCAACAGTAGTGTGCCCAGCAGAGACCTGGCATGGGGTCAGTGTGCCCTGAGGTGACCTGGCACGGGTCAGTGCGCCCAGTGGTGAGTGGACACCGGGCCAGTGTGTCCAGCGGTGACCTGGCTCCAGGTCAGTACGGCCAGCAAAAGTGTGCCTGACAATGACCTTGGTGTGAGATCCGTGTGCCTGCCAGTGACCTTGGTGTGAGGTCGGTGTGCCCGGCGGTGACCTTGGCGTGAGGTCGGTGTGCCCGGTGGTGACCTTCGTGTGTATCAGTGTGCCCAGCATGACTGAGCACAAGGTCATACCAGGCCAAGCCTCTTACAACACACCAGCACTCCTGCCTGTCCCTAGGCCCTGGGACTTGGACCTCACTGTCTCCAGAACCAAGTGTGTCCCAGGCGAGGAGGTTGCTTGTTCATTCTGCCTCCCCAGAAGGTGGCTGTGCCAGCGGGAATACAGTCGGGCTCCTCCTGAGTCCAGATACAGCCGAAGCCTGAGCCAGGCTCTACCCCACATCCAGTGAACACCATGGACACCAAGCCAGCAGGCAGAGGACAGGGCTGTGCGACGGGACAGGATGCCCCATGATGAGGTGTGGACAGTGCCCTGCCAGGGGGCCAAAGACCCAGGACGAAATTCCCAAGCTCAGTGAGGGCCACCTGGGCCATGGCGAGCCTCTCAGGACCCCAACCTGCCCAGCACATGTCACTGGTTTCCCCACCCCTCAAAACCTCCACATGGGAGAGAAGAGGAGGAGCAGCTTGGCTCTGCAGACCCTGTCACCGGCGCTCCCAGCCCACTGTGCTTAGGGGGCACCCATGACAAGCGAGAGGATGGACATGGGTGAGAGGCTGCCCAAAGGGACACTCACCTTCTCCTTTGATGTCATGGGGATAGCCAATGACAGCGGTCTCCGGCACAGCGGGGTGGTCAGCCTGCACCACACAGAACAGGGCAAAATGTGGCAAGTCCCACAGCCTGGAGGGGGCTGAGGTCACGTTCCCACCCCACGCAGACGCTGACAGCATCACGGCAGTGCCAGGGCAAAGGAGAGGCTGGGCCATGCTCACCATGGCATCCTCGATCTCTGCGGTGCCCAGGCGGTGGCCGCTGATGTTGATGACATCATCTATGCGCCCCGTGATCTGGTAGTAGCCATCTTGGGTTCGGTGAGCCCCATCTCCAGTGAAATAGTATCCTGCAGCCCAGCAGATGATCCACTCAGGAGCCCTGAACCCCAGGCCTCTGCGGTGGGACCCTGTCTATCCCAGCCACAGGCCAAGGCTGCCATGCTGGCCAGCCTACCCTCCCTGAAGTCTCCCCGCAGCCCCAACCAAGCCTCCTAAGCAGGCAGCTGGCAGAAATCTGAGGAACCCCAAAGGGTCTCAGTAGAGCTTGAGACTGGAAGTCACTGCTTCCAATGAGACAAGGTGGCATTCACGTAACTTCCGGCCCGACAGCTCAAGAACAGCTGGGAAAGCATAAGCACAAGCTGCGGAAACCCCAGCCATGGCCAGTTTCCATGATGTTTTCTCTGCTCCCCTCTGCTAAGAGCTAAGAGCACCCCAGCCTGGCACTAACCAACCTCACACTCACAGCCCCGGCCCACAGAGGCCCGAGGTCAGGCTGGCTCCACAGTCCAGAGAAGCAAGGCTGCACACAAGCCTCTGTGTGCTTGTCCTTTGCCCCCGTGCCTTGCTGTCCACCATCACTGTTCCTGAGGACATTCCAGCAGAACTTGGGCTGGGCCCAAGGGCGCCCCCAGCCACTCACCTGGGTAGGCCCTGAAGTAGGAGTCTACAAATCTCTGGTGGTCACCGTAGATGGTCCGAGCCATGCCCGGCCAGGCCTGAGCAATGCACAGGGCCCCAGAGACGTCGCCACCCTCCACCACATTGCCCTGCAGACCCGGAAGACAATGGGAGAGTCAGATGTGAGAGCCGAGTGTCAGCATCATCATCCTCACTGTTTGACCGAGGCTAAAAGATGGCAAGCAGGCCATAGGCAGCCGTCCAGAACATTCCTCCCAAGAGCCCGGTTCGTGCCCCACAGTGATGTCATCAAGACAGCTCCCTGAGGAAGGCCTGGGAAGCAAGCACCAGCACTGGTGAGGGACAGCAGGGGACTGGTCTGTGCAGGGGCCCCACATACCTTCTCATCCATGAGAGCAGGCAGGATGCCAAAAAAGGGCCTCATGGCCATGCCAGGGAGGATCTCAGCCCCTTCCTCGGAGGGCCGGGGCGCAATGCAGATGCCGCCAGTCTCTACGAGAGGCAAGAGAAAATGCTGGGTGGCCAAGAGCACAGACTGCATCCCCAGAAGACACAGCGTGCGCCTGTGCTGATCAGAGCAGGGGTAGGAGGGGTCAGTCCCAGTGGCCCTGGGACCTCTGTCTGGGTAAACACGGCTCAGGCCCCTCAGTGTGTACACAAGGGGGTACTTGGGTGCAGCCCTGAGACCCACCCTGGGGCCAGGTGCCATATCCCTGGGACCAAGCTGTGGCCGGGCGCCATGTCCTGCAGCGGCATGCCTGTACCTCCCTCTGCTCCATCCTGCCCTCTGGGTTTGGCCTCTGCCTCTGAACAAGGAAGGGCAGAGTCGCCTGCTTTAACAGGAAAATAAGGAGGACTGGCCTGCCAGAGCCTACTTCAGCCCATGAGGCCTGGCCTCATACTGCTCTGCCACCTGCCCCTGTGGTCCAGGGGAGAGGAGGGGTACAAGGTCCCTAACCAGTCAGATGGGACCCCTGTGGCACCTCAGGGGTCTGTCACCGTGTCTGCAGTGGGCTCTTGCCCCGCACATCCAGAGTCAGACACCGGGTTAGGAGGGGACAACCAAAACGGAGTGCCCCAGGAAGCAGCATCCTTTCCTGCTAACCCCGACCTGGACTCAGGGCTCCGGGACAGCAGGTCCTCCCCTGCTCCACAGCTGTGCTCAGTTGGCTCCATGCCAGCACCCCAATAACAAGGCAGGGGATGCAGAGAAAAGGGAGCCCTGCATGCTCACCACACACGCCCAGCTGGGCACAGCCTGTGCCAGCCCCTTCCATTTGTGCCAGACCTGGGGACCCCCAAGTTACAGGCTGGGAAACTGAGGCCCTGAGAAGACCTTACTAGTGTAGGACAGCCAGGAAGCAAGGCCAGGCCGTATCTTGAATAGTACAGTGGACCCTGCCTCCCTGGATCCTACAGCCCCAGCCCCAGCCTAGACCCCAGCCCTGACACCTGCTGGGGACGCTCACCTGTCTGCCACCAGGTGTCCACTAGCGTGCACCTGCCGTCCCCCACCACGTTGTGTAGCCACTCCCAGGCCTCGTGGTTGATCGGCTCACCTACTGGAAGCACACAGAGAGGCAGAGCTTAGCGCCGCTCAGAGGCCAGGGTCACTGCTCAGGGTTGCTCCAAATGTCACCCAAGGAGACCTAGAGAGCTGTGATTCCATCACACTTGCCAGAAGACACAAGCAGCTGCTACAGGGTCCAAAGGCAATAAGCGGGCAAGAACATGGGCTGGGGTATTGTACACACTGTAGTTGGGGGAGGAAACCGGGACGTCTCTCTTCATACTTAGAAGTGCACACACTCAACACAACTACTTGACAACAGTTTGGGACAAAGTCTACTAGTGCTAAGCTTGTGTTTAGCCTGTTACTTCAAAGTTTGACTCTGGACATGTGCTCCACAGAAGGGAGGACAGCCAGACACCCAAGGAAGTGTCAGGGAAGCCCCGCAGCCACACCCACCACAGGCAGAAGCCGCAGGCTCCGAGGAGAACACAGCTGGGGACAGCAGAGCCGGCGCTGGACCCCACACAGTGTGAGGGCACACACCGCCGTCCCTACACCCACGCAGCCTCACCACCCATCTGCCCATCAAGCCATGTCAGGCCCCAGGACTCCAAACCTAACTCTCTGTGTCCAGCTGACATACCCACCCCTCAGGCCTTCTCCCTATCCAGCTGTAACCTCTGCCACCCACCCAGAGCGCATGCTCACCCGAGCCCAGGGTGCGCAGGGACGAGCGGTCGTACTTCTTCACCCAGCCATCCCCAAGCTTCAGGAGCAGCCGGATGGCGGTCGGGGCACCATAGAACTGATTGACCCTCAGCCTCTGCACCGTCTCCCAGTACCGACCTGCAGGAGGCCAAACCCAGTCATCAGCAGGAGGAGCCAGACACAGGTGTGTGCAGACGTCTGCCTGTGGTCACCAAGAGGAGCCCAGTCCCCTGGGGAGAGGTGATGGGTCTTCCCTGTATGCCGCACATACCTCACAGCTGAGCCCATGCCCGACAAGACCTCTGGCCCCAGAACCCCACAAGCCACACCACTCCCTGAGGGACCTGACTAGGGTACACCTAAGCCTCAGTCCCGCCTGTGCCCTCTCCCACTCCAAAACTCCCTACCTAAGGAGGTGCTCCAGCCACACCCAGCGCAGGCAGCTCTACAGTCTGCAGGCCTGGATTTAAGGAAGGGCTGGGCTGGCCAGTGAGGTGGCCGCAGAGGCAGCAGGGCCTATGCTGAGGGATCCCAGGGCAGGAGGCTTAAGGCAGAGGGATGGAAACCTGGGAGGGTGGTGTAAGATGCAGTGTCATCTGGCTGCTTGTTGTACCCCACCATCAGAGCACCTGTGGACACGGCTTCCAGCTCCCATCTACCCACAGGGCCAAGGCTGGCAGCTCTGCTGTCCCTCGGCATCTGATCTACAGGACCACAAGACACATACCTCACCTGCACCCGGCCCTGCCACCCAGCACAGGCCCCTGATGGGGTCCTGGGTCCTCACCAGCATTGGGATAAACTGGGGTGCTCTCAAAAAGGACGCTGGTGGCACCATTGCAGAGGGGTCCATACACCACATAGCTGTGTCCCGTGATCCAGCCTATGTCCGCCACACAGCCAAAGACGTCGCCGGGCTGGTAGTCAAACACAAGCTGCGGACACAGGGGAGCCATCAGGCGGCATCCTCCCTCCCCTCCACACTCCCGCACGTCACTGAGACAAGGTGGAGACAGCCAGGGTTTGGTAGCTGAGAGGTAGCCACTCATGGCCACCAGCGGCAGGTGACTGAGGGTCACAGGGCTGCACACAGGGCACGGCGGGGGAAAGAGATGTGCCGTACACGTGCAGCAGGGAACCCCTTGCAGATGTGTGTGGGTGACAGCAGCCAGACGCAAAAGCGCCACCATGCTTACAGCAGGCATGCACAGCCAGGCAATGCTGAGCCGTGGGATGAGGTGGCCCTGGGGACTGCAGTGAGGGGCTTGAGGGGTTCTCCAGAGCCCAAGCTGACCCCTAATGAAGTAGGAACTTGGTCTGATTCCTGCATGGCTGGCAGTGTTCCATTTGTTGACCAGAGTCTGGTGTTTGCTCAAATGACCCACTGAGCCACACATGTGGCATGGGTGGATTTCTGTATGTTCTAAGACTACTTTTAACTTTTGGTGAGTTGACACCAGGGTCTTGCTGCTGCCAACCAGTGGTCAGTACACCCTGGAGTTTGCAGGCTGCTCATCAGGGCTGTGAATGGCCAGGCCCCTGCGGAGCTGTGGGTCTGCGTGGAAGAATGAGGTTCTGCTTGCTGGCTAACCAAGACGTCCTCATCCGCACAGCATGGAGCCAAAAGGCTTATGAATTCAGCTTGGACCCACACCACCAAGCTTGTAGTTCCTGGAGGAGGCCAGGCACCTGGGGCTAGTCATTCCCCAGGGGACCCGCAGCCAGTCAGCTCTCTGACACCACTGATCACCCCAACATCCCGCAGAGTCAGCAGCCTTCTCCCTAACAGCCTCACTCCCATCATCCATCACAAACATACATGCATTGACATACACATGTGCACGGGCACACAGACAAACATGTGCAAACATGTGCACACACATACATGGCAAACACACCTGTGCACATGCACACACATTAGAACCCCAGCGATGACCACAGCCCTGTGACAGTTCACCTTGACTGTCAACTTGACTGGAGACAGAGAGAGCATACCTCTGGGCTTTCAGGGTGGGTCCCAGAGGTGTGGCCCCCGGGGGCAAGGTCTAGCCCCTGGCCCTGCCTCTCTGGTTCTTCCCCTGTGCTCCACTCACAGCTGCCATTAAGTGGGCAGCTCTGCTCCGCCCCACAGTGCTCTGGCCTTGGCATTAGCCCACTGGCACCTCTGACACTGTACGCCTAGAGAGCCTCTCCTCCTTCATGTTACCAGTGTCGGCAGTAACACATTTGTCCAAGGCTGGGCACAACTGTCACCTGAGCTGGACTTGAACTTGCTTATGTAGTCCAGGCTGGCCTTGAACTGGAAGCAATTCTCCTGTCTCAGCCTCCCAAGTGCTGGGATTACAAACATTCGCCACCAAGCCCAGCAAGAGAGCCCATGCTGTACCCAAACAATCTTGCTTCTGCCTGTTGCCAAGCAGGCAGGTCACTTGGCTGCCTGCGACCCTGTGGATGTCCCAGGCATCCTCACACCCCAAGGCCTGAGTATTGTGCGCAGCACAGAGCAGTACTGATGAGAGACGACACATACTTCCCTCTCCACTGCCATTCACACTCAGTGTCATCCACAGGAGGCTGATGATGCCGACTCCTGATGCCCCCAAATCTCCAAGTATGGAAGAGAGATCTGAAAGACATTCTCCCATCCCCCCAGCCTCGCATTTCTTGCTTGTGTCGACGGTATCCTGGAAACGCTCTGAACACACGAGGATGAAGTCTCACCCTGCTTACAGCTCCCCGTGTACACTTTATGTAAATAATGGAAACTCCAGTCTGCAACTTTCTTCACAGTCAGTCCCACTGGCTACTGTCCAAGCATCTTGTGCAATCTGCACATCTTTGCAACGTCCTATCACCAACAGGGGGGAGGGGTCAGCTGAGAAAATTAGGGTGAGAAAGCTCTGTGCCTTGCGTGAGGTCAGCCAGAAGCCTGCAGCAACATCAGCGTGGGACTCCGTGATCAGCCTGGACTCCACGATCAGCCTAACGGTGGTCTGCTCCACAGCCCTGCAGGGCATCTGCCTGTCTGCCTGTCTGTCAGGGTCCTCCATGCTGGCCCTGTGCAGCGTCCTCAGGAGTGGGCTGCATGCTGTGCACATGCAGACACCGGATGACCCTGTCCCGACACTGGCTTCTCCTTCCTCCTTGGCCCTTTTGCTTCCCGCCCCAGAAATCACCTCCCATGTGACCCAGACAGGCCAATCAGCATTTTGGTCCCACCTTGACAGCTGCCCACAGTGACCAAGTCAGAACTGGACCTGGGCCACCAACCCAACCAAGACTCCACTGGGACCACTGAGGCCCTCTCTGCCCTGGGTCTGCCCAGCTGACGAACAGCAGCCTGGTGAGGTATCTTGTCTGTGTGATGGTAGAAGGTGGCCATGACAGGGGCAGTTCCCTGTGTTGCTGCTGCCAGCAGGCACTGAGATGGCCTGCAACAGAGTCCAGTCCACAGATGATACTGAGGAACTCAAGCCCAGCTGGAAAGTATTAGGTAGTACTCAAGGTTGCCAGGGACGCCCTGTAAAACCACACCCCCCAACGTTTACATGAATGCTGATTGCAGATGCATTTATTGGACTAAAAGCCAGGCTCTGTCATTTGCTTTTATATCCCAAGAAGGTTACTCACAGTTATGTAATCCTACACACTAAACGTAAGTTTCTTTATAATGTTGTCTTTTTAAATTTTACTTTTAAAATGAGTAGGGACTAGCATCTACAAATCTTTTTTTTTTTTTTTTACTTTGTCTTTTTGAGATAGGGTTTCAGTCTGGAGTTCAGGCTGACCTTGAACTCATTTTGTGGCCTCAAACTCACAGTGATCCTCCTGCCTCAGCCTCCTGAGTGCTGGGATTACAGGCATGTGCCACTTCGCCTGGTTTCCACAAATCTTTTAGGGGTCTGCAAAAATGTCTTCTTTTAAAGACAAAAGAAAAAAATGAACCTTGAAGTGAGGAGAATGTCTGAATTTTTAAGAGCATCTGCATTCAATCTTTATCCCATTCCAGTTGAGATTCTTTTCTCCCCCAAGGCTGGAGCTCAAACCCAGGGCCCCCACACACAAGGCACACTCTTTACCATTAAGCCACATCCTCAGCATCATACATCCCTATTGTTTAGATTCTTTCATTTCCAATGCAATTCTAAGATACAATTCTTGACACTATATGGCATGAGGAGCCCATGAAGGCAAAAGTGACAGCAGCAGCAGCCTGGGCCTTGGAGCAGCCAGGACCCTGTCCCAGGACCCAAGCAGAGCACCCAGGTGCCTCTCACACACAGGCCCACCACTGCGGTGTCATGGCTCACGTGGCCCTGCATGCACACACAGCACACCACCCCCACCTACCTTGTGCGTCAGGGCTGCATACAGCAGGTAGCCCGCCTGGGTGTGCACCAGCCCCTTGGGTGAGCCAGTGCTGCCTGAGGTGTACAACATGAAGAGCATGTCCTCGCTGCCCATGCTCTCGGGGACGCACACAGGGGCCTCCTGTGCCATCTCCTGAAGGAGAGAAGCAGCAGAGAAGACTTAGCCTGACCTCTGAGAGCAGCCCCTGCCCCAGAAGGCACCTCCCTGGCTTTCCAGGCTCCACCACAGCAGAGCAACATGGGGTCAGGGGACGGGTAGGGCTGGGGAGGCCGCACACTGGTAAAGCACATGCTCTGCAGGCACGAGGCCTGGGTTCCATCCCCAGGGCCAAGAAGGAAACAGGCAGGCAGGTGCTGCAGGGGAACCCTGGGCAGTTCTAGGGAGCCCAGACTGACAGCCACAACCCAACAAGCCCCAGACCCAATTCACCTGATAAAATTCCTCCTCCTCAAACCACATAAAGTGGAGCAAACCCACCTGCTCGAGGGGGACATCCAGCTCCCCCATGGGGACCTTGTTTTCCGTCCTGTGTGCCACCAGGACGTGCTGGACAGTCGGACAGTTCTTCACGGCTTCATCCACTATTTTCTTCAGCTCAACCACACGCCCTCCCCGGAGTCCTTGGTTGAAGGTAATAACCACCTTGCACTTGGCTAGCAGAGACAACAGTGATACATCGGATCAGTCTCCTCCCCGCTTCGCCCCTCACAGCCTGACCGTGGTCACATGTCCAGTCCTGAGCATGCACTGGAAGGTGTCCAACCAGAGTGGAAGAACCAGAGACACAGCGAGGGTTGCCTGCTCTGCACCTGCAGTGTGGTGCAGTGTGCCGGGCCTGACCTGCTGGGGGCGCATGGGAAGGGGCCTGAGACAAGGCTCAGAAGCGCCACTCTCCTCGAGGGTGGGAGCTCGAGTCTCCCACCTCCAGGTGTCTCTTCCACCTGACACAGGAGTGTCCCCAGGCCGGCCGCCCACAGCAACTGTGGTGACAGAGAAGCTGGAGAGGCAGAGACCAAGCCCCAAGGTGTTCCCTGCGCCAGGCCCTGTCCAGGATGACTTGCAACTCATAGTCTGCAGGGCACAGAACAGAGATGCCACCAGGGCGGGTGCCCAGGAGCAGCCTGCAGGCCTCGCCTTCAGGGAAAGCTTCTGGGCCACACCTGTTCTTCAGTGACCCAGCCAGAAGAAGCCAGGCCCAGAGTTCCTGACCTTCCACACCCAAGAGAGGGTGAGGCCAGTGCAGGGAGCAAGGGCCACATACCCTGGGCCTGAGGCCCACAGGCAAAGGAATCACTCTCAGCCCTGTACCCACCCAGGAGGATCGGTGGAAACAAGGCTGTGGTGGTTATTAGCCTCTGAGGAAGGTTCTATAGCAAACAGCAGTTCTCACCCACAGGCCAGGGTCCTCTAGTCAGTCTGAATCAGGGGCCTCTTCCAGAGCCATGAGTGGAGGTGCTCCTCAAGCAGCGACTCTGAAGAGACGGAGTGTGAACCCCCAACTGCCCGGTCACACCTGTGTCAGCCTGATCCATGAGTGCTACACATTGGGGGCTCCCTGTGGATGAGGCCCTGGGCCCCCAGTGTGGCCTCCTTTCCTGGCCTCATTTCTCCCTGCCTCTGGCGGTTCCCAGGACCGTGCCTCAGAGGAACCACCTTGCTGGGACCTTGTCTTAGAGACTGGGCTCCATCTTCCTGAGCCCATCTGGAAATTCTTTCAGGCCTCCTGCTTACACTCTTTCTCCCTCCTAAGTGCCTCAGGGACATCACAGCCCTGAGGCCACCAGAGAATTCTGCACAGGGTTTGTATCTAGATGAGCCACAGGGCTATCCAAGGGCTGGAGATACTCTAGAGATACTCTGGACCGGTGGTGGTGAACTTAAGGCACGCGACCACAGCAGGATGTCGGTATCAATGAAAGCTCTCAAACATTCCCATCACTTATCTAGATCCACCCGGAGGCAGCCACCTGAGGCACCAGGACACACCAGGCTCCCTGGCCACACTCGTTTTTCCTTCAGGGCACAACCACCATCCTCCAGGGAAGCTGGGCCTGTCTGGGCAGGGCAAAGGCCATCTGTCCATTGGATACCTCCATGGCCAGCTGATGGGGCTGGACAGGGACAGTGTGGGTGCCATGGGACATGTCTGGTTGGACTCAATTGTCCCTTCTGGTCAGGAGCAGGCCTCAGCATCTACACAAATTCTCTTTTGCCCCTAAAACAGATCACCATGAACTTGATGGCTCAGGACAACTGCTTTTAGCTTAGTCTGCCCACCAGGGTACTCTGCTTAGTCTCCTGGGCCATAGGCAGGTGCAGCAGGCTGGCTCCTCTCCGGAGGCTCTGGGAGAGAATCTGCGTCCTGGCCCTGTGGCAGCTGACAGTCTCTGCTCACAGAAGACGCACGCACCCCTGCCTCTCCCTGGTAATGCCTACCATCTGTCTTTGTGACTTGTTATTAACATCTAACACCACCTAATCTCCATCCTGATAGCCAGCCCCCCAGGAACGAGGACCAGGGGACTCCCGGCCCTGCCGCCCCTGCCCTTGTACTCACCATCATTGATCCTCCCAGCCAAGGATTCTGCACTGAATCCAGCAAAGATAACTGTGTGGACAGCTCCGATCCTGGCACAGGCCAGCATTGCCGCCACAGCCAGTGGGGACACCGGCATGTAGATGGCCACGCGGTCCCCTCGCTGGACGCCATACCTCTTCAGCGTATTGGCCAGGCGGCACGTGGTCTCTAGAAGCTCCCTGCAGCACGCAAGGGGGACAGGTGGGACAATGCACAAAGGCGAGCGTATGCCAAAAACCCTGCAGGGCAGCAGGCTCTGGACACTTGTGGCATGGCAAGTTCTTTTTCAGAAAGAAATGGTTTTGACATTTGGCCAATCCCCACTAACACACTAAAGGACAAGGCTGTCCTTGTGTCCTCTTCCAGCAGAGCTGCTCAGAGATCACAAGAGGCCACGTACCAGGCACAATCCAGAGATGTGTGCAAACATGCACCGCTCAACAGTGGCGAGAAAGACACTCTGGGGAAAGGAGCTATCTGACTCAACATGGGCCAGGGGCACTGAGCAACCCTCTTGCCAGTGTGGGACCCAGGCTCAGGCCTGGCAGACCCTAGTCTGGGGGACAAAGTCAGGACCAGAGAGTCAGGGTCAGACAGCCAGGCAACCACCTGCCCAGCACCCTTCCTCCACTTGTACCTTCACACCCTGGCCATCACTAGGTTTGGCCAGCCAATGGGAGCACAGCACAGCACTGGGCAAGCTAACTGGCTGCTCAGAGTTAACATGTGGTCCACCCAACCCAATCAGAGTCCATGAAACTCATCTCAGAAAAGCAGGCACCGAGCACACTGCCCCATTCCAGCTGACAGGAAGTGGAGACAAGAGAAGAGAGCGCACCAAGCTTTAGCTCCACGAGGCCTTGCCAAACACGAGGCCTCTGTTCAAAATGCTGCCAGGCCCAGGACAAAAGCAAAGCTCAACCAGAGGCTTCCCAGGAGACCAGAAGAATGAAAATGAACGGTTCCCATCACAACAGGGGCCTCGGGGACCTTTGTTCCCTCCCAAAGCCACCCTGCAAAGGAGCCCGCCGAGAACCAGCTCTCAGCACCAGCCCGCAGCTTGCCAATACCTCTGGAGGGATTTTGCCTTTCTCGATGAAGCTTTCAGAAAGAGGACAAAGACACCATTCAGTGGTGCCCACCCACCCCTTGCCTAAGTTTCCTCAAAAGAGCACCTGACAACCCCCCAAGACCAGAATCCAGGGCCCAGAAACATTCCCACTCATGGGAAAAGAGGCCCCCACAGCACTAAAGAAAAAGCTGTGTCAGTAACACAAAGGCACTCAAGGCCTTGGAGGAGGCCCCATTTGCACAGCTCTTAGGGCACAGGCCTCTGCACAGGGCTGGGGAGACGGAGCTGAGTGCCCTCCACCCAGTGGTATAGAAATTCAGCATTTACTCTGCAGGCCTGAGGCAGGGCTGGGCTAGCTTTCTTTTTTTTTTTTTTTTTTTTTGGTTTTTCTCCGGTACCGGGAACCAAACTCACGACCTTGCGCTTGCCAGGCAGGCGCTTTTGCCGCTGAGCTAAATCCCCAACCCCTGGGCTAGCTTTCTGTAGTAGCTGTGCTTAAAGAGTAAGCATCCTCTACTTGGTACAGCCGTTTCAAGTATTGATAAGAGGCAGGATCCACCCAGGACCAGCCCAGATGAATATTCAGTAAGTGTGCTCCTTCCCAACAGGTGGAAACTCTCACCAGTGTTTGTCTGAAGTCATTTTCGAAAATGACTAAAACCACAGCCAGGCGTGGTGGCGCACACCTGTAATCCCAGCACTCGGGAGGCTGGGGCAGGAGGATCGTTGCGAGGTCGAGGCCAGCCTGGGCTACAAAGTGAGCTCAAGGCCGGCCTGAACTGCATAGTGAGACCCTGTCTAAAAAAGACAAAAAAAAAAAAAAAAAAATTAAAAATAAATGACTAAAACCAACTACTCACTTTGGTGGTGAATTCCTAAGATGTTAAAAACTCCCCACCTAGCACCACAGGAGCATTGGCATTAAAAGAACAAGAGGGGCAGCATCCTCCAGAAGCATAGCTGCCAGGGTAAGTGGAGACACGTGTGCAAGAAGACGTGTGCAAGCATGTGCATGGAGACACGTGTGCAAGGGTGTGTGCAGCAGCCAACCTCTCAGCCGGGAGATGCTGTCACTGGGGCAGCAGGCAGAGCTTTCAGGACTGGGCTGGAGAGAAGTGAGCAGTGTCCCTGCAGGAATAGAAGTCACCCAGCCACTGTGCTGGGCAGCTGAACCTCATCCAGCCTGAGGGAGGGTCCAGAGAGCAGGTCAGGCTGACCACAAGTTCCCCGGAGGACAAAGGCCTCTACATACAGCCAAGTGCTGGAGCGGATCTGGGGAGGCCTCAACCCAAGCCTACACATGTTCCTCAGGAGACCCTGATATGGGCCCAGGACCTCACTGAAGCTGGTAGGTTCTACCACCTTGTTGCTGTTTCCAGGAAACAGGCTTCTGCTGACAAAGAATTTCATCTAGGTAACTCTCTGAGCCTGACCTACTCATTCCACTAGAGCCACAAATCTTGAAGTTGAAGGGAATCCTTGAAGGTCAGAAGGTGCAGCCCCTCCGGGGTTCTGAAACTCCAACCCACAGCAGTCCAGCCTCTGCTGAAACCTTACTCTGCCAGAGGTCACTTTACGGGCTGCTGTTTCCTGGTGACATAAACAGGGAGACATTCCACCCAAAATTGGATCAAGATTCCAGCTGTTTAAATTCCACCCCTTAGTCTTGGCTCAGCCCTTTAAAGCTGCTCAGAATAAAGCAGCCTGCCATTCAATGACAGCCGTGCAAATTCCCAAATACGCTCCCCCCTCATCCTGTTCAAAGAATTTCCTTCCCCAGGTGCTCTCATCCTGTCCTTCACAGTTGTCTCCTGACATTCCAGTATTACCCACAGACCTTCACATTCCCATGCTGTCTGCCCAGAGCAGAGTGTGGCAACCCAGACCTTCCATCTTTACTTAATCTCTGTTTCATCTGTATTTATCATGTAAGTGAAAGGTGATGATGATGATGATGGTGATGATGATGATTTGCACTGCTGAGGACTGAACCCAGGGCTTCATGCCCACTAAGCACATCCTCTACCACCGAACTACACCCCATCCCGAATCTACTGATTTTTTAATATCTGACACAGGTGGCTTGAATTTAACCCAAAGTCACTAACCAGCACTCCCTCACCCTCTAATGTGCTCTTTAAACCAGGGCTTCTCATACTATAGTCATGGAGGTTTTAATTACTTTATTAGTACACACGTTGTAGTACACAATGTTTACATTCCCTGTGGAAGGTTGATACTCGTACATAACACATCTGGATGTTTTTCATCTCTTCTCCTTTCTCCCTCATCTCTTGATCCCCTTCCCACTGTGAATGACCCAGTTCCTTACTTCTGTTATCTACATTTGATTTTGCTCTTTATTTTTACCCTGTGTGTATCCCATAAGAGAAAAAAATTCGATATTTAAACTTGTGTGTCTGACTTATTTCACTTAACATTATGCTCTCAAGTGCATCCCTTACAGAAGATTTTTTTTTTTCTTTTTTGGTACCGGGAATCAAACTTGGTACCTTGCGCTTGCCAGGCAGGCACTTATGCCGCTGAGCTGCATCCCTGGCCCCAGAAGCTTCTTTTTAAGGCAGACTTTACACTTATCGCTATCTAATTCTACCTCAGTTTCCACACATCTTTACAGGTAACTCATCACTTTTTACGTTCACCTTTCATTTTCATCCACAATCAGAAGTTGTAGAGACAGGAGCGTCCTTTCTCCAACTTGTGTCGTTGGAAAACATGGTCAGCAAACTTAGGTCTTCAAATCATTGAAAAATGAACATTGCTCAAATGATCCTATCACTCCAAATACGCGGAAACTGTTTAAATCCATGGAACTGAATATCTGTGGCTTCTCCAAGACTTCCACAAATGGCAATGCTATTGCGTCTGATTCAAACAGTAATGTAGGGCTGACTGTGCAGTGCAGTGGCAAGGCGCCTTCCTTTGGTGTGCAAGGCCCTGCGTTCAAACCCCAGCACCAAAACAATAAAATAAAGTAATAACAATAGTAATAATAATGCAGCTGCCCAGCGAGGAGACCTCTGGGCTGCACAGCAGGTGGGCTGCATGTAGGGCCTGCACCCGAGAGTCATGGTGCAGAAGCCACCAGCGCCTGGTGCAGAGAGGAGGTCTGTCTTGCCACACTTCCTGTGTGTGAAGCCCATCCTCTCTTCCCTCACCACCTCCATCTTCCAGAACCAGCCCCGAAGGAGACAGGAAGTTGTGGAGACGGAAGCATTCTTTCAAGTGCTGCGCCTGAGCCCACAGAGCAGAGCCCTCCACGTCGGCACACAGGCTGAGCACAGAAGTGACTGAGCCGGTGTCACCGGTGCAGGGAGATGCAGGAGGTGCCGGTTCTCATTATTTCACACTCACGTGCTAAGCGCATTCACTCGACAAATATTTATTGAGCATCTTTTATGAGCTGGACTGAGTTCCAGATGCTGGGAAGAAGGCAATAAATGAAGCTCAAATCTCTTTCCAAATAGACTTTGTACTTGAGCAGGGCAGGAGGACATAAGTCCTTCGCCAGTGTTTACTTCGTGAGTACCGACAGCCAGAGTGACTGTAGGAAGTGATCAAACCATGCAGGAGTTCATGCAATTTATTTGCTTTCCGTGGTTCTGGAGATTGATCCTAGGGCCTCATGCATGCAAAGCAAGCACTCCGCCACTGAGCTACATTGCCCCATAATTTGTTTTATTTCCTAAACACATGGAACACAAACAATTTATCTTACTTCCCTAGGCTGGTATCAGGAAATGGCTAGAAGGGAAAGATACTCTAAAACACTCACCATGAATAATCAGTTTTGACTGGAAGATAAATAAATAAATACCAGTGTATTTCTTCCTCTCTTTTTTCTAAACTCTGTTTCCTGTTTTGGGTTAACCTTAGATTCTGAAGCGGGCGGGACAGTCAGAGTTCAAGTTGGTTACAGACACTTGCAGTCGGGTATCTTTAGCACTGAACCCCAGTTGATGTGGAGTTGTCTACAGAAGCTCTGCTTCCTTCCCCTGGGGCCAGTCAACAATGTTACTGGTGTTAGGCACCAGGAATACAAGGCCAAATGTGTGTGTGTGCGAACATTATTTACACATGTCCACACAGAAAGCTGAGTCCAGAGTGGCCTACATTCCTGATAACCTTAAATATCCTGCTTCACGCCAAACAAGTGTTATATTACTTAAAAGTCTTAACTTGTTTTACTGGGATCATTTCTCGGAAAGCTGCACCTTGCTGCACTTTGGGAAGTACACTGAGAAGCAAGAGCACATTCTGCAAGCAAAGAGGAAGCCGGTGTTTCCTGCAGCTGCAGCTGAAAGCTCTCCTCACTGGGGCTGCACTATCTGTGTGTGTGTGTGTGTGTGTGTGTGTGTGTGGCCTGCACATAGAAGACAGGTGCTCTACTGCTGAGCTATATCCCCAGCCCTGCATTTGATTCAGAAGCAGTAGCATTATGGTCTGCAGAAGTCTTTGAGGAGTTGCACCTGCCCTGTGGCCAGTGGTCACCGGGTCTGAGAAGGAAACAGAGTCACCCACGGTTGGAGCTGACACCAGCCTGGGGCTCCAGGCACTCAGCTGGCGTGTGGTCCTGGGATGGAAAGACCTTCTGCACAACGAACTCATCACCTGCCACACACCACCCACCTTTCCCTGCCACCCTGCGTCCCCATGAGCTCAGGGATCCTACTCCTCAGGCCAGCCCTGGCCGTGCACCTTCACCCCAATTTCTACTTCCCAGAATGACAGCAGTGACCACTATGGGGCAAGTGTTGAGGCCAGGGCTGGTTTCACACAGAACATCTGACCACACAGCAGCGCACACTCCAAGCTCATAGCCCCCTCTGTGCAGATGAAGAAGCTGAAACACAGAGAGGTTGAGCCGCTTTCTTGAGACTGTTCAGCTGGAAGAGTTGGTCAGGTCCAAACCAGGCCTTGATCTTGCCTAGCTCGTCTCCAAGCCTCAAGTCAGAACAGCTTCATGGTTCTGCCATGTGCTGCTGCTGTTTTGTTTATGGGCCACTTCGCCCTGGGCTAGCTTACTTTTTTGTAAGTATAAACAGTGGAGGAGTCTGGGGGTGCAGCTCAGTGATATGCACAGCCCTGGATTCCATGCCAGCACCAAAACAGTAAAAAAACAAATAAACCAGAACCAAAGGCTTTGACTTTGAGGCTGAGTCTTGCTCCAAAGGGAACTGACGAGAGAAGTGCTAAACACCGCCGGCCCTGGGTCACCAGAGTGTGGGGGGGTGGGTGCAGGAGCTCCTGCCAGGCTGTCCCCGCTCCACACAAGTCACAACCCAGCCCTAGGCCTGCCTCCAGCCCGGCACACACTCAGTGGGACGGAAGGCACCGTGAGGCTCGAGCAGCCTCAGCTCTCATTAACGCCTGTCTTCCTGTTGGATCTCAGCCTTGGCCCTGACCCAAGTCTTGTCTCCAGAATGTTCTCTCCCTCCCAGTCACACGGCACAGCTCGTATCACAGGGAACCAGGTGCCAACTCATCAAGAACCAGACACTCCTGCAGCCCATGGCTGGGCTGCAGCGGATGCCAAGCCTGGAGCCCAGCTGGAGCCCAGCCAGGCCTGGCAGGACACTTGCTGCCGAAAGAAGGACTTGCTTACCTCCCAGCCCACACAAGAGTCCTTCCCCAGCGGGATAGGGAAAAAGATGTTGGTTTTAATTTTCTAAAATCATTCACTTTCTCTGTGGCTAAGAAATAAAAGCCCCAGGGTGTTTCAGGCCCCTGTCCAGTCACGTGACCCAGCCTGCTGCTCCTTCATAATAATAGAACGCTGAGTTCACAGAAAGCCCCAGGCTGGGCACAGGCAGCCCATCCTCCTATTTCTAGGCTTCCTCACTAATCCAGACAGGGAAGGCTGCCCCGAGGTCACCGAGGGCACCAGAGCCTGGGGCAGCAGCTGACCATGAACGGGACAGGAGACTCTCGGCCCACTTCCTGCCGAGAAACATTCACCAAACAGCCTTTCCAGAGAAAAGCCCTGGTGCGGCAGGTGACATAAAAATATTTCCACCAAGCTCACCCAGCCACTCCCATGGCTCAGGGGACAAGGCACAGGACCAAGGTCCACCTTGCTCTGAGGAGCACGCTCGACACCACCAGCTTGAAAGCCCGGAGAAGCAGCAAAGGCGCCCTCAGCTCCCCCGGCAGCCTCCACACCCAGCTTATGGCTTCCCTCGAAGTCCATGTGGATTAACCGTTCCTCTAAAGCAACAGCACTAGTTAGCCAGCTCATTCCTTCTACTTAATTATTCATTTCGTAATTAGCAATTTCCAACCAAAATTCAAAAAGTAAATTTGGGAGGAAGGGGAAGGGCAAAGGCACGGCTCTTCTGTTCTGATCCATGCCCCACCGATGGGAGGCACCCGCTGAGGACGCTGCCCCCCACTGCACACATGGCCCCTCAGCAACTCCACCAAAGACCCCCTTTGGCACCAGTGGAAAATGTGCCCAAAACCTCCGCAAAACATAAGACTGGCACCCAGCATGGTGACCCCTGCCTGTAGCCCCAGCCACTAGGGAAGCTGAAGCAGGAGGATTGCTTCAGCCCAAGAGCTACAGGCCAGCCTAGCCGCAGAGCTACACCCCTCTAAAGAACAAAACGAAACAAAAATATGAGGCTGGAACAGACAGTGCAGTTGTAAAGTCCAGAAAATTAATGGGCTCATACTGTCAAACAGGGCTGTCTCTTCGAAAAATAGCTGGCCTGCGACCACTCCACACCCCAACGATCCCATCCGGAAGCCGCCAAGCTCCGGGATGAAGAGCAGTGGCAGAGTGAGTGAGTCACAGTGGCCTTGAGTGCCGTGGTGGCTGAAGGCCTCGGCATACAGGAAAGGCTCCAAGGACACATCCTCGCAGGGTGGCAGGTGAGGGAGGCCAGAGACAGGGCAGGGATGCAGGGGACGCCGCGGCACTTCCAGGGGACAGAGTGGAGCAGAGCCCCACAGTCCACCCCCACCAGCCGTGGGCCAAGCTGGGGACACTGTCCCCCTGCTGTAAGAGGGTGTGCAGGGGGCGTGGGCAAGGGACAGGATGTAGCCCGGAGAGGGGCGGGAGATGGGACAGGCTGAACCCTCTGCACAGGCCTGCTGCCCTGATGGGCCCTGATAGTGGAGCAGATACCACAGTGCGGCAAAACTGCTTAGATTTGCCCCAGTCTGCACCGCCAATGCAGGAGAAAAGCACAGAACAGTAACCAAGCCCCAGCCCCCTCCTCAGAGGCAGGGCCCTCCCACACGCCAGCCCCCACCCCCAGCCGGGAGCTGAGGACAACAGGGCAGGGCAGAACAGGACTGCAGCTCCCAGGGGGTGTGTGCTTGGCGGTGCTCTCCTGAGCGTGTCAGAAAGTGCCGGCAGAGGTCTCCTAGATACCCAGATAAACTCCCACAATCGTCACTGCTGCAGCCCGAACATCAGGCCACCCTAAATAAACTCTGAGAACCTCAGCTAGGCCAAAAGAATGACAAAAAAAGCAGAGCGGTCACATGAACAGATTCCAAACGTGTCCCAGCCCTGACATCTGGAGCCGCAGTAAAGGACAGGCAGGCGCTTGCACACAGTGTTTCTGCCAGATGCCAGCCACCAGCGCGCAAGGTCCAGACCAAGCTTCTCAGCCACAGCAACTCAGAGGTCTGCCTGGGCCCTGATGCGGGCAGGGGGATCTGCATACCTCACATTGCCCAGGGCCCCTGGCCTGAGCCCAGCCAGACTGCACAGACGCCCTCACTTGAGGGTCAGCAAGCCGTGACCATGGCCCAGCCCGTGCGGTAACCGTTCTGTGCTCCAGTAAGGAGTCCGTGCACCAAAGTGATCTGTGGGCAAGAAAGGCCACACGAGTGGGGCTGGGGCTGCCTCTTAGCTGACACACTTGTCCTGAGGCCACCCCGTGTCCTTTGGCCCTGCCCGCAGGGAACATGAGCCTTCCTACCCCAAGCCCAACTTGGGCTTTCGGTCTACACATCCTGCTCAGCACCCAGCAGCCCCATGGAGAAGAAACGTGGTTCTACCTTGCAGACAACAACATGAGGGCCAGCACGGGGACGGCGCAGGCACAGAGGAGGGGTGCCCACTGAGGTCAGCTCACCCGTCCCAGCCCTTCAGCCTCGCTGCTCATACCCGCTGCCTCTGCCTCCCAAACGCAACCTGCCCAGGCCCCTTCCACAGGGTGTTCACTCGTGACTTCCTGCTTCCCACTCCTTCAACCACGGGACAGGCCACATCTGTGACCCTCATAAGTGGCCACATTTGAGGACAACCAGGACACCTGCCTCTCAGGAAGGCGGCTTCAGGCTGCAGCCCCCATACCCACCTAGCAGCAGCACGTGAGTGCCCCCTTTGAGCGTCCTCCTGGGCAACCCTCACTGGCACCGGCTGAGTGGATTTTTGAAAACGCAGTGCCCAGTCCAGCACGCTGGGGAGAAGGCTGTCACCCTTTAGCACCCACAAGGAGCTCAAGAGAGCAAAGTCAGAGGCCTGGCACCCCCGTGCCCATCTCTCACGACAAATGAACTCCACCTGATACAGAAGCCCAGGAGAGAACAAGCACAGGATCACCCCCTGGAAACCACATTCAGCTCAGGCGCTGGCGGTACAGCTGTCCACTCTGGCTTCTGTGCCTGTGTCCACGATGCTGCTGGGATGCTGTCCCTACCCTGTCCCTCAGCCCTAGTATCATCCAAACCCTGATTCTACAGATGTGGAGAAATAGGCCCCAAAGCCACAGAGCCGGCCAGAGGTCGAAACAGTCTTATTGCTTAATTACAACTCACTCCCTTGCGCTCAGGTTCAGGTCCAGACCTTCCACAGAGGCCTCCGGGAGGAATGCACTGGCTCAGAGGCTTGGCACATGTCAGTTGGGTACCCACTCTCCGCCTCACTTGTGTCAGGACCCACCATGGGCTGAGAGGGCGTGAAGCAAGCTGCAGGCCCCCTCGCCTATGTGTCATTCCCCCACGTGCACCCCAGCTGGGCAAGGAGCTCGCACATCAGCCAGGCAGGCAGCAGGCTCGAACACACTCCCATCCACCCAGACCATCCGGACTCCCCAGTTCCCACTGAGCTCTACAGCCTGCCCACCTGCCTAACATAAAGGACCATCTTCTAAAGGATGCCCACTGGAAGGCAGAGCAGAGCAGCTGCCCAGGCTGCCACCTCAACCTGAACCCAGCCTGGTGGCCTCTCAGGCCCCAACCTCACAGTCAGAGGGCTGGAGGGGCAGCTTCAGTCACCGTACCCACCCAGGCTGAGCCCCTCAAGGTGCCCTCAGGCGAATACTGAGACCTGGCTCCCGCTGCCACTGCTCACGGCTCGGGGGTTGTGGCCACAGAGGGAAGGAGTGGGTGATGTGGACAAGTGCGCAAAAGGTGAGGACACCTGGCCTCCCAAAGTCCCTAAGTGCATCCATTCAGCCTCCTTGGCTTGGGGCCACGTGCAGCAGGATTCAGATGCCAGCATGCAGAACAGCACGCCAAAAGGCCACAGGCAGGACCACCGCAGGCCGTGGCTGGGAACCAGATCCAGACCAACAGCCCTGAGAGCAGAAGGCAGCACTGTGCAGTACCATGGAGCAGGTATGAACGGTGTGTCTGCACGTGTGCACATCACCCATGCACACGGCTCATGGCAGCATTTCCTGGGTCCCCTGACCAAGGGCTGGGTCCACAGTTTCCAGGGAAGAGGTGTAGGTCACAGAGACTCTCCAGAAAGGCAGTCAGAGGTAGCAGAGCTGGGACTGAGAGATTTGGGACCCGAGGATGGACACATGTGGAGCAGCCGCCAGCGAGCGGAAACCAGCAGGGTAACGAGAGGCGTGCAGGCTCCAACCATGCTCCATCGGCCCAGCAAGTCTGTGCTTCAGGGCACAGCAGACATGGGCTCCTCCTTCTAAACTCACTGACCTGGGCTTGAGCCCCAGAAGCCCCTGAAGCACCTGCCCTGGACAAGCCACTCCACCTCTGAGTCTGCCTCCCTCCCTGTAGGTTGGGTTAAAAATAATTCCTATTCAGAGAAAAGTCAAAGCGGTCACTTGAAGGGGAGGGGCAGCAACTGAGAAGGGGGCGCAGGTTTCTGCAGCAAGGGCTGTTCTGTGCCCTACAAGATGGGCTGGGGTGACAGGGAAGACCTTTCCGCAGGTGCCCTGAGATTTCTGGAAGTGACTGTGGGGCCATGAAAACTTCCTGGTGCCAGGAGACCACAGGGCACCAACATCCCAGCCCACAGGACCTCAGCCCTGAGGTTCTTCTAAAGGACCAGGAGCCAGGGTATAGCCTGGAAGTCAAGCACTGGGCTGGCATGTGCAGGGCCAGGGTTTGAGCCCCAGCACTGAAGTGGGGGGACAGTTTAAGAGTCTGGACCCACAAGACCTGTGGCCACCCAGAAGAACCTTGCGAGACACTGCACCCGGTTTCTGGGCAGGCAAGGCCTTTTGGGGGGCGGGGTCTGTGCTGGCAGGACAACCAGCAGCCAGCAGCAAGGACAAGAGGTTTTCTGGGAGCGGGCAGGAAGAAAATCTCATCTCCAACACCTCAAATGACCAGGAAAATGATTAACTGGCGCCCTTCAAGCGCTGCAGCAATTACAGATAATCTGTACTTACACTTTTCCTTTGAAAAGCAACACAAACAGTTGTGGATACCAAGCCCAGCAAGGTCTGCAGGCCGTCTTGAACTAACTCTGTTTATTTTGAGACAGACGGAATAATAAACACCTTGCCCATCTCTACCTCAGGCCACTTTGTTGCCGTGGAACTGACGTCGCCGCAGCGTTAGTGTGCTGGCGTCCGTCCTGTGCATTCCTGAGTGGTTTACATTTAACCCGCATCATAGCAGCCAGCTGAGCTGGGCTCAAGGACACAGGGGCCACAGCACACAGCCCCAGGGACGAATGAGGCCACACCTCTGCCTGGGCCGCTCAGTGGGTCCCAGGAGCTCCTCCCAGTAGGGGACACATTGGCAAGGGAGTGTCCCAGCCATGAGGGCTGCGCTGGATGGGGGCATACAGGCCAGGGGCCAGAGCTGCACAGATGCCCGCATGCCCTCTGCCACCTGCAGCGTGGACACGAGCACAGCCCAGCCAGGCTGGCGAGTTCGGTCAGGAGTTCCTGTTGCCAAGGGTAAGCACCTTGTCCCATGGCCCCCCAAGCCACTGAGGGTCAGGAACTGACCACCTCGCTGGGCCACCCGGGAGGACTTTTCTCCTACCTCTCTTCTCCCTCCCCTCACCCCACATCCAGACACATGCACCTGCTCTGCTCCCAGACACCTCGTTCCCTCGTCACCAGAATCACAGCTTACATGTCCTCAGAGAGGCCCCGACTGCCACACATGGGCTATCTGTTACTACAGCACACCCCGATGGGGACACAGGTTCATCCGAGACTTGCTGGACAAGGACAACCAGCAGCCACCACACAGGAGACCTGGTGGGGACAGACAACCTATGGCTCGGGCACATGGAAGCCACAGCACTGCTGTGAACTGTGACGTGAGTGGAGGGCACCTTTTTTATACTTGTGGTCCTGGGGCTGGAGCCCAGGGCCTCACATGCTAGGCCAGCACTCACCACTGTGCCATCTCAGCCCCAAGCAAAGGGGCCTCTGTGGAGAACCCAAGTCCTGAGCCCACTGCCCACTAGCTCTGAAGAAGGCAGTGCCAGCAGGAAGCAGTGTGGGGACCAGGAGCCAACCCAGGGCACACATGCCTGGCACGTATGATGTGTACAGAATTATTTAAAAATCAAAGCACAAAAACACTAAGTTTTTGCAAAGCTCTTTCCAAGTGTTCTTAGAGTCAGGGATATAGCTCAGTGGCACAAGTGCCTGCCTGGCAAGCACAAGGTCCTGAGTTCTATTCCTGGCACCAAAAAAAAAAAGTGTTCTTCACCGTTGCTCTTCCCTAAGGGTGCAGAGCAACAAGTGGTTGGCCTGGAGCCTGTGACGTTGCAAGTGCTTTATCAGCTGCCTCCACACCTCCTATTCAGGGATCAGGCGCCTCTGAAGGCTGAACACGCCCCCTGACACTGGAACAAGCCATCCGCAGGGCATCTGGGCCACATGCTCCCCGCACCAGGAACCCTCACCAGGTTGGCCCAGGAGGAACCCCTCTCCGTACAGGACTCTGAAGAGGCTCAGGACCCAGAGCAAAAGGAGTCAGGGCTGCTTCTAGGCAGGACACCTCTTCTGCTAATGACCACGGAAGGTCCCAGGGGCCCGGTGTGGTCAGGAGACGCCGTACCTGTAGGTGATCCTCACTTCCGTGCCAGGCTCGTCTCGCTCCCAGATCAAAGCGACGCTCTCGGGTGCCTTTCGGACGTGCTGATCCAAGCAGTTGACTGCACAGAAACAGGAGTACAGACATTAATTGCCAGGCTTTAGAGCAAGGATGGGGAGTCCACGCCCCCAGGGAACCCTGCCCTTGCCCACAGTTAGGAGGACCCATCCTCCCAGAGGGAGACGGAGGTGTCTGTGCTGCAGGAGAAGCCACACGACCCCCAAGTACCTGAGGCAGCCACGGTCTCGCCCTGGCTGCATTCGGCCCCTTCCCGCCCTTCTCCTTCCTTGGGCCCCCCGGCTTCCTGCTTCCTGGGGTCCTGGGATCTGCGTGCAGCCAGCGCGGGGCAGATGCCTGGGACATGCCCATGGGCCCACAGGTGGGGGTGCCCACCAAGGCTAGGAGCCCAGCCCTCTCCCAGGTGGCGCCCTGGAGCAGCCTCTGCTCCACCGTGGGAAAACACCACCCTGGTTTCCCGGAATGCTCTCCCATCCCCTCCTGAACCCAAGCTCAGATCACACGGCTTCTGCAGAAACCGGTCCGTGCTGCCGGCTGCCCTAATCCTCACTGACCCGACACCCTGACCCGATCATGAGGTTTCACATGTGAGCCCCTCCAGCCCTGGAATCTAGCTCCTACACACTTCCCACCGCTGGGCCAGGAACTCTGAGGAAATAAGCACTGTGGGGAGCTGGGGGCAGCCACCACCCCATCCTCAGGGTCCTGTGTGTAAATTATACCTAAAGCAAACAATATCCATGGAACTGTGACACCAAAGGTTAAATGAAGAAGGAAAGGGGGAGCCACTAATAAATGGGTATGAAATCGCAGGTTTGCAGGTTCGCAAGAGGAGCGAGGGTGGAGAAGTGTACAGCTTCCACCTCCCTGCACACACTGCACTGTACACTTCCGAATCTGCTAGATACGGGGGAACAAAGGTAGACGCAGGGGAATAGACTAATGCTGCTAACTGACATGGGGAATTCCTCTAAACAGAGGAGAAATGACAGAGAGAGAGACGGAGTGCAAAGGAGACAAACTGACAAAGGGTTCAGAGGCAGGGCTGGAGGTGCACCATCAGTTGGAATCAGTGCACACCCATGTGTGTAAAGGTGTGTGTGTGTATGTAGCTATGTGATGTGCACAGGGTGTGTGCATGCACAGGCGTGGGGGTCTGAGTGTATGCAAGTGTGTGTATGCCTGGTAGTGTAGGTGTGCATGTTGCACATATGTACATGTGTATGTGCTGCAGGTGTATATATAGCTGTGTGTAACACTTGCCGGGCCAGGAAGGGCTGACACACACCCAACATTTCTCTCAGGGCTGGATGAAGGACATTGGGTGCCAGGACATTCTTCTCACTGGAGCGTGACAGCCGGAGGTCAGGTGAGCCCCCCTTGGAGCCTGAAGGTCATGTGACGGGTGGGGGAGCAGAGCAGAGTGAGGCAGGGCCCTGTCACAGGTGGACAGCACCAGGCATGTGGGGAGCAGGCTGTCTCCATGTCCAGCATCCAGGCAGGTCATCCCACTAAGGGGCTCTGCCAGAGACCCTGTGGAATCTGGGGAGCCCCCACCCCAGGACCTCTGCATAGGCCCCTTCCAGCCTACAGTCGGAGCCCACACTTCCTGTCCCCTGGGCCCTGTGTCTCCCTCTAAGGGCCTGAGATGTCTGTTGCTGACCGTATGGCCCCAGGTCACCCATCCAGGTCATGTCGGTGCAGCTGTCCAGAGCTCAGAGCTGAGGGTCACAGAGATGGGGATGTCTGTACCGTGTCCTCCAGCTGCAGGGTGACATGCGAGTCTAACCAGCCCCAGTGGCCCCCCTGCACTCAGGGAAGGAGCATACTTTTTCTGTCTTTGGCCCCCAAATGGTAAGTCACATTTTTGGCCAAAATTGGCACTTTTCAGCCTTGCAGGTGTCAGAACCTCAGAACCTCCGGGAGGGCTGTGGGCCTTGTCTCAGCCTCGAGAGGTGGCTGTGGTTTCAGGGCCCACAGGGACTCAGCTCTTGGGTCTACACCTGTGCATTCTGCTTTGTGTGTAGGCTCCAGGGCTTTCTTTTCCTTTGGGGAACAAAGCAACTAAACACACTTGCAAATGCTTTGTGACATCAGGGCTCCGCTTGCTGGTCAATGGCCTGCAACCGTAGCTAAAAATGGGGTCTCCAGCCCCGCCCCAAGCCGAGTGCTCACAGGTGCAGACAAAACCCTCCTGATTAGTCCAACCTTCGGCTTCTGTCCGTCCAAGGAGAACCATCCCTGACTCTGGGCATGCCTGCAAGAACTAGGTGTTTCCCCTCGCAGGTGCAAAGGGTGCCTCACAAGGGAAACACAAACAGAACAACCAGTTTCTGCTCACAGCCACCACAATGTGGGGGGTGAGGGGACAGCGGCCAGAAGCACACACTGGCTCTCAGCACCTGCTTAGGGCGCCTGCTGCTGTCTGAATCCAGGATGGAAGAAAGGACGAGAGGAGGGAGGGAGGGAAGGAAAAAAAGGAAGGGAAGACAGAGGGATGGAGAGAGGAGGAAGGAAGGAAATTCTTACATCTCTACATTAGAAAAATAAAAGCTTCGGTCAAAGAGATGGGAAGCAGGACAAGAAAGTTTTGTGTGCACACGTTTCCAAGAAGGGCTGAGCTAAGCCCACTGTGACTGGAGGCGAAGCCCAGCCCCACCTCCTGCTGAAGGCCTTCCAAGCCTCCCTGCCCACCCCCGGGCCCACACTGCACTGCAAACACTTACTTCCTTCTTTTGCCTGTGGTTCCCGTTCTGGCGCCCACCCCTTCTGGGTCACAAGGCTCTGGGGACCCGGCAGGGACAGGAGTGGGCTTGCATTCCAGTGCCCTCCAGTGCAGCTTAACCACCTCGAGCAAGATGCCCCAGCTCGATCTGTTCTTTACTGCTAATAAACATCACAGGAGGCCACTCTGAGAGCAAGCTCTTGCCAGGCCCTCTCTGCCCCATCCACTCCGCTCTGTGTCCTGGAACACTTAGCTACTGTACAGGAGGAAGCATTGCCTAATTCTAGAACGAAGAAGAGAAGGCAGTCGAGATCCTTATACTTCATGGTTATAATTCTGTCCTTTGATAATGACTTAGGAGCCATTCCTTGTTAGAATGAAGCTCCATGGCCTTGGCGCTTTCTGGGTTATTCACTACCATCCTTGAGTTGCAGGCTTTATTTCCACATCTGCACAATGGGGCCACCAACTCCTCCCTTTTGGCATCTTGAGGGACAGCTGATGCCCCTGGGAGCAGCTGCCCCGTGCTTGGTTGAGTCACTGGAGCATAGGTCCTGCCTTGGGCTAATGCCTTTGGTGGGCCATGGGTTTTTAATTTCATTGACAAGAAAAGAATTACCAGAGTTATTATTTCCATCATCAAGATGGCACGTGCTAACACAGGAATTTTCAAGAACTCCTTTTTTTTTTGGCAGTGCTGATGGAAATCAGGGCCTCCTGCCCGGTAGGCAAGAGCTCTGCCACCAGGCCACACCTCCAGCCCTAGCTCGCTGGTTGGTTGTTTAAATATATCCCTCACATACAGCCCACTGTAAGTGAACCCAGCGCACAAAAATACAACCTCAATCAAAAGAAAACAAGGAGTCAGTGTTCACAAAAGGATTCACAATGGTTTTCTTTAAATAGCAAACCTCGCTGCACATTTTAAGATATGACATCAGTTACAAAATATCATATTTGCCAACTTTCCAGAAGCAAATGCTATTTAAAGTAAGTCAGGCTTCTGACGAAGGAGAAGATTCCAGAGACCCTTCCAGAGGACCTACCCCCCAAGATTGGGGTCAATTTCCATTTAGAGTTCCTGAGAAACCTTAGAAGAGCCACTGCCATCACCGAGAGGAAGGCTAAGAACCGGCCTGTGGCATCTTGAGGTCATGGACCTGCTTTCTGAATGACTGGAGGCACGTCACAGAGGAGCCACTCCAGCTGAAATGCCTCAAAAGCATAACAAAGGGCTGGGGATGCAGTCAAGTGGTAGAGCCCTTGCCTAGCCTGTGAGAGACCCTGGGTTCTCCAGCAGAGAGAGAGAGACAGACAGACAGACACAGACAGAGGCAGACAGAGACAGAGACAGCGAGAGCTCAATGCTTAATTAAATAGTTTGTTAACACTCTTGCTTGAGAAAGAATACATACTTTTAAAATAAGTCAGACTCAAAATCGGAGTTTAGAAAAGAGTTTTGCTGTGCTTTGAAAGCAACACTCAGTTTTCCTCGGGTTCTGCATTTACAACTTCCTGACCTCTGGAATTTTTAGCATCTGTCAAGTGTTACAAAGAACAGAGCCAAGTTTCAAGGGCGGGAAAGATTCCTTCAGAACTTGACTTTCCAGAGCAGCTTCTGCGAAACAGCAGAGGAGGACTTGGCGGAGGCCCTGGCCCTGGAGCCTAGGATGCCATCACCCAGCCCCGGTCATCAGAGCTCAGCTTCAAGGGGTGTGTGCATCTTCCAAAGCCTGCCTCCCACCCACCTTAGGCCAATCGGTTCCTATACAGCCCAGCACTGGGCAGGTCAAGGCCTCCTCAAGTGCTTCATTAATAATTAACACTGGCTGCTGATTGGGCTGCAGTGTGCCCAGGGCTCTATAGGCTTTATCTAATCCCAAGAAGAGCTCCATGCTGGGGGTGCTGATAACCCCACCCCACCGATAAGATAAGGAAACTGCAAGCAGATGGCCCTCCCTCCCCAGCCAGAGGGTCTAACAAGGCCTGCCCTGACCTCTTGGACCTCCTGCCCGGACAGTGCCTGGGCCTCGCTGACTTGCTGTGAAAAGCCCTGCATAGTTTTGGGGCCAAGTCCTGTGGCTCAGTCATCCAGGCTGTATTGGTCCATTTTCTGTTACTATAAGGAAATACTGAGGTAGCTCGGTTCTGGAGGCCCGAGGGCCCACATCGGGAGATGGTCCCACTGACAGTCTCAGGTGGCACAAGACATCACATGGCAGGAGGCAGAGCACTCGTGCTTGTGTGTGTGTGTGTACACGTGTGTGTCTGCTGCTCTCTCCTCCATCTTTTTACAAGGTCACAGGGTCTCACCATGAGGGTAGCACCCCATGGCCTTACCAAGCCCCAATCACCTCTGAATACCACAATGGGGTTAAATTACCACCCTCTTAATACCTCACCGTGGAGATTAAACTCCAACGTGGGCCTCCAGGAGACGAGCCACATTCCAACCCTAGTGCCAACCCAGGCCCAAACTGGGGCGAAAGCCAGGGTCACCTCGGCACTGTCCAGAGTCCTGACCCACAGGACCTGGTGAGCGGTGGGCTTCGGCTGGTTCCATATGCAACAACAGTGACCAGACCAGAACTCAGTTCGCATGATCCTTAGTTTACAGACATGAAACTTGCAAGCCCAGCAAACCGAAAGACAAGTCACAGCCCAGACCTCTGAACAGCACTGTGCCATGCTTGCTTGGTCTGTGCCATCTCCAGCACACAATTCCCAGTGCTGCTGGGCTGAGAAAGGCTTCACCTGCCCTGGTTTGGGACACAGGCTGGTGTTCACAAACCTGAGGGTTGGCACCAAAGCACAGAGGGCTGACAACCACTTGTTACTCACAGGCAGCAGGTCTGCACCCAAGTTATCCTGTGGCCTCAGACTACACTTTGAGAAGCACGTCTAGAGAGGTGGGAATACAAGATGCAAGAGACCGAGGTCCTGCTGGCTTCATCATGCTCCACAGACAGTACAAAGCCTCCCCACCCTCCACAGCTTTCTAGGCAGCTGCCTGCTCCTGTGGCCCGGCCTGTGACAGATGGAGGGACAGATACCCCAGCTGAGGCAGGACAGCTACCAAAAGCTGCTCTGCTGCAAGTCCGTTTTCCAAAGCTGTGCCCTGGCTCTGCTCTATCAAGGGAAGGAGTCAGAATTCCCTGCTCCACAAAATGATCCTTGCCAGCACCTCATCTTATCAGTTCAACCCTGAAGGAGCCACCCATGGCCTCCACCCACCAGGGAGTCCAGAGGCAGCTCCCACAGGACCTGCTCCATGCCCTGGCCGTACCCTAGCTGTGCCCTGGCCGGCCCACTGCACCTCCCCTCAAGGGCACATTCCACCCCCTCTGCACACCCAAAGCTTTCTCCTTCCCAGATGGTTCAAGGACACTGGCTTCCAACCCAACTGTAAAGAAAACACTATCAAGTGAGTGACTCATTTTGATTAGACCTACAGCATAGGATGAAACATGAAAAAAACTGGTCCAGAGATCCTTTGAAAAACAGACCCTGCCTATGGCTCCAAGTCAATTTCTGAATATAACTAACATTTCTACAGCTGCTGATTCCCAGTGAGCCCTGGGCCAGATCCACATCTCCCACGCTGTCCTGCCTGCCTAAGAGAAGAGCACGTGGGTGATTTCACTAGAGCCGGACTGAGACTGGGAGCAGAGTAAAGGGACTCCACATCCCACGGCAGTGTTGCCTTGACAGAACAGGCCCTCAACAGAAGGAACCCCCCCACCCTGCCTGGGACCCCTTCTGCACACCCCAGGGCTGCAGGCCTCCCACTCCACTCTGCCTGTACAGCCTGGGCTGCCTCTTCAGATTGGGGAGAGGCCCAGTGTGCCCCCAGCCCAGATCTCAGCCAACCAACAGGCTTCAGTCTCAGCGGAGCCCCAAGGGGGCTCTCCTCCCAGGCCCCCCTTCCCCAGGGACCTCCACCCCCCCACCGCGCGCTATTCTCCCTGGGGACCCCTGCGTGATTCTCCGCTGCCCCGCAGCAGCTGTTTGTTTACGCTGCTGCTGGTCCCCAGGCGAGTCGAGCCGCGGGTGGTGACAACCGCCAGGCTCTTTCGGTTTGTCCTGCAGCCGCTACCAAGCGCCGCTCCACACCCGCCTATCAGGTGTTGCCCACGCTCCCGCAGCTAGCGCCCCGCTTCCGACTCGGGGACAGTGCCCAGGTCCCACTTGGAGACACTCTCCGCAAGGCTGGCACGGACCGAGGCACGAAAGAGGATTCGGGGCACACAGCTGGGACCGGCGGGACGGCGGGACGGAGTGCAGGACCGGGGCCCCGGGACTCCGCGCCCACTCACCGGACACGTTGAGCTGGCCCCCCAGGAACCAACCGATCCTGCCGCTGCCGAAGTCGCAGTCGCAGACGGTGTGGTAGGGGGCGTCCCACACCAGAGTGTCGCGAGCCAGGGGCCCCCAGAAGGCTGCGGGCTCGCGGGCGGCCTGCGCACGGCGCGCGGGGTACGAGGCTGCCCTGGCCTGGGGAGGCGCCGTGTGCGCCCCGATACCCGCGCGCGCCAGGACGCCCCGCAGCCGCCCCACGCCGCGGCCCAGGCTGCGCGCCGCCATCGCTCACGCCGGTGCCGGTGCCGGTGCCTGAGCCTCGCGCCCCAGCCTGGGCCCTCCCGGCCCCGCCCCTCCTGGGTCCCCACGCACCACCTCCACCCGGCCGGGAGAAGGAGGAGCGGCCATGGGAGGAGCAGGCGAGGGGAGGGGAGGAGGCGGTGGTCCCGCGCCCGCCCGCCCCCGCCCCCGCGGGGCGGTTTCTGGTTTCGCGCCTCCCAAGCCCCGAGTTTCTCTGTCCTAAGCCCGGAGGCAAGACGGGGGCGCGGGCTGCGGGCAGGGGGCCAAGGGCGTCGCCAGCATCTGGGGCCCGGCTCCTCTCGCGGGGTGGTTCTGAGTCCAGCGGGCCCAGGGGCTGCACAGCCCGACTCGGACCCCAGCCATCACCCCACGTCCTGTCCCCCACCCGCTGGCCTGGGCCCCATGTCCGTCACTTCCTGCCTGGTAAAAAGTAAAAGAAAACAACAGCCAGAATGCGCTCGCTAACTTGCTGAGTTTATGGCGGTGAGGTTTTCTCCTATGTGGCTGTGTGTGGCCGGGATTCAAACCCTGACATTTCTAGCCCTGGGACCTTGCTTGGCCCGGTGCTTGGTGCTTTGACTTCTCAGGACTCATTTTTCTTCTTTGCAGGGCTGGAGCAGCCCTCCCAGGAGGAGCGGGGTGGACTCAGGCTCAGATCCTGCCCGAGGTGATACGGGTACAGAGCTCTGCGGGAGGTGGAAGAGGTGTTGTGGAGGGGCCAGAAGGAGACTTGTCTCTGCCAGTTCTGAAATATTTCAACACCCGAGAAGTAAACACACAATGCACAAGATACACACGGGAAGGGGAATTTTGGAAAACTGGTTTGTTGAGTTCTTTGGGCTCTGAAAGATCCCTTCCTGTTGGCTGTGACCATGACACTGCCCAGGACAGAGCCTGGCCTCAGAGGAGCTCCAGGTGTGTGGGAGCCTGCCACCTGCCAGGGACAGCTGGGCAGGGACAGCAGCACGTGCTCCACACTGTGCCAGGACTCAACCTGCATGTCCACGTAGATTAAAAGTTATCCCAAGCCCGGTATGGTGGTGCACACGTGCAATTCCAGCATTCCAGCAGGCTGTGGCAGGAGGATTGCAAGTTCAAGCCCAGCCTGGCCAGTTTAGTGACTTAGAAGAGACCCTGCGTCAAAATTAAAATTTATCAAAAGAGCTGTGGATGTAGTTCAGTTTGAAGACCCTGGGTTCAACTGGGGGGCAGGGGCTGTTATCCCAGTCAGGCAGGTATCCCAGTATATCTGCAGACCAACTACTCAGGAAACTGAGGCAGGAGGATTGCCTAAAGCCAAAATAAGTTTGGACAACATAGCAAGGTCTTGTAACAAAACAAAACCAGACCAGACCAGACCAAGTCAGGCCTTGGCTAGGGCCAAAATACACACACACACACACACACACACACACACACACATATACAAAACAAGCAAAAAGAAAAAGTTACCTGGTACTATCAACCCCCCTCTGATTGTCAGCCTCCCAGTGGACCAAATAAGGAAGCTGAGCCCAGATAAAGACTTGTAAAGAGCACATGGTTGGCAGGCAGGAGAGGAAGGCTGGCACCAGCACTTGGCCCAAACGCCCATTTTAAATCAATATAAAAATGTGAACAGAGAGAGATTGTGATGTGGCAGCTGATCCCAGAGATGGCACTGACACTGCCTCCCGCCGTGTACGTGACAGCTGGCTGTTCTTTCCGGGAGCCCAGTCTGGGAGCAGCACCGTGTTACCGTGCATGCTTAGCCCACCGGAGGGCCTGGCGTCCGTGCCCAGCACCACACATACGCATGCACATGCATGCACCAGGAGCCCAGCTCTCTCTCCGTCTGGGTCAGCCTCCTTGTTTGGCCAGCAGGACCTGGCACCTGTGGTGCCTCACAGCTCCAGGACTTGTGAGGCAGAGACCTCAGGGAGAAGAACAGCTCCTAGACTCAGATGAGACCCCCAGGGCCTTCTGGCTCATCCATGACACAAAAGAGCTCCCCAGTCTGCTCACAGAACTAAAAAATCATCAAATGTCATCAAAAGCCACTAAATGCCGGTGTGCTTGTTACTTAGCTGTTGGTAGCTGATACAACTTCAACCACAAATACACGATTTTCTCTTACTCACCACCCTCTGCACTCAGCCTCCTTTACTGGTTGCTTTTCGTATATGTGCTGCCGAAGCGAGAACTACTGGTTGCTTTTCATCTCTTTGCCTTCAGAGTGTCGGGGACCTTGAGGCTCCATCCCCAGTCCCCTCTCTTCCCTACCCCTAGGAGACAGCAGCCAGCTCTCTCGGCTCCAACTCTCCGGTCAGTATCTGTAGCTGGAAACTTTCCTGCCAATCACAGCCTCTCTTCAACGTGCAGTCACCATCTGAGCATATCCGTGTCAAGTCCCTCAGGTCAGGGGACTGAAGATACACTTCCTGGGGTTGGCCATGCACACTAGTCCCCCAAGGGCCCTCCCTTGAGTATGCATACGGTCTGTCACCTAGCAGCCTGGCTTCAAAGCAGCAAAAGCACTGACCTCCCATCCTACCCCTTCCTCTCCCAATCACACTGTCTCCTTTCTGAGTATTCATTAGGCTCCCAAAGGCTCCCACCCTACTCTGCAGCCTTACCAGCACCCACCACGGTTCCTTCAACACAAAGGTCGGGGATGGGGTGCAGCTCCGTGACGAGCACCTGCCTAGTGTGTGCCAGGCCTTGAGTGCCAGCCTCAGTACCACAAAACAACAAAGGTCAGATGAAGGCGTCCTGCAGCTCAGAGCAATCCAAAGGCTCCTGATTTCCCTGAGAGGACAGGCCTCGCCCTGACCCTGGCACAAGGAAGCATACCAGGGACCTTGGGCTTCAAGGTCCCGCAGCCTCAGGCCCACCTGGCACCTTGCAGAGTGGCAGAACAACGGCCCATCTCCAGCCCATTGCAGCAGAGCCTGCAGTTAACCCATCCCCGGGAGACCTGTGCACACATTTGCATTTGAAAAGTGCCCCTGACCAGACCTAGGCACTCAATCACTTGTCATCCCAATTACTGGGGAGGCTGAGGCTGGAGAATCACTTCAGCCCAGGAGTTCCAGGCCAACCTGAGCAGCATAGCAAGACTCCATCTCGAAACAAAAACAGAAGCAGCAGTATGACCTCCCTTCTGCAGCCTCCCCCTCCAGAATCCCATCTCCCATCACCTCCCCCAGCCCAGCTGAGGGTCCAGACACTCAGGCCTCATCCTGCCACTCCAACACCAGGACCCAGCCCCAGGACCTTAGCACATGCTATCTTCCTGCCCAGAGTCTCTGCCCCAGAGCTTCACAACCCCCTAACCTCTTTCAGGTATCTCCAAACATCCCTTAACCCACAAGGTGCTCTCTGATACCTCCCTGAAGCCAGGCCTCAGCTCTCAGCCCTAGTGCTAGCCCTTACTTTATTTTTTTCCATGCAGGTATTCACTCTTTGTTTTCCTGCCCCTCTTAGCAGGAAGAGCTCTTTGAGAGAAGCTGCGGCACTGGCCGCGGCATGAGTGTGTCCGCGGCGGATGGGAGCATCCAGCGAGTAGTGAGCACCCCACAGAAGCTCCCTGGATTAACAAGACAGGCAGGAACAGGAGGTAGCCTAGGTGCACAGCTGACGCTGTGCCGTTCCACCACCTTTGTTCTCTAAGTCTCAGTACTCAGTCACAAAGTGCACCGATGACTTCTTTTTCATCTTTGTGGTGCTGGGGCTGGAATCCAGGGCCATGAGCATGTCAAGCACATGCTCCACCACTGAACCTCACCCCCAGCCCTCAGCCTCCTCTAACATCTGGAAACGAGACCTCTCGGGATGGGTAAAGAGAGGCAGCTGTGTGCACAGAGAACACTTCAGAGCCAACCAAGGGGCGTGGAGTTTCGCTTTCTGCTGCCCCACACATGCTAGAGCCCTCACAGGAAGCGTGACTGTCCCCAGCGAGACCACAGTCTCCCAGCACTGGAAGATGGGTGCCCCGTGGCTTGGTCCCTGGGATCCCCACCCAGCAGCATGGGGAGGATCCCGAGGGGACCCAGGCTGCTCATCCATCTCAGGACTGGCACTCCTGTGAGAGACAGTTCCTACCCCTGAGCTGAGATAGAGGCTACCGGCCCCACTTGGCTTGGCAAACAAGCTCGGGGCCCCCAGGCCAAGCAGTGAGCGAGTAGAGGGGCCACTGCCTGTTGGGGGACAGCTTCAGGGTACAGTCCGCAGACTCCCCTTCGCATCACCTTCATCACTCCTGCCCCTCATGACTCTGAGAGACGGGCACCCAGCTGCTCCCAAGGGTCGAAGGACCTTCCTGGGATCTGTTCCGACTCCAGCATGGGGCAGCAGTGTCCCAGTGGGTGGAGTGGAGCGGGTGGGGGCAGGAAGGAAGGGCCCTGGAGAGCAGGGGCCCGGCACGAAGCAGACCGGTCACTGCAGAGTTGCTGTCCTTGGAAGTGGGGCCAGGGCAGGACAGCGGAGAGACAGCTGGTGGCTCCCGTCAGTGCCTGCCATTCCTTTCAGCCAGCAACCTGCGACTGGCGCTGGCCTGCTGGAAGTGGACTGCGCTCCCTCTGACCCTGAGGTCTCTGAAGGTCAAATGAGCAGCCCTGCTTCAGCTCAGCAGCACGCACGTGTTAGGGTGAGTAACCCCATCTTCATTTTTAACCTGGTTCCTACAGGAGCTTAGTCCCAAACAGTGGCCTCATGTAACATTTATCTAACGTAAGAAACAGCTGGGCATGGTGGTGCAAGCCTGTAATCCCAGCAGTCGGGAGGATGAGGCAGGAGGATCGGTGATTTCAAGGCCAGCCTGAACTATTAATGAGACTCTGTCTCAAAAAACAAAACAAAACACCAACAAGAAAAATCGATCTTGGTTGGTGACAGATGCCCCCATCTGCAAACCCTGCTGCAAAGCCACCAAATCCAGCATTGTGAAGTCACTGGTCTCCAAAGAACCTGCAAGTGCCCTGTGTCCTCTTCACCCGCCCATACCCTTCTCCCTATGACATTTGCAGGATGTCTGGGCCCCCGTGCACACCTCCCGGAGCTGAGGGCCATGGAGACAAGGCCCTGATGCAGCTGGACAGGGACCAGTTCAAATAACTGGGATGTAAAACAAAAACAAAGCAGAAAGTACAGACGAGAGCTCTGAAGAGGGGCCAGGCATGGGCCCAGAAGCTGCAGGCTGAGAGTGGCTTCATGCAGCGCAGGGCTCCCTTTTCTTCTGCTCCCCAGGAGCCGGGTGGTGACTGTGAAGGGCAGGGTGTCTGCATGATATCACTTCACAGCAGGGCCCCAGGCCCTGTGCGCATCTCACACACAGCATGACTGATCCCTGTGACCCTGCTCTGTTGCCTGCCCTCTGCAGGGTCCATCCAGCCACCCAGGCAGGCAGGACTGGAGCAGTGACCATGACCATCAGGAGCAGGACAGACAGGAAGTAGGACCAGGACAGACTCCAGGGGTGTGGAGCATCCTTCCGGAAGCTGCCTTCCTGCATTTGTGATAGTCCCAGGGTGACCCCGTGGGGTCACTCAGTCGGCTCCAGTGTCAGCTGACTAAACAGCCTCAGCACCAAACCTGTTGTTTCTCCTTCAGTGCCGGGATGGAACCCGGGGTCTCCTGCACACTCAGCACCTGCTGTGCCTCCAAGCTGCACCCCAGCACCCCGGTAATCATCAGAGCTCCCTCTAGCCTCCGAAGTGATAGGTACAAAGCTGGGCCCTCTCCATGAATAGCGGTGCCATACTCACACTTGAGTCTCCTGGTTTTGCACTGCGGTGCCTCTCTCTGAGCCAGAGTTCCTGGTATCTGCTGTGCCCTCACTGTCCCCCATGGTCCAGCACCAACATGATGGAACTATCCACCTTGAAGGCTGTGTGCTGAAGTCCCTGGGTCTCTCAGCTCCTCCAAGATAAGGGGCTGGGGTGGGGACGAGGCTGGGTGGATCCTGGAGCTCAGCCCCCTTGCCCCACCCCGACCCCACAGGCAGATGACATCATCTGTGCCAACGCTGTGGGACCCAGGAGCTTCTCTGTGGCCCCAGCCCTCAGCTAAGCCCGTATGAGGGTTTATGACACGGTTCAGCTTTCAAACCCAGGCTGCATGCAGAGGGTCAGGAAAACTGCACTGGACGTGGCTTTCTTTGGGGCCTATCCCAGCAGGTCCAAGTGGGAGACTACACCTGGCCACAGGTGGGACTACACAGGGAGGACATCAGTTCCCAAGAACCTGTGCACCTACTGATCAGGAGGAGCAAGCAACGGCCAAGTTTCAGAGCCCTGAGATGAGAAGTGACAAGGCCGGCACCGCGCCACCTGGTGGTAGGATTGTGCCTCTGACTTCAACACTGCTTTCTGTCCCGGACCATGTGCTGTTTGTGATTTCCCCAGGGATGTTTCAAGTAGAAGAACATAGCGTTCCTTAAACTCACACCCCCATCAGAGGAAGCCATGAATGCCCCTAGTCACGAGGCCCTGGGAATCATCTGTCTCCGCCTGAGTTAAGGACACAGCCTGACAGTCCAGGGCTCCACATTGCCTCTGAACTCTGATGGACACTCAGGGGAGGGAGTCCATATGACCAGGATAGATAGATGCCCAGGCAAGGTGCTAGGCTAGGTGTGGAAAACTTGAACCCCTTGGCTGAGGAGAGATCCCTAGGGAGTCCATGGCAGGTGGCATACAATGGGCAGAAAGGAGGAAACTACAGACTGAAAGGGTCATATGCTAGGAGAGGCTGGGAGTGGTTGTCAGGAGCAGGGGGAGCTCTGTAAAAACCATCAGTTTGGCTGGGAGTCAGGGAGAAGTGGAGGAAGGAGAGGAAAACTGTGCCCAAGTCCTTGAAGGAAGGAGGAATGGTGACTATGCCACATCACTCTAGGTGTTGGTAGAAACGTGTTGAATTATGTTATTGAAATGTGTGCCTATTTCTTATAAATTAACTTCCAAACCATTGGTAAAATAAATGCAACAAAAGTTGGCCCAAAAAAGGGGCAATAACCAAGTGTGATGGTGCAGTTTATAGTCCTAGCTACTAGAGAGGCTGAGGCAGACGGATCCCTAGAACCCAGGAGCTCTAGACCAGCCTACACAACCTAAAGAGACATCCTCCCTCAAAAAAAAAAGTCAGTAATGGGTGGCATGGTGGTTAAGGTGCAGTGTCAGCTTGACCACTTGAAGGATTGGCAGGCCTTGGAATCTCCCCAGGGGCTTGGTGGAGCAAATTTCTGGGTGTGTCTGGGTAGGTCATGGAGACGTGACCTTGGGCATCTGTCTGATTCCTGGTCCCTTCCTTTTGTTCTCCTGCTCTCCTTTCTCTGCCCTTCCACCATGATGTTTCTGCCTTGGAGCCAGCTGACCATGGACTGAGCCCCCCACAACTGTGAACCAAATTAAAGCTCCCTCTAAGTTATGGGTGTCAGGTATCATGTCCCAGTAACAGGAAAGCTGATGCAGGTGGGGTGAGGAAAGACTAGCAAAGACAGTAAGAGGGAAAATATAAAATAAGATCAAGGGATAGATGCAGAACTCACTTTAGGAATAACCATGAATTAAAATCAGACTTTCTCACTAAATAGAAAGTATAACAGAGTCAGAAGGATACAAAACTTGGAAAGGAGAACACAGGACATGGGATGGGAATGCACACTCATGTTTCGAGTTCCCAGGTGGGCCGTGGTAGTGTTGCAGAACCCCGATACTGAACTGAAAGAAAGATACTCCACACCAAGGGGTTAGAAGGCAACTTTCATTATGCTAGTGGGCTGATGGGAATCAGTTCCAAATCACCAGCCCAGAGTTAGCTTAGAGGTCAGTTTAAATACATTTTGCAAGCAAAAAGTACAAGGCTGATGGCAGGTATTATATGATTGGCTACATGAATTAAGTCATATGTTGTCAAGCAGATTTGTTTCAAGCAGGTTTACTTAGAAGGAATTGTTTATTATAAGGCAAGGGCATCCTGGGAGAGAGGGAGAAGGGTTTGAGTGCAGCAAGGAGAGTTAAGTGCATCCTTGACTGGGCCAGTCTGTCCTAGACATGCAGTCCTTGAAGCAAGTTGGAAAAATTATATATATACATATATATTAGGTAGGAAAACACAGACATTACAGCTGTCTGTAATGACATTACAGACAGTCAAGGCTAACTGAGTTTAGCAATCTAACTATGTGACAGGCAGCATGAGCATAGTCATAGGCCACTAAGTGATTTTTAACTTTTAGTATAAAATGTCTATAAGTTTGCTATTCTGTAATTTTGCCCTCACAATAGTATCCAATGAGTTAAAGCCTACAAAGTTTCCACAGTTGGTGAAACACAGTACTCAAAATCAGAGAGTACACAAGGTCCAAGCAAGTTCAATAAAAATGAAATCATCCCTATGCACATCCTGGTGAGACTGTTGGAAACTGAGGCAAGAAGTTTTTTTGTTGCTGTTGTTTACTAATTTTTTGCATTTATTTGTGTTCCTGGGATCAAACCCAGGGCCATGGTCATTGTAGGCTAGTGTTCCACCACTGAGCTATACCCCTAGCCCTTTCTATATTTCATTTTGAGATAGGGTCTCAGGGTCGCATTCAGACCAGCCTTGAAACCACAGTCCTCTTGCCTCAGTCCTCCCAGTAGCTGGGATTACAGGTGCACCAGCAAGGAGTGCATCTCTAAAGCAGAGAAGACGGGTTACCTAACCAGGAGTGGTGCTTAGACTCCCAGCCTGCCGGGAAGCTGAAGTTTTCCAGGAAGTTAACTCCCAACCTTTACAAGCATAGTGTCTTGGTTACTTTTTTCTCCTTGCTGAGACAAAATACCCAGTACCTCAAAATTAAGGAAGGAAAGGTTTGTTTGGCTCACAGCTTGTGGAGGTTTCAGTCCATAATCAGCTGGCTCCAAGAGCAAAACAAAGCAAAACAAACAAAAAAAAAAGTGGGGGAAAGCAAGCCTTTTTTCCTCCCTTATTTTGTATATGGGCTACCCGCCCACCCCCACACCGTCTCCTGCCCTTTTCCAAAAGCTGAGGATGTTTACAAAGTAAGGACCCTGGCTCCCTGCTGAGTCACTCAGTTAAACTTTTAAATTTTTCAGGTTGCCACAATGAGCAACATCTTGGAGTGGTAAGGTCAGAACTGGTCCTTTTCACCCCAGGATATAGAACTGCTGAGTTACTTAGTTATGCTTCTAGACTTCAAGTTAACACAGTGTAGCAACCATAACCCATAGTCAATGAGATCATCTATCTAGAATAAGACAAAAGGCATCTGCAAACAACAGAAGCCCTTAGAGTTCCCCTGGCCCAAGAGTCACCAAGACAACCACCCAGTGAAAGTATGAAGTCAAGGAGGTGGGCCAGCAAGGAAGCCACCTGTATGTGCAGGTGAATCCACACAGAGCCAGCAGGAGTGCCAGCTTCAGCAATGCCTGCGCCCTGGGCCTGAGAAGTGAGACAGGCAAAACTCTCAGTAAGAGTGTGGTGGGCATGATGGAATCACAGGCAGAATCCTGTGATCCTTTCACTGCTTGGGAACTTTAAATTTCAAATGCACATTGAATTTTCTAGGTTAGTTACAATGAGAGCAGAATATGTGCCTTCTAATCTAGTAGAGAGGATATGGAACAAGAAAAATCTGAGGGAAAGAAAGGAAAAACAAATGTAAAAGAAACAAAGAAAAGACAGTAAAAATTTAAATATCCAGGCCAGACGCAGTGGCACACACCTAAGGCAGGAGGATCATCACAAGTTCAAAGCCAGCATGGACTACAAAGTAAGACCCTGCCTCAAAAAAACACATAAATAAAATGAATTTAAATATGCACAAAAATATGAAAGTAAATTCCACAATGTCAATGATTGGTACTGATGTAAATGGAATAAATTCTCTGGTTGAAGGCAAAGATTGTTGGGATGGATTTTTAAGGTCTCAACTATACTTCTTCATATACATTCCTCAACCTAAAATGTATTCAGAAACTTTGCTGGTGAAAAGATGGAAAGTGTTCACCACATAAATGAGTTACACAGCAGACAATGCACAGGAAGATATAGCCGTGAGGAAGAGGAGGCCAAGGAGAGAAAACAAAGAGACCAAGAAAAAACAGCTGCCTTTGTTGTAGCACTAAGAGAAACAGACCCTAAGTCTGATTCTCAGGGCCTCAAGAAGAACTCCTCGACTACATTCATCTGCTACCGCTGTCAAAAGCCAGGCCACCTCAAGAGGGACTGCCCTAAGAAGCCCCCAAGCCCCTGGTAAAAGTGACCACTAGAGGTTGGACTGCCCTCTGAAGCTAAGGCCCCAGAGCTCAGACCCCTCCTACCAGCTGGTCCAACAGGAATGAAGGGGCCCAGGGCATACTCTGCCTTCTCCCTCTGGCCAGACCGTTATCTTCAAGGAGGAGCCCCATGTAATCATGACTATAGAGGAAAAAGTAAACAGCCTATCGCTGGACACTGGTGCTAGTCTCTCGGTCCTTCTTTTCAATCCTGGCCTTCCTTCCAGCCGTCACACCTCAGTGAAAAGAGTCACTGATGAGGAGGTAATTGCTATTTTTCACAACCCTTGGGCTATAACTACTTTTAGATCTTTCTTGCATATCTTTGTTTTCCTGAGAAACCACTTTGAAGATACCAACATGTATTACAGCAGCCATTGATAATTTCCTACCAATCTGTCCATAACTCTGTAATGTTTTTATTGTTCCTGTGCTATTTCACAAATGGATGTATGTTTATTACTATGCGTTTTCAACAACAACCATTGAGAATAGTCAGTGATTATTTAATTGATCACTCATGTATAGCTCTATTTGTTTTCCCTAGAAACCACTTTGAAGAAACCAAAATATAGTACAACAACCATTGATAATTTCCTACCATTTTTGTCTGTAACTCACTATTATTTGTCTATTTGTTTTCCTGAGAAACTATCTTGAAGATACCAATAGGTAAAATACAACCATTGATAATGTCCTACCACTTTGTCTGTAATTCGATAAATCCCCCTATTACTATGTTATCTTTCTTTTACTCTTTTAAATAAATTTAAAAAAAAAAAAAAAAAGAATGCACAAGAAGAGAGAAAAGAGGCACCATATACATCAGCTGGGAAGCCTGGGACTTCTTAACTTGTGTAAGCCTGATAAACAACTGAAAACGAGCAAACCTAACAGAAATATAAAGAGGAAGCTCAAGCCCACCTCACGACATTTTCAGTGCGTGGCTACACCATCCCGAAACTATCTCTTAACAACTGGATAGTGACTGGGCTCCATTCAGATTCACAAGCACAGCTGCTGGATTGAAACTGTTTACCGGGGGCTGGGGATTTAGCTCAGCGGCAAAAGCGCCTGCCTGGCAAGCGCAAGGTCGCGGCAAAAGCGCCTGCCTGGCAAGCGCAAGGTCGTGAGTTCGGTTCCCAGTACCAGACCAAAAAAAAAAAAAAAAAAAAAGAAACTGTTTACCAAACCGAACTCGGTAGAACTGTATGTGTGTGCTGGGGTTTTAGGTCAGGACAGTTCCTTCTGTCCCATGACCTTTCTCTCTGGCCATCTCCCTCCCCCCACCAGCTCAACCTGAGAAGAGGCTTCTGCAGTGTCTTGGGGGTGACCCAGAGGATGAGGGGCAGCTGGGATGTGAGCTCATGGATGGGAGGCCCAGGCAGGGGTTCATTCTCCAGCTCATCAGCTCTGTGGGAAACCAGAACGTCCCACCAGGACCTCGTGGTGCTGTGTAAGACTTCAGAGTTCTGCATCACGGCACAGTGGAGCTTTTACCACAGGAACCCACCCCGCCCAGCGCTCACAGGCTTCCCAGGGGTGGAGTCCCTCTAGGCCACTCAGGCCAGAGAACAAAGAGGAGCGGCATCCCCAGGGCAGGAGTGGGATAGCCCACTGAAGCAGGGCTGGAGGAAAGTTCCCAGGGTGCAGCATGGGGCACAGGAGTGTCGAAGGATCTGCGTTGCACATCTAGATGACGCAAATGGACACATGCACACACACACCGCCCCAGCTTGCAGTTTGGGGCTTCTGTGATCACTGTTAGGGCATCACTGGCTTCCTGCCAATGACATTAAAAGAGATTTCAGAATCTCTTCACCACCTGTGTCCATCCCTTGGCTCTGGATCGGATAAAGTGTCCGTCATTCCACAGAGCTGACAGCATGTTGAAGTGGGAAATAAGGGAGAGACTCTGTGGTCAAAGGATATAAAATTTCAGTTGGGTCTTAGGAACGAATTCCAGAGGCCACAGCATGGTGTCTAAGATAACAGTGTATCGTGTTATAGCAAACCACTAAGGGCTGTAAGCTCTCACCACAAAAAGGATAAATATGGGAGGGGAGGATGTGCTAACTGCCTCTATTGAGCCATTCCCCACACATATTTCAAGACCTCACACACACCCATAAATATACACAACTTTTGCCAATCAAATTTTTAATCAATTTTTAAAAGAAGCAGCAGTGATAAGAAGTGGGTATTCTTTGCTGGAAGGGATGAGAAAGAGACGTCCTAGAACTCGAGGAGATGGTCACATCCTGCCAGGCTGGAGGCAGGGACAGAAAATGTGGCTTCAGTGTCAGAGACACTTAAAGCCCAGAGGTGGCACAGCCTAGACTGCTGGGTGCAGATGCTGCCCTGAGACTTCACCCTGTCCTGTGCCAAGTCAGGAAAAGCAGTGGCCGACAGGTGACAACAGGCATCTAGGTAGGAAGAGGGAAGAGAGGCGATCTTGGGTGGACTCTAAGGAACCCAGGAAAGGCTTAGGGTTGGGGTGGCAGGGGCAGCCTGCTTCACACACTCAGCTGTCCTTGGCATGGTGACAGCAGTGGGGAGCAGGATAGAGCCAGAGGGGCCTGCTGTGGGGTCATCCCAGGTGACTATAATGTTCTCTAGGGAGCAGGGTTGGCTCTCCGGCACTGTGACAAAATGCCTGTGTCAGATAGCCAGCTTGTAGAAGAAGAAAGGCGAAGTTAATCGGGGTTTCAGGGGCATCTATTCCATCACCTATCCTGGTCGCTGTGGGCTCATGTCTGAGGTCTGTCATGAGGGAGCACCTGAGAGTAGAGGCCAGGAGAAAGAGGGGCCCAGTCCCACTCTCCCCTCCAAAGGCACATTGTGACCTCCCTTCTTCCCCAGGGCCACCTCCTATCTGCCACCACCTCCGCATAGCACCACAGGCTTTGGTACCCGGTTTCTGGGGAACATTCAGGGTCTAAAGAAACAGCACCCGGGCACCACAGCGGGTGTCCGTGCCTTGTGCGCTCTGACACAGTTGGTAACCAATCATGTATCAGGCAACCAGCCCTATACACAGTAGCCCCAGGGCACAGGCGTGCAAAGGGGAAGTAGGGAAAGTTTCCCAACAGCTCTTGGGGGCCAGCCCTTGCTGGAGCCACAGGGAAATCCTGTCCCAGAACAAAGCCCCAGTCCTACTAGGGATCTGACAAGCTCTTCAGCACCTGCAGAATCCTGCGCAGCTTCCCAAGTGAGGCCCGGGAATCTCAGCAGCAGTGGCAGAGGCTGGCATCCATCGGCAGTCCCCGCAGGGGCAGTGTGGGAAGCCCAGGGCAGGAAGAGGGCTGGCTGCCTAGAGCCCGGGAGCACTTAGGGCTCAGACTCCCTGGTTGGGGTGCAGCTCTGCACTCGCCCAGCCTGTGTGAGGCCCTGACTTCCATTCCCAGCATCCAAAAAGGAAAAAAAGAAAAAGAAAGGAAAAGAGAAAAGGGAATCCCCAGGACAGCAGCTGAAAGAGCCAGCAGTAATGTGTGAGTGGGTGGAAAGCAGGTCACTGTCCCAGACAGAAGGGGTCCTCCCTAAGCTGTGCGCAGCTTCTCCGAACTCTTCTGCCCATTCGGTGAAACTGAAAACACTTGGCGTGCCCGCGCAGTCCTAGCATGTGCCTTCCTTCCATGAGTTCCCTTGTTTCAAAAGATTGTATCAAATAACTACAAGGCCCTGTTAAAAACTCAAACAGTGCAGAAGGGTGTGCAACAGGTAATAGAAGCCATCTGCCCCCAGCTCTCTCATCTAAGTCTCTGCTCAGGTCAGCCCCTTTCTTGTTTTTTTTCTTTCCTTTCCCTTCCGTTCCCATCCCCTCCCATTCCTTTCCTTTCTCTTTTCTACACTGCTGGGAATGAAGGCCAGGGCTTTATACATGCTAAGCAAGTGCCCTATCCCTGAGTTGCACCCCAGGTCAGTCACCCTGTCCAACCCTTTGAGCTGCTCAATCAGGGGTCTTCCTGCAACAACGCATAACCTGAGGCTCACTGTGAACACCGGTCTCAAATGAGCGGGCATCTATAAAATGAGTGATCTGAGTTCATGCCGAAGAGCAGCTGAGAGCGTTCCTGACCAAGGGACATGACCATAAAGTGCCACAAGTGATTCCAGAATCCATCTCCTATGGACAAAGACAACTTCTAGAAAATTACTAATAAGCATTACTCAATCGATCAGCAAGGCTGAAATATGGATTCAAATGTAGAATATGATAGTCAATAGTGGATAGCACTAGGTTGTATGCAGATTAGACTACTGTGTTGAATTCACTGTTAGATATGTATTGATCCTGTATTAACAAAATTTTATATTTGTATTTAAAATCCTGTATTCTGTTTAGGCTTAGTGTATTCAGATTTAAATTCAGGTACTTATTTAAGTTTTCTGAAATAACTACTCAGGTTATAGAAGAGGATGCCCTGATTCTTAGGAAATACACACAGTATTAGAAGAGAAAGGGGCAGATTATGTGTGCAATTTAACCTCAAGTGGTTCCAAACACAAAAATATACCTGAGTGCCTATGTTGTTGTTCCTTAGGGTCCACGAGGGATCAACTGCAGGGTCCTCTGGACACCAGACCCACAGGTGCTCATGCCCCTCGCAGAGTGACACAAGGTCCTCCTGTGACCTGTGCACACCACCCACATTCGCTGGGTCATCCCTAGGCTCCTTACAATGCCTAGGACACAGAAAGGACATGTGCATAACTGTTACACTGCACTGCGCAGGTGAAGATGAGGGAACAGCCTGGGCAGGTTCAGTTACAAGGGTAATTTTTAAAAAATGTTTTCTACTCAGGATGTATTGAATCCGCAGATGCAGAGGGAGGACTGACCACGGACAGGAAGTGACAGAGGGGAGGGGAGAAGGGAAGAGGAGTGGCTTGGTAAATCCAGGTGAACAGGACTTACTGATTGCAGCCAAAATGGAACGATTGTTTTAGCCTGGTATGGTGGTGCTTGTCCGTAACCCCAGCACTAAGAAGACAGAGGCAAGAGAGTACAAGTTCAAGGGTAACCTGCAGTGAGTTTGGCTTCTGGTCAATCTGATGGAGCCTTGGTATCATTTGCCTACTTCCCTCTTGGTAGAGGCCTTAATGAAGAGATTTAACAGCAGCACTAGGAGGATGATTGGATTAATTATAGCAGGGACAACCCCTGGTTCTTTTGATGGCCAGTGCAGCTATTGGCTCTGCGGTGTTAGCTCATTCAGTGCAGACTGCTCGCTTTATAGACCATTGGACAAGAACTGCTGATGAGAGCTGGAAATTTCAGCGAAAAATTGATATAAAATTGGAAAACCAAGTAAGCATTCTACAGACTTCCATCCTTTGGATGGGAGATGAAATTGGAAGTTTGCAATTGCAACAAGGATTAAAATGTCACTATAACACAACTTGCTGGACCGGGGATTTAGCTCAGCAGCACAGCACCTGCCTGGCAAGCACAAGGTCATAAGTTCGATTCCCGGTACCAGGAAAAAAACAAAAAACAAAACAAAACAAAACAAAAAAAACCACGACTCACTTTTGTATCATCCCTTTACCATACAGTAAAAGTCTGCACCCTTGGAGAATGATCAGAAAACATATACAAAGAGCAATCCATCACAATATTACTGTGGATATAGATGCTTTTCAGCAAAAAGTGCTGTCTGTGTTGTAGCAGACAGCCACATTCGACACCGAATTAAAGACTGGGATGTTTGCTGATGAGATAGAACAATTAAATCCATTTGCATATCTCATGGCTCACTTCTGGTTTTATATTGGAATTGGTGTGCTCACTCTCTTGTTTATAATTCTTCTCATTAAAGTGTGTCACAGAGGATTCACAACCTGGCCACAACTAGAGGCAAGGCAGCCACAGCTGATTCTGCTCCAGCTTCTTCAAAAAAGAGGAAGGGGGAACTGTGAAAGAGGACCTGGACAGCTCTCCTTGAAAGGAGACCACTGTCTCCATGTTGGCTAAACCTTGCCCTAATTCTGTGTATGGATATGCACAGAGCTGGCTAGGACATTACTTTACTCCCTCAACTGGCTTTTAGCAATGCAAAGGGGTCTAGCCAGTGCTGCTGTGTAGCCTTTGAAGCAATGCACCAGGTCAGTGATGCCCCGCCTTTAACTCCCAACTACTAAGTGGACTGAGTCTCGAGAAAGAGGCCATGATGTCTCAGGGCATGAAGGCCACGCGTCAAAACTAAACCACCAACACAAAATACTTCCTCAAACTGTGTTATGCAGATTCCGCCAAATTTAGAGGCTGCCTGCTACCAGAATCTGAAATCCGGTACTCTTTCCCCGTACCTCTCTCTGCATATTGCGGAGGTGCATTGTGCCTCCTACCTAGCCCAGCTCACAGCACTCAGGTACTTCCCGCCATCCTCACAGTCACTCACCCCGAGCCACTCCCCTCTTCACGAATTAATAAAACCCGAGTTCAGCCGGAGTCTAGCCCTTTGTTCCAGTTAGTTATTGTTCAGACTAGACTTAGGACCCCTTGGCTGCCCACGACTATAAATATGTGTTTGTCTCTTTATTCTCGCTGTGGGTTGCACTGGAAGTGGCCCATTGCAATTACTTATTGGAATTCCAATAATCTTTCCCTGGGATTACAAACGTGGACTCCTCCGGACCAGGAAGAGGCTGGAGCCGGCTCTCTCTACACAGCAAAATCCAGCCTCAAAAATAAAATAAAAGGACTGTTCTCAGTCACAGTGCTGAGCTCACTGAAGCACCATCCAAACCAAAACATCCGAAGGCTTTGCAGCGTTGAGCTTGCACTTGCCGACCTTCCCCACGTGGGTAAACAGTTGTCCCAGCAACCCGGAAAGTCACCCTCCCCGCCCGCCAGCCTCGCCCGACCCCTAGGCTGCTCCCCACAGCTGTTGCCGCGGCTCCCCGCGCTGCTCTCACGGCCTCTGAGCTCTGTGGGCCTCAGGGTTCTGCACCCCGCGACAAGCTCCTCTGTTTCTCTGGGACGCTCCTGGCTGCTGAGAGCCCGGGCCCTGCAGACCCGGCACCGGCCAGCGCGTGCTTGCAGGGCGCGGGGCCAACCGGAGTGCAAGGGGACACCCCACCCTCCCAGGTCCCTGCAGACGGACCCCAGCGGGCCTTGTGCACTCAGGCCCGGCCCCTCGCGAGCCCCTGCGACCCCTGCAGCCTCTGCTGCCTGACCTGCGCTCCGAGTCCGCGGGGCGCAGCGGGGCGGGGCCAAGACCCCCGGTAAGCCGGTCCGATGCTGGACCCTGAACTGCGGGCGTGGCGTCGATATTTAAATAACTTTAGCCATTCTCATTTTATTTTCTCTTTGCATGCCAGTTGTAGAAAACTTATTTTTTAAAAAGTGCCCATTTATTCAGATGCAGAGACGAGTGCTCAGAGCATGTCCAGGGCGTTCTTGCTGTTCTTGTCCCCGCTCTGGTCTCGGTTCCCACGCGAGCTTGAGGACGGTGCGCGCACCTGGACTGGGATGTGATTGGCCTGAACCAGAAAGGAGTTCAGCCTATCTAATTGGCGATTGGTGCAAACGTAAGCATGACCGGAAGTCTGACTAATGAGAAGTGCAAGGAGGTCCGCCGGGGCGGGACTACTCCATGACGGACAGGGTGCCCAGAAGTGGCTTTGCGTGCGGTGACAGCTGGATCCGACGTCTGGGTTGGGGACGGAGGGTTCCTCTTGGGGTAGAGCTTCTAAAGGTCAAGTCCACTGCTGACTTCTAAAGTTTGATAGTTATTTGGGAATTTCATGTTGCCATTCATGATGCTAAATGGAGTTTAGGACCCGCGGTAGGGGGCGTTTGTGAGGTTGGAATCAGAGTGATGTCAGGACTGGAAGTACTTCTGCCTTCTAGGTGCGCGAACAACTTGCATACCAGCCGGGCGTGGTGGCGCACACCCGTAATCCCGGCACTCGGGAAGCTGAGACAGGAGAATCAGTCCAAGTTCGAGACCAGCCTGGGCCACAAAGTGAGCTCAAGGCCAGCCTGAA
>NW_004955415.1:31173072-31189092 GCF_000276665.1 Chinchilla lanigera
CCTTCGCTTTCAAGAATTTGCATGTACTCTGTCTAAATTGTTATTTTGTAGTATATATATATATATATATATATATGTGTGTGTGTGTGTGTGTGTGTGTGTGTATTTTACTTTCTTGGTTATTGGTCTTTTGCATTTCGTGCTCTCATGTATTTATATTTCACGGAGTCAATGTTAGTAATGTGTATTTTTTTTTTCCAGAGAATGTATCCAGTTGCAGGAGTGTTGTTTTGTTTTGCTGGTTTTTTGGGTTTTGGAGTTTTGGGGTTTTTTTTTTTCCCAATAGGAGACCTGTGGGCTAGAATGCAGGAGATTTTTTAAACATATTAATGAACACTTTAGTGAGAAATAGTGTTTTCTTATACCCTTAAAGCAGTCTTAGCTGTCAGACACTGTAGCACATGCTGGTAGCCCCAGCTACTTGTTAAGCTGAGGCAGGAGGATCACTTGAGCCCATGATTTTGAGGCCTACCTGGGCAACATGGCAAGACCCTGACTCCAAAAAAAAAGTTTAAATTAATCATTCTACCTTTCTCCCTTTTACCACTTCTTGTTTCTCCTTTTTCTTTATAATACTGCATAGAAATGAGGCAAATCCGGGCAAGTGGGTGTGACCCATCAGAGACCCAGGAGCGGGGCAGCTGCCCCAGGACGTGGGGCTGCCTTCATTTTTCTTCAGACGATTTAGGGGAGCAGTTTCCAGGCCCGATGTCAGCTGAGCAGTGGAGGACACAAAAGGCCTTCACTGTCAGCCCTTTCAAGGTCAGCTCTATGCAGGGACTGTTTTTCCCTGCTTTCATGGCCTGCACGCACTCTGCAGAGCTGGTTTCTCTTCTTACCTTTAATACCTTTAAGAAATTTAAAACTTTGTTACCTTTTGCTCTTGTCGTGCCCAGTTTTTTGTTGAGAATGAAAGACCATTGAAAGCACCGCTAAGAGTCCCCAGCTATTTACATATATTATATACATAACCAGTTATCAAAGCCATTTTCATTCTGCTTCATTTTACTTGTATCCGTTTTCCTTTACGGATTCTTTTCACTGCAACAGTTTGTAAACACGTCTCTGTGTGGACAGACGCACCTCGCTGTTACCACGTTCTGTGGCTGCGCAGGACTTCGCTCGGTGAGTGGCTGAGTGTGAGTCGTTCCTGCCGCAAGCCCAGGCCCAGGAGGATCTCAGGGAAGAGCTTGAAAGGCCGAGCGGGACCCAGGGATGAAGAGACGCCCAGGGCTTCCTGGCAAGAAGGTGGAAGGAGACTCTGGTCCGCACCACTCACTCATCTGAGGCTCTAGCTTTGCTCAGCGTGGCCTCCAGGAGCCAAAGGAGATAAAGCACATGGACTCACTGTCCCTGCGGTAGGAATTGGTGACACTGAACGTCCACAACAGCACGTGACTGGCTCAGAATGATCAAAATAGAACAAAAAAGAGGCTGTGGTGGTCTCACACCCGGAATGCCCAGCCTCCCACATGCCCCGTCTTCCCACTTAGCTTGACCTCTGAGCTCGACAAGGCAAGCCAGGCACAGCCACTCCCTAGGCATTTAAAGAACAACTCCTGGTGAGTGCCACAGAGGACAGGTGCTGCAGATGCCACAGACAAGAAAGGGACAGGAGGGAGCACCTCAGGCAACTGGAGCTTATGGAGGTGCAGGTGTAAGGAAGGAGGGCCTTGCAGAGCAAGCACACAATGTTTATTTTTAAATAACAAATAAGAGGCAAAAGAAATGCGGGAAAGGAAACATTCATGAAATTCAAGTCACTAAAGTGCATTCAAACAGCCTGACCTTCCCTCACCGGTTTAAACGTGCTGGGGAGGAGGCTTTCTTCGCTGAATATAAGCTCCAACACGCATACCTACCCAAGGGCACTCAGAACACAATCACTACCAGACCCCAAGCTGAAACATCCAAGGTCAAGCTCAAGCTCAAGGAGAAGACACTAAAATTCACACTCGTGTCTGCATGGAACCGCCATGTAAAGATACTGATTTCACTGGAAGTTAAAGAACTTACATTTCTTAAATCAGAGTGAGGACAGCAAACCTGCCCTGCTAATCCACACAGAACACTGAGCCTCATCTCAAGTGCCACCAACTGTGATCACATTCTGAACTTCAGGTCCTCCCTCTGGGGTTCTATGAAGCGGAATCAGATTTTACCCCAGATCAGCTGGCGCTATTGCCTCTGGGACGGTTTCTGTTCTAGAACGAAGTATAATTGTCCCCAAGTTATCCATCTGTCTTCTCACAGGAGTCAGCACTGTAATTTATTCTGACATCATAAGAAGAAAATTAAACTAAGGGTATTTGTCCTGGACCACTTTTGCCTTTTAAAAAATCCAATGTTTTACAGTCTTTGTAGGTGGGATCTGTGGTCTCATAAGGCTCCCACCATCCCTGGCTGGAACCCCTGGACACCCTCAGGATTGGAGCGTCCTTGAACCTCAGACCCTTGCTGCGTCTGCCGGGTCTCCTGCCGGGTCTCCTGCCGGGCAGAGCTGGACAGATCCATGGCCACGTCTGAGTTCTCAGGTCCCATTGTGTCGGAACCTCCTTGGGGACTATTGTGAAGGCGATCAGAGGTCCAGAGTCCTGCCAGCTTGCTCTCACTTGCTGGTTTCTTTATCATCTCCAAGGACTTTTTATGCATACCTTGCAAAAAAAAAAAGTGGGTGAAAAACAAACAAAAAAGCCATGTTTAATTCAACAATAAAGCAAACTGCTTCCTCATCATTGTTTTCTATGTCCATCAAAACTGTCCTTGCCCATGAGACTCTGGGGCTTACAAGCAAGTGGCTTGGTGACTCCCACCCTTAGGAGGAAAGCTGGTGTCTGCCAGCTGTTGCATTCTGCAAGGCTTCTTTGCTTGTGTGATGCAGTGATTGAGCCCACTTTCTCCCATAGCCAGGTCCAATGGGTGCAGCACAAGCCCCTTCACCTCTGATTCAGCACCCGGCTGGCTCCCTGCCCCAGGTCCCTCTGGTCCCTTCCGTCCTGGGGCAAAGTCAGACTGCACTAAGCACTGGTGTCTCCAGTTCCTGCATCTTCCTGGCCAGCAGGTGCTCAAGACCTGCTTGCCGAACAACCATCTTCCTTCCCAAATTAAAGTCACATGAGGTCCCTGGCCCACCTCCCCCAGCCCCAGTACAGACCTATGATTACACATCCTCCAGGCTGTGAGGCTGCAGCAGTAAGGGCAGCCCCCACAGCAGCCACCCCAGGTGGGCCACCAGCAGAGGCTGTTTCAGCACAGAAAGTCAAAGAAGAGATCCCGCAGCAGGAGTGGATGGCAGACCCAGCCGGGGAACAAACCTAACTCTTGTAGGGTTGGTCGGCTAGGTTTTCTCTATGCTGCCCCATTTCCCAACCCAAGCACATAGTCAGTGCGATCTGCCCCAAGGGACCTCCCGGACACTCCAGTAGGTGGTGATGGAGTTCGCCCTGACGCCAGCCATGTGGGACAGAGTTAGACGGGAGGGTCCATCAAGCCTGAGTGCTCTGTCCACTGCAGCCTGACGAGGACCCGGGCACCCTGTGTCCCCACCCTAGGACTCCCGCACCTCACATCCCAGCCCCTGCTCACCCAGCAGCCAGGGTGCACAGCAGCCCCTCGGGCCGCCCTGGGCCGTGCTGAGCACCGCGCCGGGCAGCGGGAGGCAGTGCCGCACCAGTGCCCCATACAACCCGTACTCAGCCATCAGGCTGCTGCCGCCCCAGCGCTTCTCCCGCTTGCGCCACTTCGCCCTGCGGTTCTGGAACCAGACCTGGTGCGGGCAGAGGGAGGGAGAAGGAAAGAAGGAAGGGGAAAGGGAGGGGAGACAGAGAGGGGAAGGGAGGGGGAGGAGAGTAACAGGAGACGCAGTGAGCACACGCTGGGAGCCGCAGACCCGCGTCCCTGAATTTGGGGTCTAGGAAGGGCGACTCTCCACCCTGAGAAGGGATCCTGGGGAGTTCAGGAGTGGCCCCTTCCTTCCAAACCGCAGGGATTCAGGTGTATGGGGATGAGAGCGCCTGCATGCCCTGAAAACTCCAGGGGAGTCAGCTGAAAACCTCAGAGCAAAGCACTTGCTGTCCCCAGCGTGGGGTAAACAGGTCAGCTGCGCTGCAGGCTGCAGCCGGTTTTGCTTTCGGGGGTGAGGAGAGCCCTCTGGGGCTGACTCTTGTAAGACCCTCTGGCTGCCTGTCTTTGGGCTATTGCTGGTTTTCTCATGGAAAATATTAGGTTAATAGGAGAACATTATGGAATATCGTGCCGATGTTTAAAAGGAGCGCTTGCAGCAAATCGCTTGACAAACCAAGAACACAGTTCTCCCTGCACGTGAACAAGTGTGTACATGGGTGCACAGCACACTACAACACAGGCTGGACACGTGTGACATGAGGGGCAAGGGGTAGGGGTAATAGTGGCCCTGTGTGTTGGTTTCTTTGGGCACTGAAGGTGGAGAGTCTTTTATTGCTGTATCTTCATGTAGCTTCTCGTGGCAGCACACATATTGCATGGTTTTGGAGAGTGATTAAACAGCAAATGATAAAAGCACAAAGGTCGAGGGCCCTTCTGGGGCTTTGGCTTTGGGGTCCTCAGCTTTCCAGCGAAGGGAACCTCAGTGGGTTGTGAAGAAGCAGCTTCCTGTGGGTGAGTGACTGTTCTCTTGGGGTCTTTGGGGCGGGGAAGGGGGCACCAGACACCTGTATCCGGTCTTCAGGGAGCTGGGTTTTCAGGGCCAGCATTTCCCGGGCATACACATCGGGGTAGTGGGCCTCTCCAAAGGCCTTCTCCAGCTCCTCCAGCTGCTGAGCAGTAAAGACTGTCCTGTGGGTGGAAACACACCATGGGCTTTCCTGCCTGAGGACTTCTTGCTGCCCTGCTGTTTGTACCCCAAGGCTACTTTATGCCACCTGGACACCCCAGTTCTGGGTGATCAGCCCCTGGAAGGTCCAGGAGTTTGGTTGAAATGAGGCAGAGATCTATCTTTCTATCTCTCTTTCTTTCCTTTGGTGCTGGGGATGAACAAGGGCCCTGTGCATGCTCAGCTCACACTCTGCCACCCGAGCTGCACACAAAGCTTTTAGCTTATTCGTAATGATTCCCACCACCTTCTGATGAGACCCACTTCACAGACCCACAATTTGTCTTTTTTTTTTTTTTTTTTTTTTTTTTTTTTTTTTTTCTCCGGTACCGGGAACCGAACTCATGACCTTGCGCTTGCCAGGCAGGCGCTTTGCCGCTGAGCTAAATCCCCAGCCCCCCCACAATTTGTCTTTAAAATGGTACAAATCTGCAGGCTCCAGGAGTAAAGAGTTTTCTTTGCAAATAGCTACAGTGCCCTTTGTACAGACAACCAGGAGCCTGCTGGACCCACCCCAGCCAGGTCTCTCAGTTTGTCCCAGGTGTTTGTCCCAGGGCACCAGGCTGTGTCCAGGGAGAGGCAGGCAGGGCCGGCAGCCTGTACCTGTGCCGCCGCTTCTTCCGCTTGCCCAGGCCAGGGGACACCTTCAGGTCACTCCTGTCTTCAGAAAGACTGTCGTCATCTGTGGGCACAGGTAGAACATCACGCTAAGTGGAGCATATTTTCAGTCTGTTTTCTGCACATTACTGTGAGGACTGAAGCCCTGAACCTGTGAGGAATGTATGCAATCGTAAGAGCGAGGCTTTTAGCAGCTCCAGATTCAGGCACTGTTTTGTAGAATGAAAAAGCAAAGTAGCTGCTGTTATCATCTCATTTTTACAAATGGAACCCAGGCAGAGAGCTTCAGTGCCCATCCCAAGATCACACCGGTCCCTCTCCATCACCACTGCTTACCGGGAGGGCAGAGGCTGTGACCTCAGAGGCTGTGACCTGAACTGGCACACCAGTCCAGACCCTCATTCTTTTTCTTGATAAGGGTGTCAGCTGATTTGTAGCTCCTCTTAGAAAAGTAGGAACCACTGTCCTGTGTTTCATCCTTCTAGACTCATTACATCAGGAGATCCAGATGGAAAGGGAGGTTAGGACACCAAACTATTACCAGAGCCCTTGTTAAAGTGTTGTTGCCTCAAGATAGGAAAAAAATGAATAAAGGTAACAATAGCAAAGTAATACTAGCTTTGCTTCTACCTCATTTGGTCACCAGAAACCTGTGCTTGGGTCATAACATCCCCTGGTATGCAGTCCACTTGCTGGACATCAGCCACAGGAGCTGCCAGGCATGTGGACACGGTCAAATAGAAATGTCAGCGCAAGGTCGTGAGTTCGGTTCCCGGTACCGGATAAAAACCAAAAAAAAAAAAAAAGAAATGTCACCTTTACCCTGGGTTTAAGGAACTCAGCACCCCCAAAAGTAAAGCAGCTTTATATTGGTTACATGGAAATGATACTATTTACAGAAATGTAGTTCAGTACTTAAGTTCGTTTCACCTGTGTGTTCCCTTTTAAGATAGCTGGTCATTTCTCTCCTTGCATCTCACGTGGCTTTGCGGACAGATCTGCTCTGTGTCTCCCTGAAACGCCTCCCAGTCTGGGGCTTGGCAGCCTTTTGCTCTTCATTTTATCAGGATGCAAAAGAAGCCAACCGTGAAGGTGGCTTTGACTGATCTTCTGTGGCCCTGGGGTAGAACCCAGGGCTGATCTACGCTGAGCCGCACCCACAGCCCTCTTCAGTTTTCATTCTGAGACAAGGTCTTGCTAAGTTGCCTAGGCTGATCTCGAACTTGCACTCCTCCTGCCTGTCTCTGGAGTAGCTGGGATTCTGGCAGGCGTGCGCCACTGCACCCAGCTGGTCTTTGAATTTTTAATGAACTTTTTCGTCTTGTCTGAGAGGCCCACGAGGGAAAGTCCTTTTAGGGCTGAGTGCTCAGCAGCCTGTTGACCTGCCTGCTTCCTTTTATTATGAGACACAGTGTACCCTTTTTCCTCACCTTCTGCTCTAGGTTCTACTGTACAGTTTCACTAAGACCACATTTTCTTATGTAATCCTTCTTTCTTCCCCCCCAGGACCGGGCCCTCTCAATTTCTTGCCCTGTCCTTTACAGAATTTAATTTCTCCCTTCCCTTTCCCCGCAGTTTGCCTGAACTTGGTTGAGGTAACAGGTGGCTGGGCAGGAAAGGCCGAGCACAGCTGCAGGGACCTGAAGGGGCTGCGGGAAGGCGACCCGGGAGAGCGACCGGGATTCCTTTCAGCACCAGGAGGCGGACAGTTCCCGCTCAGTCCTCTGCACCGCGCGTCCGCACCCTCGGGTCCTGGCCTTCCCGACTCGCGGACTGCCGGAGCTGCGGCCGTCGCGGACCCCGGGACGCCGCAAAGGTCCTGGGCCAGACGGAGAAGGCAGAGGCTGGCACAGAGCTCGGCAGAGCCGCCCGCACCCCCAACCCTTGGCGGGGACGCCCTTGTCGCCGCGGGGGCCTGGCTCCTACCGGACGCGGAGTCGCTGTCGCTGCGCTGCGGGCGGCCTGGCTCGGGCGGCGGGTCCGAGAAGGCGCGCGGGACGCCAGGCGGGAGCGCAGCGCTGGGACACCCGAGTCCAGTCCCCGGCCCCGGCCCCGCGGGCGGCTCGGCCTCCAGGCCCAGCAGATCAGTGATGGCGAAGCCCCGGGGGCGCGTGCCGGGCATCACAGCACCGATGCGCGCGCGGCCCCCGGGGACAGCAAGGGGCGCGGACCCCGCCATGGCCTCGCGGGGCTGGGTGACCAAGGGCCCCGCCGGCTTTGCGCTTAATTTATACCGGAGACCAGGGTGCGAGGCGGGGCCGACCAGCGCCCGGGGACCCCGCCCCCTCCCCACCGCCCAGCTGCGCCCAGTCCCCGCCCGCCACTTCCTCGCGATTCGTCCGCCCCCGACCACCCGCGCGCAGCCGAATCAGACCCGGACCACGACCTGGACCCGGACCTGAAGCCGGGCCCGTGTTGGCGACCGTGGACGGCGCTGGATGGCGGCACCGGGCGCGAGGCTTTCATGGAGGGTCGAACTCGGACGGACCGTAGCGAGGCTTTAGTCCCCGCGTGTCCCTTGCCACCAGGGGCCCTGGATGAGGCAGAGAGACACTGTCCATCTCAGGTCACCCCTCTCCTCGAAACACCTTTCCCCGGGACTAACCGAACCAACCTCCCTTGCGATAGAATTTGCGCCCTGGCATGCGCCAGCCCCTCCTGCCTCGGCCTCGCCCACCCCCTTCCCATCCCTCCACGGTCAGCCGGGTCCCGAGGTGCGGGGCGCATGTCCTCCTCCGTTGTCAGGACACAGTCTCCGCGGTCCCCACAGCTGTGGGATGGGGACTCTTCTGTGGGCGGGGGTGGCACAGATGGCTCAGGAACCCTTCCCTGGTTTTCCTCTGGACTGCAGAACATGGTCCAGGCGGCAGACATGCGGAACCCGCTGAGATCCAAAGATCTGCTCTGCGCCCGCGGCGTGGTTGGTTGTTTGTTTCGGCTGGTTTGGGTTTGAGTTGGTTTTTGAGGCAGAGTTTGAGTACTAGTCCAGGCTGGCCTGGAACTCGCAATACTCCTGCCTCAGCCTCTTCTGGCTGGGATTACAAGCGTGCACTGCCACACCAAGGTTAAACGTGGTCAGACCTTGGTGGTGGCGCAGGCCTGTAATCCCAGCACTCGGGAGTCTGAGGCAGGAGGATCATTGTGAGTTCAAGATCAGCCTGGGTTACAAAGTGAGCTCAAGGCCCGCCTGAACTGCATAGTGAGACTCTGTCTCAAAAAAAAAAAAAAAAAGTGATCGTGAGCGGGCAGGACAGCTGGCTCTGAGGTGGCCCAGGCAGGTCATCCCCTGGGAGTCTGCTCGCTCAGCTTCCCGAGGCGCAGGGTTCACAGATCCTGCAGACCCCAGTAGGCAGCCAGGGACCCTAAGACACCAGGATGCCGGGTGGGGATACCAGCCCCCGCGAGATCGAGGGTCCCTGTCTCCTTCGTTATTCCGCCTGTGATGGGTGGGGCCCCTGCTGGGACAGGTTAGGTGGGGAGCCCCGGGAGATTCTCGCAGTGCAGGCGGCAAGGGCAACGGACGAGAGCAAACGACACTTGCACCGGGCAGATGCTGAGTACACCCAAGCGCCTGGAGTGCGCTCACCCAGGGTGAGACCAGAGAGGTGGCCCTCGAGCATCTCTGCCACAGGTCACGCTGGCTGTCGCTTCAGAATCCTAAATCCTTTATTTAGGGGGTGGAGATCCACCTTCACCAGCAAGGATTATTTGGGATTTGACGGCAAAGGCGTCTTTCATTAGTGTCCAGGGAAGGCATCCCGCCCCTGCCTCACCACAGCCGAGGTCTTTCCTCCTCTTCTGGCCTGTGACGCTGGGCCCCGTGAAAGGCTGGCTGTGTAAAGAGTTCGAGGGTTAGAGACTATGGCAGCGGGGTCCGCCTGGGTCTCTCTGCCGCCAGTGAGCCTGGGCCGGTCCTCCTGCTTTGGCCTCCCTCCTGCTCACTGCTTTTGTGCCCTGGCTAAAGGTGACTGTAGGAGACACTGATTCCCATGATCTCAGGTGCTGGCACAGATTCAGAAAATAGCAGAGAGAACACTGGGGCCATGTGGATAAGCTGGTGGTCCCTTCATGGTACGGCGCAAGCACTGATTTTTTGGTCTTGATAACTGTGCCTTGGCTGTGGACGATGTGAACACGGGAAATGGATGAGGTTGGGGCTGTGGATATTATTATAGAAACTGTCAGAATGGTTTTTTAAAAAGCCAAGACCTGACCTAATGGTATGTTTCTACAAGAAATCCACTTGAAATATACAGATACAGATTAAAAACAAAAGAACAGAGGAAGATATACCATGCTAGCACTAATCAAAAGCAAGCTCCTTTCAGACAAAACAAACATCAAAACAAGGACAGTTGTTGAGAATAAAGAGGGACTTGCACAATGATGGAGAAGCCAGTTTTCCAGAAAACTACTTAAAATGGATACACTGGCCTGGCATGGTGGCACACGCCTGTAATCCCAGCACTTGGGAGGCTGAGGCAGGAGGATTGTTGTGAGTTCAAAGCCAGCCTGGGCTACAAAGTGAGCTTGAGGCCAGCCTGAACTGCATAGTGAGACCCTGTCTCAAAAAGACAAAAAAAAAAAAAAAAAAAAAAAAAAAAAAAAAAAAAAAAAAAAAAAAAAAAAAGATGGATACACTGAACAAGAGAGTGCCAAAATGCAGCAGGCAGAAACTGACAAAAAGGCAAGGAAAATAGACAAATCCTGTTACAGTAGGAGGCTCCCACATTCCTTCACCAGTACTTGAGACATACCGGGCACAGAAAATCAGTTAAAATACAGATGAACTGAACAGCACCATCAGGCAATTCGATCTAATGACATTTATAGAATAACTTCATCCAAGTGGGGCATGGTGCTGCACACCTGTGATCCCAGCACCCTGGGAGACTGAGACAGGAAGATGGAAAGTTGGAGCCCAGCCTGGGTGACTCAGCAACATAGTGAGATCTTGCCCCAAAAATTTTGTTGTTGTTTTAATTTACAAAAAGGGGTAGGGATGTAGCTCAGTGCAAAAACCCTAGGGATTGTACTTCAATCCCCAGTACAAAACAACTGATAATGTTCTCAAGATCACATGGAATACTTACCAGATAGGCCACAAAACCCACCAACAGGTTTAAAAGACTAGAAGTCATACAAAGTATAGCTTCAAGCTACAACAAAATCAAACCAGAAGTCATAGCAGGAACATAGACAAAAGATCCAAAACTGTTTAGAGATTAAATCACACACTTCTGCCAGGTGTGGTGGTGCATGCCTATAATCGGGAGGCTGAGGTAAAAGGATTGCCATGAGTTCAAGGCCCACCTGGGATGCATACTGAGTTCAAGGTCAGTCTGAACTGCATAGTGAGACCCTGTCTCCAAAAAACTAAATAAATAAATAAATAACACACTTCTGTATAACACAACAATCAAAGAAGAAATCTCAAGAAAAATTTAGAATTGCTTTGAACTAAATGAAAATGAATATGCTATGTGCTGAGTTGTGGGGTGCAGTCACAGAGCCTGGAAGGATGTAGACAGTGCTGGATGCAGGTGTCAGGAAAGAAGATCTAAAATAACCACCCAAACTTCCTGGTGGGGAAATGAGAAAAGGAAGGAAACATTAAGTCAGAAATATGCAGAAGAAAAGAAAAAATAAAAATTAGGGTAGAAATCAATTAAACTGGAAGCAGGAAATTCATAGAGAAAATCACTGAAGCCAAAAGCTGGTTCTTTGATAAAATGCATGAGGTTTTACCCAGACTAACTAAGAAAAACAGAAAAAATATATATAAGTTGTTCACATCACTAATGAGAGAGGAATCATCACTATGGTCCCAACAGGTATTAAAAAGAAAACAAATATTATAATAATTCTATACCCACACATTTGATAACTTAGATGAAATGTACCAATTTCCTGAAAGATACAAATTACCAAAACTCACATAAAAAGAAATAACCTAAGTAGGACTTTATCTACTAAAGAAATAAAATAATTAATGGCCCTCAAAAAATAAAGAAAGCACCAGACCCAGATTATTTCATTGTGATATCCAAGAAGCATTTAAAAAATGTCACCAATTCTCTACTATCTTTTCGGGAAGATGGAAACACAGGAAATACTTCCAGTGCATTCTGTGAGGTCAGCATTATTCTAATAACAAAGCCAGACAAGGGCACTAGAAGAAGGGAAATCTGCATGCCAAAACTCTCACATAGATAAAAAAGAAATCCTCATAAAATACTAGCAAATTAACTCCATACATATTCAAAGAATTATATATACCACAACTATAAGGGATTTAGTCCAGGAATGCAAGGCTGGTTCGACCAAAAATCCATAAATATAATCTATCATGTCAACAGGCTAAAGAAAAGAATCATAGTGTCACATCTATAGATGCAAAAATATTATAAAATCTGAAACTCATTCATCATTTTAAAACACTTAGAAAACTATGAATGAAATTTTTTCAACTTGATAAAGAAGATCTACAAAAAACCTACAATTAACGTCATACTTAATGATGAAAAACTAAATACTTTCTCCTTAATTTGGGGAAAAAATAGGATGTACCCTCTCACCACACCACTCATATCATATAGGAAATCCTTGTTAGTCTAATAAGATGATAAAAAGATATAGAAGGAAAAAATAATACTGTCTTGGGTAACAGATGAAATCATTGTCAACTCTTTGATCTAATCCATGATTACAACAAACATCAAGACACCAGCTTACTATACAAAAATCAGTTGCTTGCTTACATATCAGCAACAATTGAAATTTGAAATTAAAATACAATATGATTTATATTAACACAGATAAATGAAGTATGAAGGTAAAAAGTTTAAAATATATGTACAGGAATAATATGAGGAAAACTGCAAAACTCTTATGAGAGAAATCAAACATCATAGACAGGAAGACTCAATATTGTTAATAGAACTTTCTACTTAATATATGACGTCCTGATTAAACTCCCAGCAAAGCAATTCCAAAGCTTCCATGGAGGGACAGACTTACAAGAGTCAACACAGCCTTGAGGCATGAAGTCAGAGGGTTGACACCGGCTCGGGAGGTCACTATGGAGCCACAGTTACAGAGACAGAGTGCTACTCATGAAGAGACAGAGACAGAAATCAAAGGCACAGAAATGGACCTACACAAGTAGTGTCAGCAGATCTTGACAAGACACAAAGACAGTCCACTGGGGTTAGGATAATTTCTTCAATGAATGGTACTGGAACAATAGGCATCCTTTGTAAAACATAAAATTAATAACAATCTAAACCCAGAATTTACTTCTTACTCCAAAATTAACTTTAGGTGGAACATTGACCTAAATGTAAAAACACCCCATCTATCTATCTATCTATCTATCTATCTATCTATCTATCATATCTATCCATCTATCATCTATCTATCTACATACACAAGATAGCTAAGATAATTGTACTACTAATTTCTGTTGGTTTATTGAAAAGAACAGTTAGGGGGCGGGAATATAGCTCAGTGGCATAAGTGCCTGCCTGGCAAGCACAAGACCTTGAGTTCAATTCCCAATACCAAAAAAAAAAAAAAAAAAAAAAAGAAGAAGAAGAAAGTTGCAATGAAAGGAACAGTTAATGCTTTATTTTTTGATCAATTTTGTATGCTTTTATCTGGTAATCTGAACAACTACTATGAAGATAACAATATGCAATTTAATAACCATTGTTAATTTCCCTTCCTCTTGTTTTGAACTTCTGTATTGTATTTAATGTTTTTAAAAAATTTTTATTCTCTTTAAAAGAAAAAAAGATAATATTGGAAAAATCTAGATGGCTTCTGTTTTGGTGATGACTTTTTAGGTACAACCTCAAAACTATGATTCATGAAAAAATAACTGAAAAGTTTGACTTTATTAATTTCTAAGTTTTAATTAAAAAATATCTATCCTGTGAAAGATACTGTGCAGAGAATGACAGACAAACCGCAGACTTAGCACAGATATTTGCAACACACTTGTCTGCTTAAGGACTTGTATCCAATTGATGGAACAAACTCTTCAAACTCAGTAATAAATCAAGCAAATTTTTTTGTTTTGTGAGCCAAGTTTCAGGTTGTCGTTGAACTCACTGTGTAGCCTAGACTGGCCTTCAGCTCAAAGTGATCCTCTTGCCTCAGTCTCCTGAGTAGTGGAATTACAGGCATTCACCAGCATGCCTGGCAAGCAACTTGATTTTTAAGTGGGCAAAAATCTGAATAGATATGTCACCAATGATGATAATAGTTGGTGAAATGATGCTCAATATCATGTGTCATCAAGGAACTGAAAATTTAAACAACAGTGAGGCACCACTACATACCTATGATACAACTAAAACTCCCTGCCCTCACAATACCAAATGCTTATGAGGATATGGAGAAACAGGAACTCTCAAGTATTGCTAGTGGTCGTGCAAAATGATATAGCCACTTTGGAAGACAGCTTAGAAGTTCATCACAAAGCTAAACATAACCTTACCATATGGCTTAGCAGTCATTCTCCTTGGTATTCACTCAGTTGAGCTGATAATTTAAGCCCTCAAAAAGCATGAATATGAGTGCTTATAGCAGCTTTTCTGTAACAGCCAAACACTGGAATCAATCGAGATGGTCCTTCCATTGTGAATATATGAATAAACTGTGATACAGCCAATGAAATGCTACTTAATGATAAAAGGAAATTAGCTATCAAGCCATGAAAAGACACAGAGGAACTTTAAATGCATATTGCTAAGTGAAAGAAGTCAGCTTGAAAGGGCTTCATACTGGTATGACATTCTAGAAAAGGCAAAACTGTAGAAACTGTGAAAAGATCAGTAGTCTCCAGGAGCCGCAGAGAGGGAGAGATGAATAGATAGGGCGTGGCGGATTTGGGGGTGGCAGTGAAATGAGTGTGTCTGATACTATCATGAGGAGGGGGGGGTACATGGCATTACACATGTGTCCCAATCCACAGAAGGTACAACACAAACAACAAAGCCTAATGTGAACACAGACTGTAGTTAATAATGAAGGTACCAACACCGGTTCATCAATTATAGCAGGTATACCACACCATGTAAGATGTCAATAACAGGCAACACTGCGGAGGAGGGGAGGGGTATATGGGAATTCTCTGTACTTTCTGCTTGGGTTTTAAAAATAAAGACCAAGCCAGGTTCCTGAAGCTGACGAAGACCAGCAGGAAAAACAGACTCTCAGTTCCTCTCAAATCTGGTTTTCACCTTCATTTTGGTCCCTGGACATTCCCCTTGAATATTGTAAGAAAAGCTATGACCTTAAAAATGATGTCTGTTATCTTTTATTAGCATTTCTGGGGGAGGTTTTCCATTTCACCAGTTTACAATTGTCATTAAAAGTGGAAATCGTATACTCCTTCAGAAGTGCAATGTGCTTTTGGTTGTGGTGTTGAAACCAGCTTGAGCCAATTTCTGCAGAAGGGACCCTACTGGCTTATGGAACTGCCACGTGTGGTGACCAGAAAGATGGGGTGCTGCTGTACCCACAAAAACAGCAGTCAGGACTCCTGCCCCTGCTCTGCTTCTGGCACCTCTAACTATTCCTTGCTGTAGGGCTGTACACTGGGGCACAAGGAGAGTTGAGGCCCACAGCCCCTTGGGGCCCAGAGCATACTGTGTCGGTGTGTCAATGACTAGCACCTCCTGTATGTGGAGGATGTGATAAAATTGTCCTGAGGGAGAGGAAGGAAGAGAGCAAGTGGGGTTGTCAGCCACAAACCCAAATATAGCACCCAGAACAGAAGGAATGAGTGCAGGGGCAGAATGGAGGAAGTGCTCCTCCACCTGCAGGAGGAGGCTCCAGCGGCCGCAAGAGCAGACTTCATGGTTGGCTCTGCAGGGCAAGCCCGTGTGGCCACCTCCGTCCCAGGCTGCTCTCCGAGAGCCAGCCAGGATGCCTGGGCCCGGGGGCTGTCCACTGAGACACCCAGAAAGGCTCTCACAAAGTTGGCCAGGCTGGGCTTGAACGTGTGATCTTTCTGCCTCCGCCTCCCAGAGTACTGGGATTAACAAGCATGTGCCACTACGCCTGACTTTTTAGTATTTTTTTAATTTTTATTTATTTTTAAGGTGCTGGAGCTTGAACCCAACAACACTATGTTAAACAAAAACAACAGCAAAAACCGTAAAACGTATTTCTTCACCAGGGAGGAGCTCAGCACTGCTGCTTTGGCTTGCTGAATTGTATTGTATCCTGCCCTTCCCAGATGTCAGTCCTGACATTCCACACACTTGTTCTTGGAGATCTCTGGGCTGTCACTGTCTCCATAAGAAAACATTTTAATTCTAACTTTAAAAAATCTCCCAAGACTGTATGATTTTATGTGCCTACAAATGTCATGTGAGTTGAATTATAACAATTTCTATTAATGCACAAATCAAGACCAGGTCTATTGACTAACAAATCCCACAGATTATCACCACCAAAAGCACATAAACACTCCCAGCTCCACCACTGCAGTGCACCTTTCTCTCTCTCTCTCTCTCTCTCTCTCTCTCTCTCTCTCTCTC